>NC_135537.1:21529121-21840305 GCF_045843805.1 Urocitellus parryii | reverse complement strand
TCATAAGGATATAATCAAAGACCTTCAAGAATTTCCAAGTGTAAAAAGATCATTCTAACATACTTTTTCCTCCCCCCCCAAATCAATAAGTATAATTGAATATTCAAGCAACATTTTAAGATTCTTTTTCTAACACAGCATACTCCACTTTAAAAAAATCTATCCCAGACCTCCATCTTCTGAATAAGAACCAATCATCAATTTCATAGACCTGCTCAATAACATTTTTTCCCTATACAATACTTTTTAAAAAATTCATATGTACTTTTTTATTTTTCAAATAAATTTTGATTTTTAGCAAAATAATGCATAAACATTGTTGAAAAGTCAAATAACAGTAAAAGCTTTATAATAAAAAAACAGCAGTTTTGAGTACTAGTATCAAACACTTTTGACTCTTAACTATTTCTTCTAGAATACTTCCATAATTCCATAATGTATTTTCCCTTTTATTTCTTCTAGCATCCGTTTGAGACATTGATTTTTTTTACGTTTTGTTAAATTAAGTCACCTCCCCTTCCTTTATACACTGAGAAACACTTTCTCACCCATATGCCTGTCTTAAAAATATTTCCGTTTCCATATGTTTAGAGTAAATCATATTATGTGTTTATATTTTATGACTACATGAATATTGTACTCTGCTAAGCAAAGTATACTTTCTTATAAAATTTTTATTTTTCCTGTATTTTGCAGTTATCCTATTTTTTTTAAATTTGGTTAATTTGCTTGAGTCCAATCACAAACTCTTCCTATAGCTTTGGCAGATCTATGCTATTCCACCCTGACCACCTGACCCACCCCGGCTGACACTATTATTCGCAAGGTTGAATGCATCTAATAATTCATCAGTTCCAACTTTTTCCTAGAGCCGGTCAATTTCCTTCCAGGTCAGCTCTCTCCCTGTATGCAACACCCCTTCATCTCATCTTTATGCTTTATGGCTTCTTTCTTGGATTCATGTCTTGCTCTTTCCTGATTTATTATCTTATTCAGCATCATCAAGTACTTCTTCTAGTACTTTCCTAAGAAACAAGGCCAAAAAAGTTTTGAGTTCTCAGATATCTCAAAAAAGCATTGATCAAGGTTAGGCAGGATTTGGAATTTGTAACTGAAAATACCATGTATCCTCAAAATTTTTATGTCATCTTTCCATTGTTTTCTGAGCTGGACTCTAGTGTTACTGTTGAAAATCTATATGCATTCTGATTTCAGGATCTGTATCTCCTGTATCCAAAATTCGATCATAACACATCTGTGTGGATTTGTCTTTGTTGTCTTGGGCATTCCAAGGACCATTACAACATGGAAACTCATAGAATTCACTTCTTGGAAATTTTCTTGTATTATTTCTTGGATGGTTTGACCTCTTCTACTTTCTCCTCTTTTTCCTGGATTTTCTACATATTGAAGTTTTCAAAAAGAAGTTGTATTCAATTTCTAATTTTCTTATCTTTCTTCTTGAATTTCTTGCATTTCTCTTTTTGTTCTCTGTTTCAACTTTTACTTTCAAAACTTTGAATGAAACTTTTAAGTTTAGAAACCCATTTTTGTACTTTCTAAGAGTTCCTGGGTTTTTTAATTGTTCCTGTTCCCAGTTCCAGAATACAATATACTCTTGTCTCTTCCTGAGGGGGGGATTTGTGTATGTCTCTCTTCAATTCCTTGCATTTCTTCTCATACCCTCATCCCAGCTCCCTTTTTCTCTTTATCATTTTGGTCTTGTTTATTCATGTCAAAGATTCTCCTCAAATGTCAGGAAATACGTGGATGAGGAACTAAGAATTCAACTTTGTGAGCGTAGATGGACGCTGAGGACTGACAAGTTTTGCCCTAGGCTACCTGAGCAATGAGTTGGCTTTTTCTCTGAAGGACTTCTGTGTATCACTGTCTTTTCCCTGGAGCGGTTCAATTTGTTTGTTAATGAATTCTTGCATCTCTTGCTTATATTTATGTTCTTGTCTGTGGAGATCCTAAGAGCAGGCAGGAAAACGGGGCGGGGTGGGGGGGATGGGAGGTGGAGGGGGGGTGAAGGTCCCTCCATTCTTCAGGTTTTACTTAGCTCCCCCATTTCCACCCTCACCTTTATCCACTTTGGTTCAGTTCTATGGTTCTATTATGCTTGCCTTCTGCACGTGAGATTAAATTCATCTAAAATTTAAGTGTGTGTGTATGGGGATATTATGGGCAGGTAGAGAAGGAAGTACCTAAATGTCCAACAACTGATGTATGAATAGAGAAAATGTGGCACATATACACAATGGAAAACTCTTCATACATAAAAAAAAAAAATTTAAATCCTGTCATTTGTGATGACATGGATGGAACTGGAGATCATTATGTTAAGTGAAATAAACCAGGCACAGAAACACAAGTACCACATGATCTCACAAGTAGACTCTAAAAAAATGTTGATCTCATAGAAATTGAGAGTAGAATGGTGGTTACCAGCAGCTGGACAGAATTGGAGGAGGGAGGGACTAGGAGAGGTTGACCAGCAGGTACCCAGTTATAGTCAGACAGAAAGAAGCTCTGGGGTGGTACTGCACTGTAGGGGGATCAGAGATGATGACAATATACTGTATATTTCGGAAAGCTAGATGAGAAGATGTTGAATGTCTTCCACATTAAGAAGTGTGTTTGAGGAAACAGATATGTTTAATCTGACTTAAACATACTGTATATGATGCAGTAAAACATCACATGGTACCACATTTATATATACCATTTTTAGTTTTCAGTGAATCAGTTAAATAAATTTTTTTAAAGAAAGAATGTACTTGATGGTAGGGAGGAGGAAGAGGATCTGGGAATCCAGATGTATCTTCCATCAATGCCCCTATTTTTAGCCCATGATTCCCTCCCACTTCCCAAAATACTAACTTAGTATCTAAATTGCAGATACAATTTAGTATCTAAATTGCAGTTCCTGCATCTGTGGTCACCTAATTGTAAACTTCCTCTTGTTTGCTAAGTCCTTTCCTCGTCCTCAACCCCTGTCCATCTTCCAACAATCTGTCCTGATCTTTTCCTACTGTCACCACCTTGGGCCTCCTAACTCTTCTTCAGTTCCCTTGGTTCTTATGAGATTCTACATTATAAATTCTCTCACTCCATTTCAGTGACATTTCAAGCAAGAAAGAAGACACCTCTCTGCGTCATCAATCACATTTGATCCGAAGTCCTATTAGCTTTCTTTACATTGCCAGTCGCAATCTGGCAAATGGCACACATTTCAGGACTTTCTTTTTTTTTAATCAAACAAATAAAATCACTGTTTAGCTTAAGAGTTGATATTTTCCTCCTACAAAACTGCACTGTGATGTGCTTGCTAAGTTGGCGATTAAGTTTATTCCATAGATAAATGACTCAAACCTTTCAGGAAAAAAAAATAATTCAAATCTGTGCCACAGTGAAAAGGTTTTGGGAATAGTTAACAAGTCTGAGATTAATTATCAAATACCATTCTGCAGGTCTAATTCAGAGGTAGAGAAGCCCAGAGGAGACTTGTTAGGGGGGTGCTCTCTCTCTCTCTCTCTCTCTCTCTCTCTCTCTCTCTCTCTCTCACACACACACACACACACACACACACACACACACAACACACACAACACACACATATAAAAGCACACTTCTTTTCCAGGTCCTAATAATGAAAGGATACCTAGGTAAAAAAGGAAGCTGGTTATACTCCCTGTATCTCTGATGGAGAGGGGTTGATCATCTACCCTGGGATGTCAGCTCTGTCTCCCTGGCTTGTAACCCTGCCTTTAGGCATCTTCCCTGATGGTTGTTCACCTGGAATGTGTCCTTGCCAAGTGGTACTACATTTGCTTTCTGCACCCAACTTCCCCTGCCAAACAAGGACACAGCTGCAGTCAATAACAGAGTGCTTCCAACTCCCGGCACAGTGCAAGCTCCAGGTGAGGAGGGCCTTGGAATTCAAGTCCCATAAAGAAAACTTAGAGCCCTTAGTTAGAGATAAAGCCTCATGTAGCCCAGCCATCAAAGACCCCCACTCCTTCCAGTCCCTTCAGTGGGTATGTTCCAGGGCAGCAAGCATCGGTCAGGGAAATGCATACAAGAAGGAGTACATGATCGTCTATAGGTGTTTAGCCATCACCCTGAGGCTTCTTACAAGTTCTGCATTCCTGTTACAATGAATCTTTTTTTTTTTATTCTAACAAACATTCTTTCCTGCCATAAAAAGAAATTGAAATAGTTATTTTTAATTGTGGCTATCAAAGTAGGAGAGGATGGACGTAGCCCAGTGGTGAGGGTGAGAGGCGCTTTCATGAGGACACCAGAATGAGAAAACCTCTTGGGGAAACAGCTAAAGAGGAACACTTTCACCCACCTAGGTACCCAAGCTCAGGTGTGTTTTATAGAATATCCATTATAAAGAGTTTCCACTGCTGAGAAGTTTTTTTTTTCTCTAATATAATTGGACATTTAGCCTCATGACTAATGTCACATGTTGGTAAAAGATGTCTTTCTTTATGTCAGTTTCAGCTGCAGGTCCCCTGAATGGAGACGGCACATTATTACACCATTACATTAACTATTCAGAGCGAGTCAACAATAGCTTGACGAGGGACCTGATTTTGCAAAGAGAACAGACCACACTGAACTCTAGATTCCTTCACAAGCAGAGAGGAATCTGTTCTTTTGTTTATTGACATGAGGTCATTCTGAGGTGCAGCACCAGGGGCTCTATTTTAAACCATGTTTAGTAGCTCCTGGGACAGCCTGGAAATTAGCTGGTCAATTAGACATACAGCCTGGATGTACTTCTAATTGACAATGAATACATTTTGATACTATATCTGCCTAGGACATTATCCACAAATTGCTTTATGCACTGGATGGTTCCAAATTGTTATATGGACATCTGTTTTTGTTGGCCACAAACATGCTATTTACAATGACAATTTTATCATTAACTGAAATCATGGCTCCACCTCCCATATATATTGTTCTCAAAATGTCTAACTTTATGATATACATACATATATATATACACACACACATATGTGTACATATATAAATGGTATATTTGCAAAGGGTCTAATATTCCTAGAGTAGAGAATTTCTTATAAAATGTGTCCTTTCATTCATTTACCCCAAAGTACATTACATAGCTGTCTTGCAAGAACATGTGTATATTTTCCTGAGTGGCTCATTTAACACTGACCCTGGAGTAGGAAAGAATTGCAATCTTCATCTACATGGCTCAGACCTAACAATGCAAAGCTCATTCAAGAAATACTCCTAGCGGACCTATCATGCATTTCTTTAACAGTCAAAATAGATCCCAGAGAAAACTATCCTACAGACACATATCGACAGACATTTTATAAAATACTGGTCAGTATCTCTCAGAATTGTCAGAGTCATCAAAACCAAGCGAAGTCTGAGAAACTGTCACAGTCTCAAGCAGCCCAAGGAGATATGACATTCCAAAGAAAGGAAAGATTCTAGATGGGATCCTAGGATAGAAAAGGCAAAAACCTAAGAAAATACACATCAATTATGGAAATTTGGTGGGTAGTAATGAATGGTACTGGCTTATGAGTTGTGATGAGTGCCTCATGCTAATGTAAGATGCTAACAACAGGGGAAACCAGGTTTGGGATGTGTGTGCTATCTGTACTGTCTTTAACCCATCCTTTAAAACTATTCAAAAAAATTTAAAAATAGTTTAAAAACCAAATAAATAGAAAAATAGATCACATCAAGAGGGATTTTCCAACTTGCTTCCGAGATGGACATTGGACGCTGAGAATTGTTAGTCTCTAATCTAATTTTTGTGCTGTGGCTGAGAGTACACACCTGGTCTTACATCATTTGGACAAGTTAATTTCTCGAAGCTCTGCCTCCTTTCCTGTAAAATGGGAGTAATGATGTCTACCTCAAGGTCACCTCCAGAGAAGCTGATGAGATGAGATTCAAAAATGTTACCAGATTGCCTGCAAACAGGAAGTGTTCACTGAAATGGTGACTGCCGTAAAGAATAATAAAAGAAACCTGAATCTTCCTGTTGTGCGGCTTCTGACTTCCAGTTGGAGATCTTAAGGAACCGGGTTCTGTTTTCTTGCCAACAGAGCTTCAGGAGCCATGCCCTGCAGAAACAAGGTGGCGGGAGGAATCTCAGGGCAGAGGGGGAAGCTGTCTCTCTGCTAAGTTGAAATGAGAGCAATGGCTCAGAAGCTGTGGACAGATTAGTCACAGATTATTACTTGACTTAAATTCACTGACACATTTGAATGGCGGAACGGGTAGTGGAGGCAGAGGGCAGAGAGAAGTGAGTCAATAAGCCTGCCCTTGTCTGTTCTTGGTGAAGCATGTCCTTCCCTGCTATGGCCTACGCATCACGGCATGGCCATCTACATACTTGTAACTAGGATGGGTCATTGATTTTCACATTTGGTTTGATGCTTGCCTTGTGGTTTGCGATTTGAAAATCTTTTCTACTCAGAAGGAAGATACAAATGATCATCAAACATAACAAATCTTGAACTCTAACTACCCAGAAAACAGCAGCCTCGAAGCTGATGACCTGAGAGTCAAGGGCATTTTGTTTTCTGTTTCCAGAGCTCTGAGAAAAAGATTGCCTCTATTGAAGGAAAACTGAATGCATCTTTCATTTTTTAACTACCTAATGAACATAAGTACTTTTAAAGAAAGTTTTTGTCTGTTTCCTCTAAAAGCCTTGGAAGGGACAAACTTACTCTAAGAACTTATCCATTACAAGGTGATTACCCATTTGGGTTAGAACTTCACATTTGGTGATTGGCTTCCTGCACATCCCAAGGGTCTGCTGTATTAATCACCCTAAGAGAATCAGTGGCCAGGAAGCCTTATTTCAAAGTATAGGTTAAAACCAGTGGGTACCTAATAATCTTCTCCTCACCTTTCCATTGTTAACTGTTAGGGAGGCTTAGTAATTGGCCACTTTCAAAAGACAATGTTGTCACAGAGGTTCACAAAACCTAGTTGGAAATAGCACTGCATTTACTAATCTGCAATTCAAGTTCATCCTAGTAAAAGCATCACAAAAATATAAGTGACCTTTACAAATAGGCTAAGGAAAAAACTGGTATGTTTTCTAGCTAAGGAAAATGATTGTAAAATCTACCCCCCCAAAAAAAAAATGTTGCAAAGCCACAGTATTCCTTTGGACTAAATTAGAGTACCGAAGATTCCATAAAAACTCAAGCATAAAAGGATAAAAGATGGTGCCAACTTTCTCACTTAGAATGTGATAGAGGGCTTACAGGGGATAACCATTTTTAAGAAGCATCTAACACAGCAAAACCCACCAGCTCATTTTCAAAAACGATTCCCAAGTCCCATTCCATGTTGGATTATTTTAAGTCATTATCCATTCAGGAAAATTCCAGTACAGAGAGAGTTCATATTACTCATTGGGTGTTTTATCAAAGACTGAAAGGAAATAGGAATTGATTTGTACAAGGGAGATTTTCGAACATCTATGAAAAACATAGATATTGCATGAACTAAAGTACACTTCGTGGAGGTGCTACTTAGAAGGGACAACCTTTGCATCCCCCCATCACCCCGAACTCTCTCTAGGTCACCTTCTCCCCTTGCCTTGAAAAAGGACTCAGAGGGGAAGAGGGTAACAATTGCCAATTTCCTTAATAAGTACCAGCCCTGTACTTCCCTAAGGACTGAGCACCAAGGCCACATTCTCTAACTCTGTATCTCAGTTTCTTTCTCCATACAATGGGCATCATAGATAGGATATGGCCCATGTAAAGCCATTCCCTGTTATTGGTGTTGTCGTTACTGCCCAAGCTGAAGAGGATGGTTAGACTGTCCCATGTTGCAGGTTTATGCTGTGGACAGAAAGAGAAAGTGAAGGAGAGCTCCCCTCTAAAACACCCACTTCACTGGATGGCAGCAGGAGGCTCTGCATGCTTAGGCCTTCCCCAGACCCCAGAACCAAGCAATCCATATAGGGACAGATCCCCAAACTTATAATTGTGCCAACCCCAAAAGCCAGAGGCCTCACCTGTCTTCCTCACTGTTCAGTGATGGAGCGGTGACACTCCGCCTTGCCCTGTTCTAGTAGAATCCTGAAGGAGAGGAGAAACTCCCTCCTGCAGTTTCCACCAAAGTCCTGTGGCCTGGACACTGAAGTCTATTGGTTCCTACTCCAATTATAAGTACAGAGAAAGGACCCAGAGCACACTTGGTCAAGCTTAGCTGGCTGGATGCTCTTCACACCACACAATTTTTGTTCTGGATAGTTGTCATATTTGAAAAGACACAGTTTTGCTTCAAAATCATACCTTTTAGAGAAGCTTTTATTTGTACTTATGTATTGGTTTGGATGGAGCCACTTTCTCTTATGTAGGAGGAAAACCTCAGTCCAAATCACTGAAGGTTAAGACAATATCTTGTTTGCACTTCGATTCCTGTCCAGCAGGGGGCCAGGAGTCAAGCAAGGACTTCTTTTCATCAATTCCTGCCGTGGACAAGCCAGACATATTTCATCTTTTGATTGGACCCTCAGGGCTGAATTTACAAAGAATGCATCCTATGTCATTAAGCCAATAAATGAGCCTATTTTCAAAAGAATCATTTAAGTAGTTCAGTTGCTTATTGGGTATTAAGATGCAAAGCCTCTAGTTGAAGGATGTAGGGGAAGTAGATCAGGGCTCCTCTTCCAGCCCTGGCTGCCACTCTGAAAACACAGTTGCCCCACCCCTTGCTCTGACCATGCAATTGGAGGCACAGAAGAGGTGGCCCTAGGGCATCTGCCTCCCTGCCACTATATCTAAGTAAACATTGACATTGAATGTCCTTCAGCCGTCACCAAGTCGAATTTCAACAGAAAATGAGTGACAGTAAAGCAATATCTGCCAAAAAGATGAGTTAAAAGGTTTAATTCCATCCTGATCTTATAAACGCTTCTCTTGATCATGTTCAAATCTTTCCAACTCCACACCTTATTATAATTAATTCCATGTTAATTATGATTGGATTAATAAATGGAACCTAATGGCCTGTCTGCTCTGTCCAAATGTGCAAGGAAAATTGAGCCTTCTCTAGGCTCCCATTCCAATTCTGCCTCTTGAGGAACTGGGGTGATTGGGTTTTTATTCTTCGATGCACCCCCATACAAGGAAGGGGTTTAATGTTCATGCTTCTCAATAATTAAATACTTCTTACCAGCATTTTCCAAAAAGTTTTTCATAGAAGATGACTAGTCTTACAGAAGCCCTTGAACAAAGAAGGGGGGGATTCCGAGGTCAAATAAGTTTGGGAAACATTACATATTATCTCTTCCCCCCTGAGATTCATAATATGTGACATTGGATGCTAAAGGCTCCGCAAAGTCAGGCAGAAAACAAAACAAAAGGCTATTTGACTGTATTTCATCCAGCATTTTCAACAACATCAATAGAGTCTTTTCTTCATAGGCCTCTATTAATAGTACACAAAGCTAGCAGACTGGCGAACAAGGTTTGGATTCTGCTTCAGAGACAGATGCTAAACTTTCCTTTAGGACTGGAGCTGAGGAAAGCGAATTTTTAAAATGAATTAGCAGAACATGTGCATTTGTGTTTAAGATAAGATTGCATTTACTTAATTAAGACCCTGGGCTTTATGCAGAAGCACTGAAGGGTATAAAAAGGACCAACTATTGTCGTTTTCTGGTCAAAAGAACAAGATCTTGCTAAGTTTAAATTTTTAAATGCACATTTTGAAGTAATGGTGTTAACACAAATAGTAAGATAGTTCGCGAAAAGTTCCTGATGCTCTTCTGTATTGTCTAGGCAGGGTCTAGGGCCGGTTTCCCTACAAGCCTAACGGCAGCCCCACCTTCCAGATCAACCAGCACCCACCCTGGTGCTCTGTCCCCAACATCTGTGGCTCAGGCTTAAAGACAGAAGCAAAGAGTCAACAGGACAATGGTGGAGAGGCAGGGAAAGGAAGGCTCTGGAGCACAGGAGGAGCAAACAAAGAATCGGATCATGAGTTGCTCTCCTCCCATTTCCCAGGCCCAAGTACCTCTCCAAGGCTGGTCATTCCGCTCCTTAATTCAATTAGTTACCTAAAAGAGCCAAGTGATACTCAGAGAGGAAAGCTGTTTACATTTGGATCCTTATAGTATTTCTGAAACTAAAAACTTTAATGATTTCCTTGTATATAGAGATAGAAAAATGCTTTTCAAAGATGTCTGTGCCATTTGGATGTAGACATGAGTGTTCTTATTTGGTTACTGAAATCCCAAGGCTTATATAATGAGTTCATTGCCCAAGGTTACAAAGGGAACCCCAAAGAAGGGTAAGTCCTCCAATTCTTCTCAGTGTACAGCCATGTGCTGCATAAGGATGCTTAAGACAACAGTAAACCCCAAATGCAATAGTGGTCCTGTAAGATTATACAGCCTGGTGATGTCCTAGCGGTCCTAGTTTGTATAAATACACTATTAGATATCTGTACAATGACATCACCTAATGGCACATTTCTCGGAAGGTGTACCCATCATTAAGTGATGTGTGACTATTATATTATGTTTCCCTGTGAGAACTTAAGCTACACACTTGTCTTAAACCCACCTTCTTATTTAGGAGAATGTGAAATGTCATTATAAGTGTATCTCCTCTAAATACAACCCCTTTTCTCTATTCCCCATCTCTCATTCCCTGTCCCTGTCCAATATTTCTGAAAAAAAAAAAAGGTTAACATCTTTAAAGTACCTTAAATGTCTAAGGGCATTTTATGTAACAGCATAAACCACCATATAAAGCAGAGGAAATTCAATCTTCTTGCTGTTTTGTCTACAAATGTCAAACAACCAAGCACCTGGTTTGATTGATTTTTCTAAATTGTGCTGAAGGAGTGGATGGGCAGTTCTCATGTAGCAAACATGCCATTTAATCCTTCTCTTTCCTAAGTGTAGCATCATGTTTAGCATCAAGTTTTATTGGCATTTATTATTAAGATGTGGATGCTGAAATATGTCACTACACTGTATTAAGAGTTATCAATGTGTTCATTAGACAGTTTTTTTTTTTCAGTATGGAGTCTCTTTGTGGCATTGTGAAAATGAAAAAGGTCAAACTGACTCAGCCTCTGGCTTAAGAGCTCTGTAAAGGAGGGGATCTTTGTTTGTGATGGTCATGAACACAGAGATAAGGATCATGAAGGCGAGCTTCATGGAAATGAGGCATTTGACCTGAGCCTACAGATATACAAAGGATTCGAAGGTGTTGAGAGGAGTTTGAGCAAAACCGTGGAGGTGGGGACACCGGGGTCTGCTTGGCCATGGCCAAGGTGTGGAGCTGAGGGTGGACACTTTGGAGAGTTAGGTTGGGGTGACCTGCAGTGGTTTGGGACATTGGCTGTGGAGGCTAAACCTCTCTAGGGGTGCACGGAGAATTTTGGTTTCTCGGAGCTCTTTCAGAGAGATAACACAGTGGCTAAGAATAGGGACTCACACCCAGAGACCCTACTTCGTGGGCTGACTACTAAGCCCCTCTAAGATCAAGTTACCTGGCCTCTGTATTTCAGAAAGCATTAAGTTTGCAGAGCACCTTATGTCTCAGGGCCTTTTTTTTTTCGAAGAGTAAAAACTACCATATAAAACAGAGGAAACTCAATATTCCTGTTTTGTCTACAAATATCAAACACACACACACCTGGTTTGATTGATTAATGAAGAAAACAATAGGTTCTTTCTCCTAGGGCGGATGCAAGAGTGAGGTGAGTTTATTCATTCAAACACAAATACTTATTGAGCAGCTACTCTTTGCCAGGCATCCTTCTGCATGCTGCTGATACACTCCAACTTGTGAAAAACTCCTTAGAAGAAGTGACATTCTAATGAGAAAGACAGGATCCCAGATAAGTTAAACTTATAGATCATGCCAGAAGGAAAAAAAAATAAATCAGAAAAGGAAGATTTTAAGTAACAAGTTGATGGATTGGCCAAATATTAACAACAACAACAACAACAACAACAACAACAACTTACTTACTGAAAAGGTGACTCTTGAATAAAGATCAAAGATCATGGGTGCATAACCATAGATAATAGTTGTCAAAACATCCCAGGGAGAGGGAGGAGCATGTACAAAGGTCCTGAGACAGAAGATTGGCTGGGGTGTTTAAAGCAGATTAGGAATTCCAATGTGGCTGGAACAGAGAAAGATATGAGTTCATGTAGGTTACAGTTGGGGGGAAGGGGTGGTGCATGAACCTTATATTGAGGTTCAAAATAAGGACTTGTCCTTTTATTTTGAGTGATGCAGGAAGCTATTTAAGAGCTTTAGAAGGAGGTGATATGATCATGTGTTTTCATTCTTTTTCTTAGTGTTGTCATAACAGGGTTTGGGGAAGATCAAAATCTCTAATGCTGGCCAGAATCCACAGAATACCAGAGTCTGCTCTAATACTTTTTCAGTACCATTTTACAAGGAGGACATGCATGACTGTGACCAATGGGCTGCTCACCTCAATAACAGCATCCGACAGATCCCCTGTTGGGTGTGCTCTTCCCCTGAATTTGCTGGGTGAGGTGATCACAAATGCAAATACCAAGCTCTATCAGCTGCCATGTGCAGAGCCAGTTAAAGGGTGAAGGCAGGAATTAGCCAGGAAAAAGCTTCCCTGGAAGTACCAGACTCCTGGATGCTGCACTAGGTGATCCCCAAGCCAGCCAATGACATCCCGTCATTATCAAGCAACCCTGCAGAGCTCAAAACCCCCAGTTACCTGGGGGTGGGGGGGTCAGCTTTGGCATGTTGTTTCCTCTTTTTTCTCACGATCTAATGGTCATATAATGAGTTGATAATAATAATAACTCTAACACAGGCGAGCAACCACCAGGAGAGCCACTGTCAAACACAGACATACATTGGTAAAAGTTTTCTGAAACTTTATTTGGGTAATAGTATGAAAAGTCTTTAAAAAAATGCATACCCTTTTATCTAGCAATTCCACATATGGACAAAAATGTCAATACGGGTAAAAGATGACTTAAATACCTACCCTGGTTCTCAATCACTTGAAACATAGATTTTGTATTTTTCCAGGTTGCTTTGAAGACTTTGGCATCATAGATAGAAGGTTTAATTTGCCAGTGAGTCGTATAAAAAGGAAACAGAATTTACTCTGGCTGGGGTCACCAGAAAAAGTATCATTGGCAGGAAGGTTCTGAGCTGGGCCTTGCAGAATAGGTGCATGGTCTTTAAAACACAAGTCATTCTCTCACCTGATCATAATACCCCTGACCTGCATTTTTCTGGAAAGTTCCCCCATCTGTCTTCTCCTCTCTTTCAGCAATTGCAGTTACCCGGTCACATTTGATAAACCATGTCTCAAGGAATGAGAGCCTTTTTTCCTATGTAATTTTTTTTTTCCAAAAATGTGCTCTACACAATGTTAATAGGTGTTAATGGATATGAATAGGTACTATGGGAAATTATTGTACAATCAATTGCTTGGGGTCATGTGGTTAAAGTTATACAAGTATTTTGGCTTCATAGCTTCTCAGAACTTTTGGTAGGCATCAAGAAATTCCAAGAGTGAGGCAACATGGGCAGAAAATTGTTGCAGACTTATTTGACTATGGAGTTCTCTTTTTGTACCTATTAACATTCTACAAACCAAGTGTCATGTGGAATGCAACTTCGGAAACTTCTAGATCGGGCAGAATATTAGCCTTGCCAAGGTAAGAAAAAACCCTTTCCATATCAACCTTTGTTACCATTCCTTCAGATGGGTGTGGCTTCTGATGGGTGCCCTTCTGCTCAGCCCTAGTTAGAGTATGCACTGGCCAATGAAGAACCCAAACTTGGAGTAAATCATGGTGCGACAAGGAACTGACAGCTATGAAAAGCCATCACACTCAGGATTTTAAGCCCATTCTGTAAACAATACATGTGCCAGTTGCCAGAAGATTTACATGTTCAGACGACAAGACTTCTGTGCTAGCTGTCAGTCAGAAAAAGCCTGGGGAATTCTCAAGGGGTTTTTAAAAAAAAATGCCCAGGCAGATGTGCGTCTGAAACACAATCCCACATTCCGTTCTTTCCCTGAACGTTGTCTGGAGGCAACGGGCCACATATTTAAAAGGACTGCCAGTTCACCTTGTGTTGTCAACAGTAAATATGTCAATCACACTCAGAGAATGCCTGACAGACTGTGATTCACATTTGCATCCAATCCAAAATAGCGGCCTACAGCTGCCTTTGGTTGGGTGTCAGTCTCAGGACACGAGAAAGGAGCTTGTCCCCAATCACATGGTCACTTTCTCTTCATTTATCATCTTGAGGGTGGTGTGTGTTTGGCAACCACAACCTTGGGACCTTGAGCCTCAGGGTCTCTTCTTACATCATAGCATTGCAGTGGAGGATACAGTCCCCCAGCATGACAGGACAAGATGAGAATAAGCCAAGCCAGCTCAGCCAGTCCCTTCCACAGCCTTGAACAAGCAAAGCTGCATAGATAGGTTCTGGCAGCTGACACATGATCAGATAGCTGTGGAGTAAATGCCCATAAAGCCTTCCTGAGCCAGCCCAGGGGATTTGGATGTACAGCTAGAATGACAGCAGCCTTTCAAATAAAATGCATACTCATATAAGAAGGTACACACGGTTACCTTAATTGTAAAGGTAAGGTTTATAGGGAGCTAGGGATATGTTCTGGAGGGGAGTTGCTTGAACTTGAATCTACTGTACCACCCATGACCTTTGTCCTCTCTATGCCTCAGTTATCACACTTGAAAGAGAAAATAATGATAGTCCCTAGCCCTCATTCAGATTCCTGTGAATTTTAAATCAGATTGCTATATAAATAGATTTTGGGAAAGCACAAGGTCTATAATAAGTGCTCAATAAATTGTTAACTATTATTATAATTCAATTGCTCTCTTTCATGAGGCTTAAGTGAATATGAAGAGTGCATATTTTTTCTTACTTGTAAGTATATAAAGTCAGAATGCTGGATGCTTCTTCCAAAACTTAGAAATTCTATTTTGGAGCCAAGAATTAAATGAAGGATGCTGATCTTTTCCTTTGAATATTTTCTCCATCTCTCTGTTTCTCCCTCTTCTCTCAGGTACATTCCTTAATATCTAAATATCACACACACACACACACACACACACACACACACATGACAAAACAACTCCACTCACCTCCCATTCTATGTCCCAAATGTGCTTGTAATCCACACATAAAGGATGAGAAAGAATCGTAATTTTCTTGGGGAGCCCTTTTCAGGATTCCAGTTCATTTCATCCCCCCAAATATCCCCATCATGTAATGACTAAGGGCTGTGGTGAACAGAAGTCATCTATGATAACAAGGGCCTGGTCACCAGGACAGGAATTCAGTTTGAAGGTAGTGCATCATGTCCTCACAGGACATGTGGCTCCTAAAGAGACAGCCCTTGTGCCAAGTAGGGCCTCAGAGGAGGTTGGAAAGCAAGTACTCTGACATGGGGACCACGTTCAGCATCTCAAGGCAGGTGAGAAGAAAATGAAGAGGACAATGAAATAAAAAGCAGCAGGCAAAGTCAAGGCAGGCGAGGAAAAGCACAGGACATGCTGTGGCTGCAGAGGCACAGGCTCGGGGGAAGCCAGTGGCAGAAAAGGAAAGGAGAACAGAGAAAGGGGAAGTGGACATCAAGAACAGGCCATTGGGAGAGTATCGTCTGTATATGGGAGAAATATAGAGGGAGGGGGAAGTCTCTTGCACATATCTGGAGAAAAAAGAAAAGGAAAAAAAAAAACCTTCAAGGTCAAAAGGTCACAGGAACTAGGCTGAGACCCTGACTTTGTAAGGAGGGATTGGAAGTCTGCTTATAAACAGTTCTAATGCTTAGTTTAACTGTCTAGTAATCTGATAAATATTTAATTTGTAGGATGCAACACATTATTTCAAAAAATTATTTTGCTACTTTCTGGTAGCTTTTTCAGTTCTTTCTGGAAATTTCCAGTTCAAGGGGCTGAAGTAGGGCCAATGTGTATGGGCCTACCCACAGGAGGAGACATTCTCACATGTGGACTCTCCCCACACCTTTGCCTCCCTAGAGGGGAGAAGCAGCAGCCAACAGGGACTCTACAAAAGGTAGAAACACTTCACGTCCAGTGTTCTTGGGTCTCACAAGGAGATCAGCTATTCAGTCTCCACTGGGAGGAAATCGACACTGGTTTATTATGTGATCAGAAGAATCTAAGCGTAAATAAGATACTGAGAGAACCAAACTAGAATCCAGAGCTCTCAGTCCTTTTTAGGAGGCCAATATTCAAATGAGTGCAAAATTTAGCAGCCCATTTCACATCCACTTTGAGATTGGAAATTAAAACAAGAAGACCAGTGAATACCAGGCCTGAATATGGTTCTAATAATGTGTTTGGCAGCAACATCTTCCCTGCCCCACTGGAGAGACTGGCAGTAATGAGACACTTTATACAGGGATAATAGGATACTAATAATAATAGCTACCATTCATTGAGAGCTGTTTTTCAGTTCTGAGCAATTAATATCAATTAATTCATTCATCACTCAACAACAGTCCTATGAAGTAGATCTTATTATTATTTCCATTTTACATACCAAGACACTGAGGCAAACAGAGGCCAAATAACATGCCTGAGGTCACATAACAGCAAACATCATGGCCAGGCCTGGTACTCACTCAGTCTGACTGCAGGGCCGGTGATCTTAATCCTCGTGTGCATTGTGTGCAATATTTGTACCATTGCATCCCTGGAGAAGGTCTGAAAAGTACATTAAGTGATTCCTTTCAGATTCATCATCAAGCCTGTGGATTAGAACTTTTTGCATTTATAGATTCAGGTGCCACTCAAGCCATGTGACCCATCCTCAAAAAAGATTTTTGCTTCTAAAAGACGATGCCCTGGATCATTTTTTCTCTGTTTTTTTTTTTTTTTGGTCTAATTAAATTCCTGGCATAGAGCAATGCCCCATTAACCATTTGGCAAATGGATGGAATGACTGCTGGTGAAAGATTGGCTGGTGCCCTCAACAACACTCAGATTCTGGGTTCTGCACTCGGCATAGTGCACTGTAATTAGTTGT
Source organism: Urocitellus parryii (assembly GCF_045843805.1). Lineage (NCBI taxonomy): Eukaryota > Metazoa > Chordata > Mammalia > Rodentia > Sciuridae > Urocitellus > Urocitellus parryii. The sequence goes on along the minus strand of NC_135537.1, from coordinate 21,823,218 downwards.
CTAAAACATCTGTCTCTCCTAGTAGGGTTCAGGCTCTGTGAGTGTGGAAACCATGTTTTATTTTTCATTTTTATCCCAAGAAAAAGGAAAAGTACCTGGAGCCTAAGTGTACGCAGCAGTTTTTTTGGCACATAGGTGAATTAGGTTTATAGAACCTCACACCTGCCCACAGAGAACGCTGGGTTCAGTAACACCAATTATCAGATGAGTGTTGCCTGGGTCTCCAGGATTTCACTGTGATCTCATTCTGACTGTAAGGAGGGATTTGTTGAGTTCAGTCAACCAAAGCTCATTTAAATGACAAAAAGCTCATTTTCTGAGCTCTGGACAATGCATAGGGCAGAAGAGAAGAGGGTGACCAGGATGGTTGGAGTGGAAAAGATGCCCTGGGAGGAGAAGGGGTTAAGACACTAATGAAATCACCAAGTATTATCCATAGGGAAACCTCTGCCCTCGGCAAATGTATGTAGCCCAGAATGTTCACTGGTGATGTGCTAAGTATGAAAATTAAAAATGGAAACAACCAGCGGTATCCATCTATGAAGACCATTAAACCAGGGAGATGTGACTAGTGATCAGGAGCTTTGCCTGAAAAGAGGAACCATGAACGGAAGCAGCAGAATTTTATAAAGAGTAGACACAGTCTTTATTGACAGAGAAGAGAGTCCAGTAGGGAACTTTGTGTGTAGATATCTGGAATAGGTTGGAATCTTCTTAACTGCTCTGCCCAATAGCATGGTCCAGGAAAAGGGAGAGAATTCTGAAAAGAAGGGTCATCTCGGTGCCACAAATCACACCTTCATAGTAGAAATGCCAACTCTGATACTCAACTGAGATATTCCCCTTCTCGGTCTATTCCCCAAAGACCTAATAAGAGCATGCTACAGGGACACTGCTACATCGATGTTCATTGCAGCACAATTCACGATAGCAAGATTGTGGAACCAACCTAGATGCCCTTCAATAGATGAATGGATAAAAAAATGTGGCATTTATACACAATGGAGTATTACTCTGCATTAAGAAACGACAAGATCATAGAATTCGGAGGGAAATGGATGGCATTAGAGCAGATTATGCTAAGTGAAGCTAGCCAATCCTTAAAAAACAAATGCCAAATGACTTCTTTGATATAAGGGAAGTAACTAAGGACAGAGTAGGGATGAAGAACAGGAGAAGAAGATCAACATTAATAGAGATGAGAGGTGGGGAGGGAAAGGGAGAGAAAAGGGAAATTGCATGGAAAGGGAAGGTGATCCTCAGGGTTATACAAAATTACATACAAGAGGAAGTGAGGGGTAAGAAAAGAATAATACAAGTGGAAGAAGTGTTTTACAGTAAAGGGGGTTGAGAGAGAAGAGGGGAGGGGAGGGGGGATAGTAGAGAATAGGATAGAGAGCAGAATTCATCAGACACTAGAATGGCAATATGTAAATCAATGGAAATGTAATTGATGTAACTGATGTGATTCAGCTATCTGTATACGGGGTAAAAATGGGAGTTCATAACCCTTTTGAATCAAACTGTGAAATATATCAAAATAGATGTAATGTTTTGAACTACCAACAATAAAAAAAAAAAAGAAATACATTTGCTCAATTTCACACAGACACAGAATACCGTCCCCTGAATCATCAGTGATCCCATTTTTCATTCCCACAAGTCCCATGGATACAGAGTCAGACTTAGATTGACCTAAGTGTACTTTGAAAAGTACTAATTGGCATGCTAAGAAAAAAATGGTTTAATGTCAAATGAGATTGGGACTTCTAGCTGCTGTGGAAAAAGCACTGAATCAGGAATCAGGAAATCCAAGTTCAAGTCCCCGCTTTGCCATTTCTTGGCCAAATGCCCTTGAAAAGTCACTTCGTATCTTTTTTATTCTCAACATTTAAAATCCAAAAAGCATAAATACCAATCATTAATTAAATGATATAATGTATGTGAATCCTTTGAATATATACAATACAAGAAAGCCACAGGAACTATGTAATGAGAATTCACTAGAAAACCTTAAATGCTCATCCATTGCAATGGACTGAATTTTGCATATACCCTCAAATTTGCAAGTAGCAGCTCTCTCCCATTATGACTCTATCTGGAGATATGGCTTTTAGGAAGTAATTAAGGTTAAATGAGGTCATAAGGGTGAGGTCCTCATCTAATAGAATTGGTAGCTTTAGAAAAAGAGAAAATAAGAAAGCTCTCTTGCTTCCTGCACACATGTACACACACACACACACACACACACACACACACACACACACACGGAAAGGCCCTGCCAGGACATAGCAAAAAGGCAATTGAATGCTGGCCAGAAAGAGCCCTCACCAGAACTTGACCAGGTGGGCTCCTTGGTCTTAGACTTTCTAGAACTGTGAGAAAATAAATTTCTGTTGTTGAAGCCACCTAGTCTATGGTATTTTCTTATGGCAGTCCCAACAGATAAAGGCTAGGTCTATATTTGCTAACATTATTTTCCATGCTTCTATTTATATTTATATTTTTACAGTTGGTGTCAGATGTCCAGAAACAAGAGCTGGCATATGCATAGGAGAAGGATCGCACTCTCTGTCAGAAAAATTCTCTGTGGGAACAAAACTGGATTTGTGAGACTTACTAAGGAAAATGAAATGTCTAGAATTAAAAAATGGAAAATGATCCTGGCTGACATAGGTGACCCTGTGGGGGAACTCAGTGCCAATTTTTAAGATGTAGAGTGTGGCTAGAAAGGGGACAGGTAACACCAGGAAGAAATTAGCATGTCTGGCTGCAGAATTTAGGAAATAATCATTTTTGTGTAAGTGCCAGTTCAAGAAAAATTAAAGCTGATAAGCTTTATATTTTAACTGTGAGTTAAAACAACTGTCAAAATTCATATTTAAAATTTTCTTTCCTATGAACTTCTACTGCTCTAAAGAATGGTATGATAACTATGTGTTTTAGTCAGCTTTTTCCCTGCTGTGACTAAAAGATCTGATCAGAACGCCTGTAGAGGAGAAGTTTATTCAGGTTTCATGGTTTCAAAGGTCTCAGATCATAGACAGCTGGTTCCACTCCTTGGGGTTACCAGTGAAGCTAAACAACATGGTGGAAGAGTATGGTGGAGGGAAGTGGCTCACATGATGATCACAAGGCAGGAAGAAAGATTCCACTCGATAGATATAAAATATATACCCCAAAGGCACACCCCCAATGCCCACCTCCTCCAGCCACACCCTCCCACCTTCAGTTACCACCCAGTTAACCCCATCGGGAGATTAATTCACTGATTAGGTTAAGGTGCTCAGAACCCTAACGTTTCTCCTCTAAACCTTCTTGCATTTTCTCACACACGAGCTTTGGGGGGACACCTCCCATCCAAACCATAACAGATTGACAACAATTAATTAAATGTTTCAAAATAGTAGAGAAGATTTTCCAATCCCCACCACCACCAAATGGTACATGTCAGAGGCAATTGATACGCCAGTGACATGACACTTTATATATAGGAATTCAAGTATCATAGCATGCCCCATAAATAGGTACAATTACTATGTGTCAAAATAAGAATATATTTATAAAATTTAAAATTCATCTATCTGAGATAATCTGTTTTACTAAACAGAAAATTGTAAATGAGAATCTAGCTCAGCTATTTCATTTATTCTTTGAGAAGCCCACCGGGAGCTCTTAAGCCATGGAGAATAGGCCTATCATGGTAGCCTGCTATTTTATTTCCTTCATTCTCCTTTAAAATTTTAGGTTAACTTTCCTCCAGCTGTCTACAGTAGCAAAGGCAAATGCTGTTTTCATGGTCGCCTTCCCTGGGAAAGACTATGGGGAAGCATGTTGGTGTCTCTGTAGGTGGCTGGCTCAGTAGTTTAAGAGGGTGCATGAAGTGTTATTATACAGGTCATTATTGCCTCTTAATCCATGAAATTGATTCTTTAGTTCATTCATTGATGCATTCAAAAGTGAGGGCCTCATTAATTTCTTGGTTCGTTCTTTCACTCATTTATTGGGTCAACTTGTTTTATTTGCTGATTTATTCATTGATTCATTTGTGTTTTTTCCCCCACAAATTCTCATTATTTATACTAGTGCCAAGGAACTTATAGTATGAAGGAGAAGGAGAAAATAAACAGCTAATGATATTGTTCACTTTTTTAAAAAATCATGATAATAACTACAAAGAAATATCAAGAGTATAAAATGAGGGATCCCATGGAGCCTGGGAGCCCCCCCTCCCCTGACACCGGGACATTTATCTAAGAGTATAGCTGCAAGCCTAGGAATGTGGTCAAAGGGGTGGAAAGATACATCCCAGGGCAGGGGCCCAGGTGTGAGCAGGGACAGGGAGATCAAGAAGGAAGGACAGGAAGACCAATTCGACCAGAGCGTGGAGAACAGGAACAAACCTCGAACCAGAGAAATGGGGTGCAGGAGGCCAAGACCAGGAAACTTAGGGCCTCCTGAGCTTTTATAAGAAATGTACACTTTAAGAGCAAAGGAAAGGTTCTGATGGGTTTTAAGCAGGGAGCAGAATGATCAAGGGGAAGGCTCTCTCTGCTTCCTGTAGCCTCTCCTGGCCTATCAGGATTTACTTCTCCAAAGCAACATAATCCTGGTTAGAGGAAATTGGAAAGTGCTATCTGGCATTTGGTGATGTCATGTGCTTGCCCAGCCAGTTTAGAGTTCTGTTTTCTTTTCTTGAACACAGTTAAATATTTAAAGGCAGAGGATTGGAGGGCTATCGACTTTGACCAGAGATGAGTAATTAGTTAATGGCTGCAAAGTGTTTTGTGGAAGGAAAGTAAAGTGGAAAATATTATTAAAATGATCTGCCTGGGTAGTGGCAGTTGACGGGGCCTCAGGGCAAGCTTTTTCTCTGTGATGTTCACCCCACATCAGAGCAGCTGGTCCTCTGCCATGGACAAGAACAGACCATTCGGCAGGAGGGAATATCTACAGCAGGACAGGGCTTCATTTGCTTCACTTTCATCTTAGATAAATATCCTGTGGGGGGATCTGTCAGAGTGGGCACTCCCTCTACTTAAACATACAGTCACTAGACACTCTGCAAATGACCTGCCTTCCTACTGTCCCTTCCCGGATGGTAGAAGGGAGCAAATCCTGAGACCATCCCTAGTTAACTATGTGAAGTTAAGTAAATGACCTTAGCTAATTTTAGTTAATGGTCTTTAATTAAGCCAAGCCTTAGGTTCCTCCAACACAGATTTGTCCAATCATTCCAATGTTCACCAAATAATTTGAAGACCGTTTGCTGAATGTCAGGCTAGACCTGGAGACATAACGGTAAGCAAGACAGAATTCCTATCCTCAGGAGAGAAAGATTCGAGCCATGTAGCAAAGATATTGAAGATAACATCAGTTGCCGTAAGAGCACATAAATAAATACATCTTTGTGTTTAACTTTTCATTCTGAAGTAGTTATAGACTTGCAGGAAGTTTAAAAAATAACACCAGTAAGCCTGGGGTACCCATCCCCCAATATCCCTAAAAGAAACATCCTATATAACTATGAGCATAATATCAAAGTCAGGGGCTGGAGATGTGGCTCAGCGGTAGCGCGCTCGCCTGGCATGCGTGCGGCCCGGGTTCGATCCTCAGCACCACATACCAACAAAGATGTTGTGTCCGCCGAGAACTAAAAAATAAATATTAAAAAATTCTCTCTCTCTCTCTCTCTCTCTCTCTCACACTCTCTCTTTAAAAAAAAAAATATCAAAGTCAGGACATTGGTGTTAGTGCAATCTGCAGAACTTATTCAGACCATACCAATTTTTTTTTTTCATATCTTTTACATGTAGTTTTGGAGCTTTTCCTATGACCTTGAGTCTGGGTTGGCTTATGATTTGCTTTATGCAATAATATGAGGAAAAGGTGAAGGCCTGACAGTTTCATGCCTAGGAGTCAACAGGCCTCCCTCCCCCTAGGAAGTACCTCACTATGCAAACCATCCTGGATTAGTCTGCTGGAAGATGGAAAGCCACGTGAGCAAAGCCAAGGCATCTGAGCCAAGGTCATCACAGACCTCTAGCCCCCAGAAGATCTGCTAGCTGACCACAAGCACATGAGTGAGGTCAGCCACACCTACCCCAGATCAGTAAGGCCTCCTCACCCACCTACAGAAACACGAGCAAAACTAGATGTTTATTAACATATGCCACACTGGTTTTGATTGTTTTTATGCAGCATTATTGTGATTGTTTTTATGCAGATAACCAACATGGCAAGAATTTCAATCCCTTTCCTATCTTGAGAATTTAATTTTCTCTGCCTGGATACAGTGGATTCAGAGTTTTGTCTGAGTTATGCCAGATTTCTGCCTTGTGCAAGCAAGCAGCACCCTTCCGGTAGAAGACAGTGATGTGTTTTGCTCTTGTGTACAATACAGCCTACAAATCTCTTGCAGGCTGCTCTGTGGCAGAGCTGGAGGCAGGCTGCTGGCATCATCCTTCAACCTGAAAGAAGTGAAATCGAACACTAGCTCCTAGGCCCAACCGTTTTCCATCCAATCCCTAGCAAGAGTCAGAGCTGACTAGGGAACTTCAGGGCCTAGGTTTCTAACTTGATGGGCCAGAGCCACAATATTTTCACATGCAGATATTTGTTACAAATATTTATAGGTAGGGGGGGATCATCTCTCGGCAGAGCCTGAATTGTGATATTCTCTACCGTCAGTAGATGTCATGTAACTCCATAGTTTCTCTGACCCTGATGGATTTTTTGTAAAAATTGCTTCAAACAGAATATTGATCTCCTTAAATTTCTTTTCAAAGGCTGAAATTTTCTCCAATAGACAAGGAAAGAATGCATTATGATGATCTATTAACAAGCACTTCACCAATTAATTCCTATTCATATATTATGGCTAAATCTAGCACACCAACTAGCCCTGTGTACCCTAGTTACTGATTCCAAATGCAAAGTCATCAATAACTTTGATGACTACTTGCTTTCATTACCCATCCTCACAATAATCCAGTAAAAAGCTTTCATTTCTAGGCAAGCCGCAAATACAACCCAACAACTCAATATGGCCATTGCTACACATCAGCTGACTCAAGCTCACTTTAACCAATCAATATAAAGACTGACTCTCTCCCTCCAGTGGAAAACAGAGACCAAGGTCTCAGAATCAGCAAATCAGTCTGGGCTTGAGTAAACCTAAGAAGGCTTATTTGTATGCTGTCTCTTAAAAAAACTCGCATTTTCTCTGCTCAAAGTCTGTCTACTTCAAGGCTCCATTTGCTATATATAGGCTACACTTAACAACAACAACAACAAAATGCAGGTCAAAGAGGTATTATTCTGGAACTTGCAGGCATCTATAAAAATTGGGTAAAAGATTATGTGAAGGTAAATACAGCTTAACATTGTAGCTAGCAACATTCAGTGGACCTATTTAGAAGCTTCTAGAAACAGAAGTCTACGTTCTTATTTTTCTATTTACAGTCTGTATTTTTGTTTTTCAGAAACAGTAGTTGAAATGAGCTAAACTTATATATAAAAGTGAAAATTTTTTAAATTAATTTTGATAGAACCATGTCTGACACAGCAATTAAGTTCTGGGTAGGTTAAGTTCAGGCTGAGAAAATGGAATGTATCCCTTCTTCTACTAAGTACAGAGAACACATTCACCGAGTTGATATTGAGCATAGGAGCTTATCCCATTTAAATTGTGAAGTCCTTTCTTCCTGAATGCAGATCACTTAGCTGGAGATTGTTAATACACACCATGCAGCTTCCCTCTAATAGTAATGCAATGATTTCTGTCACTAGGTTGAAGCTCCTCAAGGTCAGGGATCACATCTTCCAGTTTCATTGCTATCTATTCATTGCATAGAGAAGCAGTGTCTGCCACATAGTGGTCATGCTCTACCCATTTGTTGCATGAATGCATAAGTATGTGCATGAATTAATGTATCAATAAACTAATTAGTGAACCTAGGATTATGGCCATAACGTTCACTGTCAGAAAAAGGGTTTAAGATCCAATACTCATAGTGGCTTCCTTAACCAGTCTGGAGAGACCTCTCTCTTTATAATACAAGTGTTTTCACCTTAATCAGATCCCTTTATAAGGCTAATCATCCATCCTCCAAGTTTTATGAATATCAACATCTAAGGGCACATAGCAGCACCATTCTCTGGAAAATTATTTTTAGCTGATAAGAGTGGCCTCACTGTAAATGTATGGAAGATTATGGAACCCCTTCCTAGGAATGGCCATTTGCCAAGGACAATGATTCAAGAATACAAACGATGGTCCCTTGCCTCAAGGTGGAGCAATTCTGTGGTGTCATTCAGTCACTAGAGCTCCCTGTAGGATCAGGATTAGACTAGATTTTAGCCAAACTCTTATCTGGACTTAAGTTCTTCCCGTCATATCCTACATCCTCACTTCTTCATAGGTTTCCCTGATATACTCCTTTAATAAATCCATCGCACAAGAATCCCCATCTTCAGCTCAGGTTGGTAATAATGACAGCTCCACCCCCCAGAGGTGGATGGATTATTGAGCCTAGGTAACTGTGTACCTGCATCTTTCACCTAGGGTGTACTAGGCTATGGTGCAGGTAGAAGGGCATGTGCTGATTTCTATGTAATATCCCTGCATTTGAGAGGTGCTAAAAAACGTGGTAATTATATGACTTGTAGAATTGTTTAGCTGCTTGCTGAAGAGATAAGTGCTGATTCAGGTAGATTAATCCATAATTTAAAACAAAATGTGACTGTCAGAAAGCATTCTTAATGGTATTTATGAAGACCCTCTCCTATCGCAAGAGAGCCAATCATGCTGAAAATCGAGACCAGAACCTAATTCTAAGAGCCAGAAACTTGTGAGGGAATTGAATTCTTAGCTTTGATAAGACTCCTAATCAAAAGTTAGAGCCCTGGGGGAAAAGTTAGACCTTGATTCTGAGAGTAAGCATTGGACAACATCCTGAGAGCTAAATGAAGGCTAATTTATTGATATGGGACACCTCTCATGGCACAGGGCTTATCCTGATAGGAGCATCAGCACTGCTCCTGACACATTTGCTAGGAAGTCTCTAAATAAATTTAAAAGAGTAATGACCACAGTAAACACTGTAGAGATGTCAGAATTTCAATAACAGAGTATAGAAGGAAGGATCAAGAAAGCTGAGAGAATTGAGAATGTAGGAATGGATCTATTCTCCACAACCAAGAGCCCATCATCATCTGACTATGTTCCCCTGGAGGGCTAGCAGGACAATTTGTTTTTCCAAGGGGAAAAAGCAGTACTGTTGAGAAGCTCATAGTGTTTGTTTTCTGCAGATCAGTACTGACAGTATGCAACGCTGCTATAATAGAGTGGGCTCCCTGCAAGCAGTGTGGACCATGAGGGACCAGCATGGAAGAGGCCAGGTGGCAGCACTCAACCATCTAAAAGAAGGTGAGCCTAAGTATCTTAATTGGCATCCAAGTTGAAATCGCTGCTAAGCCTATTCCCTGCAGGCCCCTTAACTGCCTATATTTCCCTCTGTCTTTCACTGACCCTTCCACACTGAAATGAGAAGCCTGTTCATCACCAGAATTCCTACTCCTAAATCATAGATTCAATGCAACTTTGTTTTTCATATAAACAAGGGTATGAAATGATAAAGGGATATCTTGAGGAAAAATGATTTCTGCCACACTAAATATTATAACTAACTAGACTATAGCCAGGTAATTATGAAAAGTGTATGTTTAATCAAACTAATAATTTGACATCACATAAATACACACGTACACACAAATGAAGCCAGAGATTATTTGATGGTGTTAAAATGTGAATCTTCGCTTTCCACTCCCTTGGGTTAAACGATTTTCTATTTGTAAATACAACTTGGGAGCAATCCTGCAGTGTGTTTCTGGATTCACAGCAGTGAGGCATGTCCTCAAAACCATCAGATGTTTTGGAAAACACTTGGTTTCAGACCTTATCTTATGGAACAATGGCTGTATTCATTAAGGGAGTGTAACTGCTGTCACAAATATCCCCAAGTCCTAGCATGGTAAAAATTTGTTTCTCATTCACATCAAGCACCATGGTGATCATGCATGGAAAAAAACTTATGGACCAGTCCAGGAAATGGCATCTATCCCTTCTGCCCATACTATGGCACATGGCTCCACCTAAGTGGATGGGTTCTGGGAATGTCAAAACAGTGGCCAGAAAGAAAGAGAGAAACAAAGATATGAGTGAGCACTCTCTCTCTCTGCCCAAGTGGAATTTCCACCACGTGTTGTGCCCTTTTGCTCCCTGGGACATTCATATTGATCCTTAGGGGAAGGGAGGACTTCCAAGCATGTTGACCCTTCTTTCTTCTCCAAACACAAGTGTAAGCCCTTCACTCGTGACCTTGCTAAGAGGCTGTTTGATTACCTCTTCTTGAGATAGATGTCTGCAATAGGTTTTCCTAACACACATTATTTTGGAAATGAAGATTCTACCCATTAACTCTTTAGGCACCCAAGTTTTTGTAGCACATCACATTCTTTGTGCCATTCCTTAAAATAGTTGCTAATAGGTTGATCAATACATTTTGTAACTGTCAACATTGGAAAGTACCTCTACTGTCCTCAACACTTCTTTCAACACAGTTTGAGAAGAAGAAGAAGAAGAAGAAGAAGAAGAAGAAGAAGAAGAAGAAGAAGAAGAAGAAGAAGAAGAAGAGGAGGAGGAGGAGGAGGAGGAGGAGGAGGAGGAGGAGGAGGAGGAGGAGGAGGAGGAGGAGGAGGAGGAGGAGGAGAGGAGGAGGAGGAGGAGGATGAGGAAGAGAAGGAGGAGGGAAGAGGGAGGAGAAGAAATTTATACTGTTTGGAGACAATCTTATTTAACTAAACTATCAGTTGTTTTTCTCTGCCTTTAGTTAAACCTATCACAGTTATGCCTGTTTTCTGATGTTTGTGCCCTTGTGTAGTCTCTTCCCCTGGAGTATTGGCTGAGCTTTTTGACTCACTTGTAGGGAAAAGAACATAACAAAAATAATTAGATGTCAGCTCCAACTATAGAGTCTAAAAAAGATTGTAGCTGCCATCTTGGGTGTTTGCCTCCTCTTTCTTATTTATTTATTTTATTTTTTAAAATCCAACTGCTAGTTTGTGAGAGGACTTATAGAGAGGCAAAGTCGCAACTGAGAGAGAACTCCAGTCAGGCCAGTGAGGACCTGAGGTCCTTATTCCAACACCCATGAGGAAGTGAAACTTTTCAAGAATGAGCTTAGAAGCAGATTATCATCCAGTGAGCCTTCAGCTTTAGTTCACAGCTCCACTGAAACCTGAGTCCAAGGCTCCCATCACTGTATTTCTAATCATCAGGAATGATGAGATAATGTTTTTGTTTTGTTTACTTTTTTATCAAACAGGAATAGTACAGAGAAGGCTCACTCAGTATCTCCCAATGGTTATATATTATATAACTATAGCACAATGTCACAACCAAGAACAAACCAGGTACCGTGTGTACAGAGTTCCATGCTATTTGCCTAGTGTACAGATTTGTGTAATCAATCACAACAATCAAGACACAAAGACTTTCTATCGCCACAAAAGTCTCCCTCATGTTACTCCTTATAGTCATATCCATGCTGAGAAGTGTCTCTCCTCCCTGACAACCACTCATTTGTTCTCCATCTCTGTGATTTTGTTATTTCAAGAAGGTTATATGAATAGAATGATATCACATGTGATCTGTCAAGGTTGACTTTTTCATTGAGCATAGTGCCCTTCATATCCATCTGTTTTTTGTTTTAAGCCATTAAGTTTTGTAGCGATTTGTTATGCAGCAATAGATAACTAATACACCACTCTTGTGGGGAAAGTTGCTTTCTGATTAGAGTGAGATTTACCACTGAGTACAAAAACATGTACATGGAACGAATACCTCATATAAGTGTTCATACCAAAGAAAAGAAATTCACAATAACCTCAAACTCACTTTCCTAGGACTCCTTTGTTCATACCATGGATGAATTAGAGAGGATTATAACTGCACCAATGTAAACTAGTGTTTCTCAAAATGTGTCTTACCAAACAACAGAGGTAGCTCTTTTAAGACTATTCCCCTCAAGCTAAACATTGAGAGCACACTATTATGTCATAGTTGGTGGTTACGGTTGGCCCCTGAGTGTGCATAAGAATTGCTTTAAGTTCTTTGAGAAAAAAAAATGTGTATTTTTATATCATTGAGTCTCAGCCCTAAGAATTCTGATTCTGTAGCATTAAGTGGGGACATTTGGGATTTTTTTTTCATCTTGAATAAGCTTTTGAGGTGATTCTGAGGCAGATTCCCCCAGCACCATACCTGGAGAAGTTTCACTTTACAATATTTTTTCCTGTTCTTGGATTTTTTTTTCCAGATTCAAAACACTTCTCCATTGCTTTCTAGCCTTGATAGCTTGGCTTGTTACCTTAATGTCATGCATTGAATAGCAGGGAGCAAATGGAGTAGCGAGCCACACATGAGACATAATATTAGTTCTGCCATTACTTGTACAACCTTGAGATCCTTCTTCGAGAAATCTCAGCCTCCCATACACTGCCACTTCACACAGTTGGTGTGAGGTTTTCAAAATTTTGTATGAATTGTGCTGAATTATCCAGAAAACTCATCCTTTCTTTTCCAGTTGTTGGTAGCCCCATGCTCTGCCATTGTGACTGGGACACTGATAACCAGAATGCATTTTTTTTTAAGCTTTTACCACTGTGGCTCATGGAGCAGCTCCATGGCATGACATTATAAATCATTTATTGGAGGGCCAACTGCCAATGAAAATAATCACAGGTAGAATCTCAAGGCTGATTTTGTTTTCTAATACATTTTCCCCTTTGTAAAGGACACCATTATTAAAATATTTTTTAAACAATTTCTGAAACCAGTTGCCTCTTTACTAGAGTCTCTGGTTGGTAATGAACGAATGAACACTAAATGCTTTTACATAAGTGGCTGGGGGGGGGTAGGAATAGTTGTGTTAAGAAAAGGTATTTAATTAAGAGCATTTTATGGTGCTGTTAAGGTAGCAGAACCCCACAGCTTGCTTCACTAACTCTACATTTCCAAATCTAGCTTGTGCTGTTTTCCTTCCATTTTCAACATTTCGTTTCCTGGGCAATTTGAAAACAGCAGGCCAGTTTGGGGATAAACATTAAAATACAAATACTTCAGCTGTAGTGATTTTGCAAAGCAGCCACACAAAGCTCTTGCAGTTTTAAGCATATTTTTAAAAACACACATTTCTTGGGGACTGCTGTGCCATAATATCTTACCATGAATAGGTTGTTGATTCGTGGTGACACATTTAATGTCAGTGCTTTTATTTCTTAACATAAAATTTGGGCAACAGACCTGGCCCAGATTCAGAGGGAGGCAATGCTGACAAATTCCTGTTTTGTTGATAGGCTGGGTCCTTTCATGGAGAACCTAGATTTGTAGAACACATTGGCCACTTCTGGGATCTTCCGGGACCTCCTTGTATGATGGGCAGTTGTAAATGCTGTTGGACAATTCTGGTTCTTTTGAAAATACAGTTAGGGCTAAGTATATTAAAAAGCAGATCTCACACACTGCTTGCAATTTCCAAGGGGTTCTCTCTCTCACGTACTGGCCCAATTCTTGCAAAAGTTCAATGAGAGCAAATATTACTACTTCCATCATGGTGATGTGGACGCTGAGTCTCAGGTGAGCCGGGCAACCTGGATAGAGCTCCTAATTGTCAGAGAGAGAACTTGAACTTAGGTGCCTGACCAGCTATAGAACTCATTTTCTCTTGTTTAGTAAATGTGTCTGCAAAATGTCCAAAGGGTGAAAGCTTCCAGATAAAGAACAGGTCCATGTAGTAGGAACAAATCAGATGGGTTAGTTATTTGGGAGTGTTCCACTGGTTTTACATGTTCAAATTTACATTTACCCTAGGGACCCCTTCCATACCCTTCAAAGCACAGCTCTTCATCTGTGTGCGTTTTCTCAGTTCTGCCACTTTTATTCTTTCAGGAAAAGTACTTGGAATTGTGCTTAGGATTAGGGATTTAGCAAGAACAACATGGTCTTGTGTTTCAGGAAGTTACTGTCAAATGACGTCAGACAGGTATTAAGCTTAAAACTGCAGAAAGGATTTTTAAATTACAATGGTGCTAAAGGCTTCAAAAGATAAGGACATGGAGTTTTGAGGATGTGTAATAAGGACCACTAGACTCAGTGGAGAGAAATGAGAGAATAAATAGACTATGGGGAGGAGTTAAAGCACCAATGTTGGTTTCCCTGAGAAAATAGCATGACCCTTGTTCTTTGGATTATAGGTGGTGGCTTATGGTTCTTCCCCCACTATTCTGCATGACCCTCAATGATAGGAAATATACTTTATTTCCTGGTGTTAACCAGGCTCAATATATTTAAATAACATCAGTGATTATTTACTAATATTAATTGCATTAATATTTATAAGAAACTTATTTTGTGCTACACCTCCCTCTAGGCTTTTGTAAATATTTTATTTCACATAAGAAAGGAATTATTCTTTTTGAGGAAACTAATGCATCAAAAGCTTACATAAGGGCTGGAGTTGTGGCTCAGTGGTAGAGCACTTGCCTAGCATGTGTGAGGCTCTGAGTTCGATTCTCAGCACCACATAAAAAATAAATAAAATGAAGATATTGTGTCCATCTACAGCTACCATTTTAAAAAAATCTTACATAACTTGTTCAAGGACACAGTAAAGGTGGTGGAATGATTTGAACCAGGTGGTCTGTGTCTGAAGCCTTTAGGCTCAGGGACTATTTGAAAATACAGATCTCCATGATTTGTTTTCCCTAGAGTTCCATAGAAAGTAGCCTTCTTCATTAAGTACTGGATTTTTGCTGAATTTACTGCTTCAACTAAATAAATTGTTTTATAGGCGTCCTGCATTAACTGGCACGTCCTAACATCATAACCTTGAGGGGATGTTCATCCACGAAGGGAGGTTGTCATTGTCCTGAATCTGTAGATGGGGAGGCTGGATGGTTGTATTCATCTTAGCTCACCCGATAATCATCTGGACTGAACCTGTCCATTAACAGAGTGGTCAAGCTGTTATTAACTGGGGATTGAGCTGCTTCTAACACAATGGTTGGCCTGTTGGCTGTTGGCTTTAATGGGCTGCACAGACAACCGGTGTTTCCATTGGCTAGGCTATCTCTAGGAATTCAGAACCATTCTCAGTTCGAACCCTTAGCAATTCTTAAGAAGCACAAGCTACAATCACCATTTCCTTTTTCAGTTCTATTGTTTTTTTTCCCTTCACATTGAAGAAGCCTTATGCAGGCAGACCAGCTTAACTAACTGCTCTTCACGGTGCTACATGTGTCTGTTCTCTAATGGATCCAGTCCATGGACACAGAATGCTTAAGCTGACTTTCACTGCCTCTCCCACCTCCCTTTTTTTTTCTCTACCTGACAAATTCAGTGTTAGATGTTCCAGAATGAGAAATATGAGGACAAAGAAATCTTTGGCTCATGCATTCATTCATCTCCTTGGAGGACCATCAGTGCATACTCCTTTTAAAAATCATTTAATATCATTTAAGCACTAACTGGCTCTTTTCATTTTTACTTTATACCCATGCACATCAAACTCCTTTGTTCTTTGGGGATGTTGCTCTATTTGCAAATACTTCCTGTGCAGCCTTTCTCCTTATAGGTTTTCTAGTTCTCGTCTATTCAGACTGTCACCTTCAGAGGATCCTTCTTCTCAAGCTAGGAATGCTGGACAGTGCTGTGGGCCAACTGTTAAGTGCTTGGGCTTAGCCAGGGTGCTCCCCTGAAGCCAGTCACGTGATTATGTCCCCTCTCAAGGCTTCCACTTTTTCCTCGGCAAAACAGGATGTTGGGTAGGTGATTGGTTCACTGTAAAATAAATTGCCAGTTGTAAATCTTTTTCCTGTTTCTATTTTTCTGATTTTAGCAAAGAAGTACTGGGATTATGGAAGGTGAGAGTAGGTAGAAGGAGACCTGGGAATAGGCTGACCAGGTATTGTATGACTCGACTAAATTGCATCAATGAGGAAAGAGGGTTAATTCACAAAGCCAGTATCTAGGAAAACAAATCACCCTGCCCTCCATGATCTCTCAAATGACAGAATATACTAGTGGTGAGGATAAACCTCTGGGTAACTTTTGCCATGACCACACTTGGCCCCGTTGGCACATCTTGTCCAAGTGACTGTGTCCTATCCAAGTGGCTGTCGACCAAAAGCAGGAAGAGGAAAAATTATGTATGTCTCTGGATTTGGGTGGTTCTCCCTGATATTAATCACTTGTCACTGGATTTGTCCCTGAGCCCAGAGCTGGCACTAAGCATAGTACAAGAAACTGAAAGAAATGGTTTAGTTTATTTAATATTTCTAAAACTTTACATAATCTGCCTGCACAGCTGTAACCTCTGCAGATTTGGAAGCCACCTTTCACATACTGCCTGAGACTTCTTGGCTGTTATCTCTGACAGGCATCTCAGTTCCTTCCATTTCTGACTCTCCAAAAGATCCATCCTGGAGCTCAGGCAAGAGCAGTGCATCAAAAATAGACACTAATATCTACACTTTCTGCTGTAACCATGGACATCTGTTGTAGTTGTTGGACATACTCTTTCAAATTTCCCCAGTAATACGAACCAGGAGAGATGTTTGGCTTTGGAGCTGACAGCTAAAGTCCTTCAACAGCTAATCCATACCCCCAATTAATATTCTTGACATGCTTTGAATCTTAAGTTGTTGAAGTTTTTAATTAAATATTGAAGAATTTTTGTGGCACAACATGACAGCCTGCTGCCAGATAATTTACACTATCGTGTTACATTATTTTTTAAAGCACTTTCCCTAGTATGCAAAATCCCTAAGACATGCCACCAACCCAAAAGCACTAGGGTTTTCCATAAGCTAAATTTTCAGAAAAGATGCTTGTGAGCTTGGTTAGCATTTCTCCTAAAAGGCTCCAGAGAAAAATCTTTCCTTAGCATAGTTATTAATATTTAACAGCTCAACGGATTTTAGGAATTTTCTTCTTTATACAAATATTTGTTGAACGATTAAGTATATTTTAATACACTATCTTATTTAATCTTTATAAAATACTGTAGCATAATAATTTCACATTCCCCTTGAAGAGGTGATAAAAGTGAGGCCTATTTTGTAAGCAGTTTGTAACAAGGTCACAAAAGGAGAAGTTGCAAAGCAAGGATTTATTTGCATTGACCTCCAGAGCTCAGAATTCTTTCTCAGATTCTGGCCCTTTACTCATTTTTTTCTGGGAGGGGGGGTACCAGAGATTGAATCCATGGGTGCTTAATCAATGAGCCACATCCCTAGACTTTTTTATATTTTATTTTGAGACAGGATCTCACCAAGTTGCTGAGGGCCTTGATGAGTTGCTGAACCTGGTTTAGGACTTGCCATCCTCATGCCTCAATCTCAGGAGTCGCTGGGATTACAGGCGTGCACCACCTTGCCTGGCCATTTCTTCCTTTCTATTAAATTTATTGACACTTTTTTTATTGAGACTTAAGGGAATAACTAATCACCTCACAAACTTGCTTCCAATTCCATGGTGTTTTCTTAATAACTTGACATGCTTTGAATCTTATACACATGCACATCAAATTTCTCACTTTTTCCTTGGCAAAACAGGGTGTTGGGTAGGTGATTGGTTCACTGTAAAGGAAATGGTTCTTTCTTCCACATTTTATTGATCATCTATTATGTGCTACATGTCAAGCCAGTGCATATGCACACAAACTCACACACACTGCCCTGGTCTAGGAGCATCTTCCAGAGGTAAGATAGTCTGGCATTCATCTATGCATGTGTTCATCCATTAATTGAGCACATATTTATGGAGCACCTATTAATATATTCTATTAAGACCTAATGATTCAGCAAATAATTTGTTCCTGAATGAATGCAGTATTTGCTCTTGCGTCTCCACCTGGTTCTGTCTTCATGTCCCCTTTTTCTTCCACGTGCTTACTCTAATAAGGTCTTTGCTGAGTCATGAGAGATTGGCATGCTATGGGATGAAGGTGTCCATTTTTAAGTGGAAACTGATAAAATGTTCTGTCCACCCCTCATTTCCAATTATTTCATAGTCAATTATGACACTGGAAGATATTTTTATTTATTTCTTCTCATCCTTATTTTTATTTAACCTTTTAAATGTGCAGTTCACACCTCTCCCATCTTGTCTGTGAGCTCTTTGAGTCACTCCATGGTGACTCTACACATAGTATAAGCTATAAAAATATCCACTGAATCAATTCCAAGTCCATTTCGCTGCCCCTTGTTGTTGCTATGTGTCTATAAACACGAGGTGGCAACTCTGAAGTCTTGTTATAACAGGCTGGCTATAAATATGAATAATACATACATCCTAAGCAAATTCCTCAACCAGGCGGCAGATACTGCCACTAAACGATCCTGCCAGCGACTGTAACTTCTTGATAAATATAACAAGTGCTCTCCTAAAAGTTATGCTCTCCTGAAAGTGGGTTTTAGACTTTTTTCCCTTCTCAATAAAAAAAAAGAAAAGAAAAGAAAAAAGAAAAACTGCAGAACTGAATGGGATGGAGAGGGGCACTAGAACAAAAATTGTCCCATTTGTATCTTGGTTTCCTATCTTGTATGTACTCATAATAAGTGGACTCTATCTATACTTCTACCCTGGGAAAGTGTCTTTGTAAATAATAAGCATATTGATCTTCAAAACAAGGTCTAAGAATATTATTTTAGAGGCATAATTTAATTTTTGCTCCTTACTTCCCATTTTCTGCTTGGCCTCACCAGTTTTGTGCTCTACTTCCTCAGGATTGTTCTCCCATCTCTGATAACTATTTACACCAAGATGTTAGTGTTTGATAATGACTTCATTATCAACTGCCTCTAGATTACACTAATGATATGTCATCGCTACATATCGAAACTTTCCCAAGAAAGAAAATAACGGTAAAACAGAGAAATCTTGATGCTTTTCATCTTGCAATATATTGAGGTTTCTGATCCCCCATCTACTCCAAAGCCAACATGGTAGGAGATCACACGTTGGAATGTTGCAGAACATTTAGCATATCGATAGCATTGAACATATTGATGTTCAAAATGAACGCATATAAGATTTCATGCTTTTTATACTCTTAGACCGGTGACAATCCTAAATGTCTTACACAGATTAATGAAACCTCCCTGCACCTCTGTGTAGGAGCCAATCTCATCTTCCTCTGGTAGAAAATGGGCACACTTCCTGCTAGCAGCAAGAGAAGGGTTTGATCTCAGCAGAGTGTCATGTGAGCTGTCCAGTCAGTCACCATACCATGCTGAACCATTACAGTGGTGGCTATGGAAGGGTGACTTGAAGTTTACAATAACCCACAGAGGAAAACAAGAGTCCTGACCGTGGAGACTTAAGTCACCTCATCAGTCATATTTGGCTTCATGTTTTTTCTTCCAGCTCCTTCTCGTTGGGCCTTCTTATGCCCTCTCATGGCTTTTTGTGCGTCGTGAGCTTCCTGTGTGGATTCCTTTGCCTAATGTATATGCACTTTCCAGAAGTTAGCTTTAGGTTCACTTCCTATAGGCAAATATAGATACTTCCCCTGAGTTCCCACGGCCAAGATGCATACCCTCTTAGTGCATTTATCTCCACATACTGTCATCGTCTGTTTACCTCCCTCTCCATTAGGGAGACTTTCCTCAAAAGTGAGATGAGCTCTTCATCTCCATTTAACCAGCATCTAGCCTGCTAGCTGGCACAGGTCACATGATTTGTACAAGCCCATCATCTCCGAGTGGGACTAAAATAAAACTGATTTCTTATTAATGAAAGCTACATTGAGAATTCAGAATTCTGGAAAGCATTAAACATTTCCATTTTCTTTTTTGGCTTTCCAAATCAAGAAACTACCTAGGAGGCATATTAAATGGTTTTAAAATTAAGTAATGAAATAAATCACTCATTTATTATAATCAGCTCTATGCCATGAGTAACCAGAGTGAGATTTAGAAGTGTGTTTCCTGTTTTCCTCTTTTCCCTTCCTCTTCTGCTCCTTAAATTGAGTTTTTTTCCAGCACAGTCATTAGCCTATTGGATGTGAACTTTGGAAAATGAATGGAGGGGGCAGGCCCAGTAAGAGAAGATGGGAGGACTAAGCCGAGCAAATAAATGGATCTCCATAATCAAGAGCAAGCCTATAGGGATACAGCCAGAGAGAAGAAAAAGAAGCACCTGTGACCATGAGAGGCAATATGGAGGGTGACCTGACCATGTGAAAAGGGATTTCATAGCATCTGTGGGATGAGAGAATGGGGATGTGTGGGGGAAGCTACGAGAAATGAGATAAGACATGTCTTATATTCTTTCATTTTTATGAGATGTGAATGAAAACAATTTTTGATTATTTATAGTTAATCATCTGTAATTCTTCAAGCATGACACTCCTTTAAGAAACTGAGCCAATAAGGTCACCAGGACTTTTAAGGCTATACAATTATTATAGACTTTTATCTACAACTAAATGGGAGCTTTACAAAAATGCTCAAAAGGTACATCAACAAGTTTTTCATTTATAATTTCATTTAAGGGCAACATCCAGCAGGACTGAGATGAATTTATGTTTGTCAGCTCATTCCAATTTTCCTTATAGAGGAAACTCCAGGAAGGGGACTCTGGTCTGCCATTTAACCTGGCTTTGGCTAAGCTTAGAGGTATCTTTGATTCAGAGAGATTTATGTCACTCATTGTAGAGCAGTAATTCCAAAATGTTCTGGGTCCTTCATCTCTTTGAAACTCAAAAAAAAAAGAAAGGAAAGTATGGACATTCCTCAGAAAAATAAATGCACACAAGGAATACACACAAAATTTGCTTATACTTTGAATGCATTCGTGAATATTCTGAAGCCTTTCTTTATGTCAATGAACTTATCAATTATCACTGTCCCTTGGGTGGGTTCCCTGGCCCACCAAGTTCCAGCATGTTAAAACATTCCACCTTCCTTCCTGTCTCAAACAAGCCAAAGTTACTTAAGGAAAATTTGGATACCATTATCCTAATATGACATCTAGCAATTCCAAACTGAATCTTTTCACCTGTAACTGGAGGCCACAGAATCACTCAGTGGGTTAAAGAAGACAAATGCTGGTCTTTATCACTTCTGAGACAATTTAAAATCACTGTTCTACAGTAGACATTGTTAAATAATTGACATGTGGTTCTGAATGGCAGGTTTGTGAAAAATAGCTAAGGTCTTTGGGTAAGCTAGAGGAGGTTAGAGATAGCAGGTTTCCTTGAATTTTCTGGACAGAAGTCTTTGAGGGTACTTCTGTGACTTCACAGGGTCAGATTTGTAATTAATAAATGGTTTTCAAAGCCATCTCCAACAAAAAGCATCTCACAATAATCCACTCAGACAGTATTTACCTGCTGACAATAAGTCCCATAATTCACATTGTCCATCTGAATCACTTTTCAAAGAATGTGAGTAGGGTTTCTTTCTCCATTGCACCTCCTCTCCCTCCATTCTTTCTCAGGAACACGCCAGCACTATCCAAGGCCAGTTAAGCTCACTGCCAATCTGACTGCCAAATGAAATGTTAAAATTCCCTCTACCCCTCCAAATAAACCTGCAGTCAAGTAACATAATTCCAGCCAGATGTCAAGTACTTTTAGAGTGCAATTTCTCATATCTTGCTTCTTTCCTCTAATCATCTTTATGGAATACATTTGTAAAAATAAAATATGATGCTCTTAAGAATTATATGACATTGCTGTTTTTTCCTTAACTGAAGCATAAAGCTTCCTTTTCCAATAAACTATCAAGAGCTCCAAATGTATTCTTAATGCTAAACCACAAACAACACTTACCCCATTAGGCCACAGTAATACCTGTGTTATAGCACATAATTGTATTATATAGTAAAGCAAGATTTCAGTATGGAAAAAAAATAAGTATATTGAGTCCCTGTTATGCACCAGGTACTGTATATAAGACTGAGGACTTTCTTCTTGAGAAACATGAACTCTGTATCTTCTAAAGCAAAGATGTCAACCTTGGGTAAAATAAGCTTATATCTAGGTACATGTATGACCTGCACATATAGTGTGATGCTACATCGTGTACAACCAGAAAAATGAAAAGTTGTGCTGCAATTGTGTACAAGGAATCAAAATGCATTAAGCTGTTATATATACCTAATTGAAATAAATGAATTAATTAAAAAATAAGCCAGTAGTTTTTACAAAAGGAAATTCAAGAGGTAAAAACTTTTAAAAATGGATGAGAGAGGACAAAGATAGATATCTATGTCCAGAATAAAAAAATATTCAGGATAAAATCAACTAAACAAAGGGTTCAATTTTTCCATGTATGTCAGAAGGTAGTTAAGCCTCATCAGGGATCATTTCTTCCATATTAATCTACTTTGAGCATACATGAGAGTTAGGATCCAATATCTGTAAATAGTTTATTCCTTTCAAGTTGAGAGAAATGCATTTTCCTTCACTCCTTCCTTCAATGCGACAACACTCAGAGTGTATTCTAACATCCCAAAAGAGGAACTGCAAACATCTTCTCAGGTCACGTGTCAATCTCCCCCTCCCCCTTGGGTACCAGGGATTAAACCCAGGGACACTAAACCACTGAGCCACATCCCGAGCCCTTTTTTGTATTTTATTTAGAGACAGGTCTCACTGAGTTGCTTAGGGCCTCACTAAACTCATCATCCTTGTAGGTTATGCAGTATGGAAACCCTCCTTTGTGTGGGCAAAGCAGAACTTATGTGTCACTCTAGAGACCGAAAAACCGGACACTCCTTTGACAAGCTAACTTTGCACCTAGATACAGACTTTTAACTTGGGTTCTATCAGTCTGGTTCCTGGACTTTGGACTTGGAATCTTACATGATGAATCTAAAAAAGCAAGGTCCCAGAGTTGAGTTGTAGTGATTATAAAGAGGTTAATCAACTGGGACAGCAACTTTGATGATGATGTTGTGGCATGTCCAGCTCTGGCCACAGCAGCAGGGCAAGCTGCAATGTACAGCACATCATGGAGGTGGCAGCATTGTCCACAAGGGTCCAGCTCCATGCTGTGGTTTAGAGCATCCTTTCCTGCCTGGAAGTCTTTCAGCAGAATCTCTTGCAATCTTGTCCTCTCTTGAACTATTTGCTAAGTATCTTCCCTATTGTCATCAGTGAATAAAGCAAGCTATTGGGACCCATGAAGCATTTCGATCTTACTTTCCATCTCTTTGTACCATTAAACACTTCTTTAAAAATTTGGATGTGATTTAAAATTACACAAAAGTTAAGAGTAATTCAAAGAATTTCTGGATATCCCTTCAGCCAGATTCTTCAACATGTGTGTAATTTTTCTAAATCTGTTGAATAGTACATTGTAGACAAGATGCCATTTCCTTAAAACATCATTAAAAAGATTATCTTACATGATCACGACATAATTTTCAAAATCATAAAAGGAACATGGATACCATACTGTTATCTGGTCTCTGGATCTTTTCCAACGTTTGCCAGATATCTCAATAATTTCCCTTAGAGGAAAAAAAAAATTTAAATCATTCTGGAACTACTTAGTACATTTTAAATAAGTGTCTCTCCCTTCTAAATCAGCGAGAGTCATTTTTTCTGTTGCCTGTGACAGATAAATCAAATGGATTTTTAAAAAATTGGAAACAGGGATGAGGTTCTGCAAGTAACAGAATTTAAACTGTCTAATTGCCTATGTGGAAAAAGACAGGAGAAGAGGGAAGAGAGGATCCCAGTAATACTGGGGCTGGCAAAGTGTTGAACTATTTTGTAGTGAGCTCTTCAGGACCATCTCCATGTGAAGGAAGCTGCCATGAGAGTGAAATTCATAGGATTTGTTCGGGAGGTTGGCTAATGCTAGCAATTCCTTATACTCATCATAGACTCCTATAAGAAAGAGACCCAGGGAAAGAGGCCTTTCTTCCTTCTCCAGACATAACTGTGTCTAGAGCTAATGTCTGGCACTCTAATAAGTCGTTTTGAGACCAGAGAGAGCCGTGCCTGCATCCTGCTCTGAGGATGGCTGGCCAAAGATGTGGCATCAATGGACCCCTCAGCACCTGGCTACCCATCCCACCTGCTAGGCTCGCAGCGTTGTGAGACACATTTTTGTTATTATTTAAGCCAATTTTTGTCCCAATTTTCTGCTACACACAGCTGAAAACACCCTATAGATAATATTCAGTTAAATGAGTCCAGCTCAGGGCTGACATTCTGTTTGATGGGTTGGACAGTCTCATAAATATAAAGCTAGAGGAGATGTCATCATCCTCTGCTACATCATATAGCTCATTTCCTAGATGCTCCTAATAGCTTCTTCTTTTTTTTTTTTAAGCATCAGAGAATGGAATAAAAAAAATGTAAACCTCTAACAATTATTTGAAATACTACTGGTGAAGACTGAGCATGAAAAAGCCTCTTAATATGCGCTCCCTGCATAGTTAGATAAGGAAGAATATGATGTTCTATGGCCCAGCGGGGTGAATATAATTAACAGAAACGAATTATATATCTCAAAATAGTTAGATGAAAGGATTTTGAAGTACTTGCTACAAAGAAATGATGAAAGTTTAATTTGATAGATATTTTAATTACTCTGAGTCAGTCACTACCCAATATACACATGGACTGAAATAACACATTGTGCCTTATAAATATGTACAAATATCAGTATCAAACAAAAAAAATTTTAAAAGTGCTTCTTCATATTCTTGCTTGCAAAAAAAGAAAAAATATCCCTTCAATATTTATTAAGTGCAAAGCAGTCCTTTGAATGGATTCATTTATCAACCTACACAGTATGCTATATAACAGTAATTAATCCCATGTTACAGATGATGAAATTGAGGATTAGAGAGATTAACCAATTTCATCAATTTCACGGAGATCGTAAATGATGGAATCAAGACTAAAACTGAAGTAGTCCAGTTCCACAGGTGATGTGCTACCTTTTTGATAATTAAGCCAACGTGATAGTTCCCATCAAGGGAAAATTAACTCAAAGGGTTCATTTGAAATAAGAAATAGGTGAGTTGAGTGAAGGATTATGGCAACGATATCATTTCCAAACCTCTACAAAGCCTTCAAAGAGACCGAGACTGATCATTGGAGGAAGGGGTATGTTCAATTTCCATCAGGGATGACTTCCTCCCAGAGCAGCCCCGACCACCCAACTGTCTCTATAGTTAAAACTGGTTGGCACAGAGGAACCATAAGGGGAATCGCAACATTTTCAAAGAAATTGTTATGTTTAACAAAAACCTCTCAGAGAGCAGCTAAGGCTAACAGCCTCATTTTCTACAAAATGAAGCTGAGACACTTCCTCAATTATATCCCTGACCTGTTCTCTTGTGCTTCAGAGCATAAGATGGACTGTGAGCTGCCCCAAGGTGGGGAAATGCTTGCTTATTTTAACGGAGTTCATAACCCCCTCTTAGCTCTGCAGGGGCCCCTATTCCCATCCTATCTGCTCACTGGCAGTTTGATACTGCAGTCTCAAAGACAGGCCTGGATAATTCACCTGAGAAGCACTGAAGTGTGTTCCTATCACATATGTCCCATCTCTTAAAACATTGCTCATTTCAGTTTCAGAAATCGCAACACTGAATGAGATAAGTCACTCTATCAACTCTATGGTAGGGGATAGGAAGGCAGTACTGGGCTATTTGTTTATAGGTTGAGTACTTGACTTCTATCTAATAGCAATAGTTGTGTAGAAAGCATACCTCCAACATATTCCTAAACAATTAACCAACTCATCTTCCTGGGATTACTTGATACTGATCCAATTTCATAATTAACCAATCAGAATGTGAGGAAAAAAAATAGTAAAAACTCCTACTGTGATCTACTTACCTGCTGCCAGGTGTTGAGCTTAGTACTTTCCATACATTATATCAATTAACCCCCATAACAAAACTGCAAGAGTGAGTATTGTAATCTCCAGATAACAAAGGAGAAAACAACCCTGTAGCCCGTGAGCGGTGGTGTTGATGCCAATGTTAAACCAGAGACCCGAGGCCTCCCTGGTCCTCAAGATGCCAATTCATCCACTTAATATAACTAAAAAGGGAAAATCATCCGAATATTATTACTCTGTAACTAACCTCCTTTCCAGTAAGATCAAATGCTAAGGAGAAATATATGGATGTTTGAGAGAAAAATAAAGCAAGAAATGAGATGGGACACTCATCAGTTTCGGCCTGTGACTTTCTTCTTGCAGGAACATCTCCTCTTGGTTTGCAGAGCACCATCAGTCCTGACTTTCTTGTGGCCCAAATCTGACTTCTGAGCTCTTCTGAGATCCCATTTAAGTTCCTCCCGCTCTGTTAACCCTCAGCTCTGCCCTCCACCCTCTTTTCTCTCTAAATTCCTTCCCTACGTGATCTCATTCACTTCCATGACTTAAAATAACATTTTTGTACTGATGACTCATAAATCTCTATCTCTAGCTATTAATAGTCCCCTGGGCTCTAGATTTATGTATCCAACTGCCTACTTGATGTTGTCTCTTAGCTGTCTAATAGACACCTTAAATTTAGTATGTCCAAAATAAAACTCTTGGTCACCACAGTTATCTTCCTTATCTCAGTTAACGGTGTCATCACCACCAAGTTTCCTGTGCCACAAAAGTATAAATGACCATTATTTTTTCACTTCTCCCCACACCTCTTATCCAATCTACCTACAAGTCTTATCAACGATTATTTTCAAAATACATTCAAGATCCCACCATTTTTCTCCATCTCTGTTGTTACAACCCTCATCCAAGTGACCAGTATTTTACAACTGGGCTGCAGTGGTCAATACTCACTCTTCCCTTGTGGAGTTTGTTCTTCATCCAGCGTCCAGCCATGGTGGTCATTTTAAAGCATAAAACAGATCAAGTCAATCTATTGCTTAAAAGCCTCCAGCGGTTCTGCTGAGTATAGAGGAAAACATTCTCCTCAACATAAGCATCAAAGCCGTACAGGGCACCCCCTGACCAAACCCTCAGACAACCACACTCCTCTCTCCCCACCACTCTCCTGCCTCCCTGGCCTTTCCATTCCCCCAATGCACTGAGCTCATTTGTGACCCTGAAGTGGGGAGAAGTAATCTATTTTTTCACTTGGTTTGATGATCAAAAGGAGCCACATCCATATCTGATATAGAGATCAACTGGTCAATATTCAGAAATCATGAACTGGAAGTTTTATGCATTGACTGGATAGACTTTGGGGTTGTCTCCCTAGGGAGACACTGAAGGAATAATGATGATGATAAGTGGTCTCCTTAGTGCTGCTCATAAAATATTCTTAATTCCCTCTCTCCTAATCACAAGGGAGGATCGCAATTCCTTGCTCCCTTTTGGATGCATGAGACATGGAACTAAATTTGATCACTGAGTTGAAGGCAAAAGTGACATATTTTACCTTCAAGTTCGAGCACTTACCTCCAGAGCTCTTTTTCCTGTGGTCTGATGTACAGTGTTAGTTTTGATATACTTTTCATTCTGCGATTCAGAGCAACTATGATCTGCAGAGCTTCTCTGCTATCTCATAGTAACCATAAGCATAAACCGCTGAAATTGCAGGGTTTTTTTTGTTTTGTTTTTTGGTTTTTGGTTTTTTGGTTTTTTTTTTTTTTTTTTTTTTTAGTTTACCAGTGTCTGAGCCTCTGGTAAGCTCTCTTCTTTGATATCATTTTTAAAATTTTTTTTTATCATCTTCTAACAAGAAATTAATGCTCTATGCACTGTTTTATGACCTAGTCATAAAATAGTCCTGTGTATCTTTTTCTGTCATTTATATATTTTTCTGCAACATCAGCATTCATGGCTGCCTAATAATCCATAGTCGAGATATTATATGATTTTTACTCAATCCCATATTGACAAATCTAAATGAGCCATTTCAAACTTTTAGTATTTTAATATATAATGGATTTTTTTTTTCCTTTCTGATGGTACTGCGAATTGACCCCAGGGCCTCACACATACGAGGCAAGCACTCTCTCACTGAACTACATCCCCAGCCCATAATGTATATTCTTACAGCTAAATCTTAATGGTAGGGTGATGGTGATTACCAATTCTTAAAACTTGAACATTAAAGTATATGCAAAATATTAATGATTCGGACATTTAGTCATTAATCAAGCTACATTCTAGACATTAAGGATAGTGCAATAAGCAAGCTATACAAAGACTTCATGAAGCATATTAACAAATTGCTTCCAGAGAGTCTACCAGTGTCCTCAGATACATTCTATTACCAACAAAATTTGAGTGCCTACTTTCCATACCCTTAGTCTCATTGCTCAAGAGACCATAAATATCTTCTTGCGACTCATAACATCATCTATCTGGAATGTCTCAACCATATTGGAAAATAACAAGAGTGATAGTATCCCCTCAAATACAGTCTAACCAAAATACACATGTTTATTTTCAGAAAAGTGTACATCACAAACTAAAATTAGTGGTCAACCTTCTTTTTTAATTATTATTTTTCATTGAAAACTGCACTGAACACTAAATGTCCACCTTCACAATAAACAAGTAGAGTAATGGTAACTCACACTAAAACAAAACGTACTTCTGATAGCCACTTTTCCTTTTGGGACAGGTTAAAGTTTTTCTTTTGTCACAAAACCAAGAATGTACATACACAAAGGCTCAAAATGAGCCATTTTTTTTAAACAAAAAGGCAATGGTTCACAAAAGACTATGAATAGAAATTGAAACTAGTTGATACAAATCTAATAAGATTTGTTAAAATCAGTCAACTTGTGAAACAGGACCAGTATCACTTGTTTATGGTGCTTTGTCCATTTTACAGCACTTTTCCGTTTGTAGAAGTTGTTTATGTCTTTTTCCCTCCATTGACTGTCAGGTCCTTAAGAAAGAACAAGTAAAACTATTCCTAGCTGCAGGAGATAGCGCTGCATCTCATCTCTGCTTCCACTTCCCAGTCTGGACTTGTCTGCAGTAGCAAATACTGTGTGCCCAATCGCCCTGTGTATCTTTCTCTTTGCTGAAAAGCAAGTTAATTATGCAAATAAAGGCAGGGACAGTTGTATGGTTGAAAAAGTCTGGTCACAATAAACTAGCACTCTTTTCAGACCAATAAAAATGGAGTTGGAGAAGCAGCTATTGGTGGCAATATTTATGCAGGTAGAAACTTTTATATATGATTATTTAGAAATATCATCTAATATAATTATGTAGATAAATTTATAAGAAATCAGAAATTAAAGGAAGTGGAAAACTATGTTCTTTTTCCATTCCAGCTTCACATATATATGAAATGCACATACACAGTGATGGTAGAGGACAGAATTTGGAACCCCCAATCCGTGGAAGTTGAAATCCAGATCAAAAACACCTACCCTGAAAATTCACTGGCAATTTTGTATGATGGAGTTTTAGGCATGCTCATTTTAAGCCTCTCAAGGGAGAATTTTAGAAAGAGCCTGCAGGAATATGATTCCGATAGCTTATAAGGAAAATATTATTTTTCAATAAGATATAAAATATTTACTACCTGCCAGGGATGGTGTTCTGAGTGATTTATAGATACTACTGTGACAGCATAGTGTTTAAGGATGCATTTCATCCTACATAAGCAATAATGTGAGCTGTATATCAAAACCTTTACAAAGAATCCAAACCCCAGTAGAATAGAAATTAACTATTTCTGAAAGTAAGTGTGTGAATAGCTTTAATATGATGAGTTCTCTGTGGAGTGTTTCAAGTATCTCCATTTAGATTTGTCCATCAAGCTTGTAAATTTGGGTGTGTGTGCAACAGAAAGATGCAGATTCGAAAATGGAAGCAGGATATACTTGGGGCTGTATTTATTTAATTTGCCAGGATGATTCTCTTTTTTTTGAGTCCCTTGCTGGGTCCTTAAGGGATATTTTGTCTTTCCCTAGACTATCCAAACCTTCCCCAAATCTGGTTTAAACTTAGTCTATTAATAACAGAAAAAAAAAGATCTCTCCAAAAGGCCTTCAGCCCATCTCCTCCACTGCTGTCTCCTCAATAATCTGACCTCCCTCCTCCAGCTCCTCATAGAGGCCTCTGCTACCCCCAGGCCTTTCTCAGCCACTTCTGCAGCCCTTGTCTAACCTACCTGCCTCTCTTTTTCTTCTCTTCTAAGTAGATGACCTCCGTTTGCATTTGCTTCTTCTGCATGTCACCTCTGAAACGTCTCCTCCCGACCATTTGTGATCCTGGCTCTATATTCCTTTTAAGTTCTGCTGCAGACTCACCTCTACCCTTCAACCTGCCTTTGATTTTCTTGCTCCATTATGGAGGCTTTTGGATGTCCCATAAATATGGGGCATATCTGGTGACCCCCACTTGCTTACATGATGACTGGGATTATTTATTCTGTAACTTTCTAGGCAGAGAGGTATGTCTGATTTACCCGGTAAATATGAAAAGAAAAATGACTGCACTAGTAGTTAGTGCCCTGTGGCCTGCCATTCAATTTTTTTAAAAAATATTACCTTAAATAAATCACCTAACAACTGTTTCCTTATCTTAAAAAGGTAGTAGAGAGGTCTCATCTTTAAAGTGCCTTCACATTTAACATTCCTTGACTCTTCAAGGGGAAGAACTGTATTTTGTTTCCCTTTTCCCTTGTATCTTTTATAATGTCTACTACAGAGCTGGACAAAGAGTTAAGTAATAAATATGATTTAATACATTCAATAAATGTCTTGGTAAATCCAGGGGAAGGTGGATAGGTGGGTGATATAGTTCTGTGATCTTCTTGACTCTGTTATCTCTCATTTCTTCGAACCAGTTAAAAATGAAAATCTTCAAACATTTAATCATTCTTGTTCTATATTAATGACATGTATACTAATGAATATTATTTTTTCTATTTGCTTTTCAAATCTGTTTCAATAAAATAAAATTTTCTTCCTCTCTTCAGAAAGTTCTTTTGAATTTACCTGTTCCAAGAAGGATATATATTTAGTTGCTTTTATAAAGTTGACTTCTGAAAAAGAAATAATCCAATTCAACACCAAGAATGTTTTTTTTTTTTAATTACTGATTCTTGGGAGGTGAGATAATGTTGCATAACTGAGACTTGAAATTCAATTCTCATCTATGGTGACTGACTGTTTCAACTTTGTGAAGTCATTTTCATTAACAATTTTTGACAGAGAAAAGCAAAAGAAAATGATCTTGCATCTTCTCACAGCTGCAGATTTGTGAGCGGGGAGTAAATGACAGGAGTATATTTGGATCAAAGTGTGAAAATGTACTCAATTCTCTTCCAACACTCATTCTCAGCCCCATTTTTAAGATATAAGAATTAAATCTTATGTGTGCCAACCAGATCCATCTTTCCATAGGAGTTACATTTCCAGGCAAATGCCTTACATTTCCAGGCCAAAATTACCTGCAAAATCTTGTATGAAAAGAACTGACTGAAAAGAGACATCTGGGTATCCCTTCTGGAAGACCAGTATCTCCATGAGGTTGGAAAGTGACTTCCTCAAGAGTCTTTTCTGGGCTGGCCTTCCGTCCCCACCATGACTGCTCGTTTTCAGATCCCATTAGACAGTGGCACTAGAACGGAGAGTCTTGTCAGAGTGACTACCAGGTGGGACAGGGAAGGTTGTTAGGACACCAACCCTTATCCAGACACGCACCCTATGAGCTAATTCTCCTTCTCACCTACCCAACACTCTATCTTGTTTCAGGCATAAATAAAATAACAGCTACCCCAGAATCAAGGCATGCCATGGTAATGGCAAGGAAACCCACCCATTCCGGGTTTTAAGACAGTCTCAATCTAAAATTCTTTGTATAACTATTCCTCAAGTTCACTCCATTAGTTAAGTTGTATTTTAAACTTTAGCTTTGATCATATGGTCTCCATAGCCATGGGTCATAAACTAATTTTAGTGATGATCCTGACAACATCCTTCTCAAACTTGTATTTGCTCAACAAATATATTTTGAATAAACTTTTATTCACTCCACAAATATTTATTGTGTGCTAACTCGGGGCCAGGTACTGGGCCAGCATTTGGAGATACAATGATTAATAAAATCAATATCAACCTTCTAGAACAAAGTTCAGCTATATTTTCTGTAAAGAACCAAGCAGCAAATATTTCAGGCTTGTGGGCCATATAGTTTCTTTCACAACTACTCAACTCTGCCATCATAGTAGGAAAGCAGTCATAGACATAGAAATTAATGAATTTGGCTGTGTTCCAATAAAACTTTATTTAAAACAACAAGTAGCAGACTAGATTTGGCCCACTGGCCATGTTTTGACAATGCCTATCCTAGTCGCTTCAGGCTGAATCAGTACTAGCAATAAGTATATCACGTGAGGCTCAAATGTAAGCCATATGTGTATTCTTTTAAATTTTCAAGTGGGCACACTTGAAAAAGTGAAAAGCAACAGGTAAACTTAATCCTAATAATATTTGACTCTCTTCAAATTTTGACTATATTCAAAATATTGTCATTTCAACATGTAATCAGTATTCTAAAATTACTTATTAAATATTTTGCATTTTTGTGCTGTGTCTAGTTTACATGTACAACAGCACATCTCTACCCAACCCTGTCGCATTCCAAGTGCTCAGTAGCTACCATAATGGCTATTGGCCACCATATTGGGCAGCCCAGGTCTAGACAGACGAACAGTCAGGCAATTGTTGGGGTACGCATGAGATATTTAGAGTGAGCATGAAGGAGGAAAAGCCAAGCTATTTCTACAGTGGCTATGTCTGGTGGTCAGGGAGGGTCCTTCAAAGGAAAGAAATACCTTTCAGATGAATAGGAGTTCTTTAGTTGATGACAGAGAGAAAAAGGATTCTAGGTGGAGGTAAAGAGACACCTAAGATCCCAGAGAAAGGGAAAGGTGCAGCTTCTAATAAGTCATCTGAAAATAAGAAGCCTCTCAGGACACACAGTTTGGGTGGGGTGCTTTCGGCAGCACCCACTGTGGGACTGGAGTGAACTGAAATGGGTGTGAGCGATATTAATGAGATAGAAGTCCATCTCGCAACTGGAGTCCAACTTGAAGACACACTGGACGTGGGGTTTGAGGAAGAGAAAAGAGGAAAAGCTGATATTGGGGGTTCGGGCTTATACCAAATGCAAGGACGGAGTCAACAGTGGCCAAGAAGGGACATTCAGGAACAGGGGCAGATTTGGGGAAAGATGAGGAGGTTAGCCTTGAACATCTTTGAGGCCTCAGGGAGACACGAACAAAGATAACAGGAGACGAACAGGCAGCACCCATGCACAGAACAGACCTTCACCCCTGGGAATGGTCCTTATGTCAGTATCTGCTCTCTTGATGTGATCAAGTATCTCTTCCTACCCTGCCTCCCCACTTCTTCTAGTGGCTCTACTACCTCCTGAAGGGCTAAAATGCTCATTCTTTCTCTCTAGAATGCACTTTCCATTCCGCTTTACCTTATTTATTGCTACTGTTCATTTTGGGGTCCAAAGTCTAATGTCAATTCCCAGGAGACTTCTCAAATACCCCCAAATAAGGTCAGAGCCCCCTTACTGCTCAGATTCCAAGTATTTTTCCTTAGTGACATTTTTTTTTTGCACTTGTAAATCCACATCTGTTTGTGTAACTATTTGATTAATGACTATCCGCCTTGAAAGTAAAGATCATTAAGCCAGAACTGTGTCTGTTCTTGCTTGACTTTGTAATACTAGCCTCTGCCACTGACCTGAAAAGAGTAGATGCTCAATAAATATTTATTGAAAGAATAAGCTAATATTAAAAGTCCCTGATGAAACCCAAAGTTATCTGGAAAGGATCATAAACTTTAGCATGAATCAGAGCAACGAATTCCAATATTCATCACAAATGCAATCAGGCAAGAAGCATTGACCTTCTTAACTTTCCTATAATTTAACTTTAATTTTTATTTTCAATTCTCCATTCATAGCTGACGCAGCAGAAATTTAGTCCCAGTTGCTTTATTGCCTCCAGCACTGGTAGAAGCAACCCCAGCCCAGACACTATGACCCTGGAACTATGATAGAGCAGCAGGGGGGAATCTTCATTTCTCTTGTCTTCTAATTTGGGGTCAATGCTAAGAGACCTCTGCCTTCCTTTGAGGGCAAGGTTTTCAGAACACACAGTCAAGACCTCTGACTTTACCAATTTTCTGTGCTGAAATATCCATTTCCTCAGGCTATAAATGCCCTAATATGCATGAATGGAGGTAGCAGGTAGAAGACAGGAATAAAAGAGAAATTCTGGGGGAGGGGATTGGTGAATGATTTTTTTAAAATTCTGTCACATTAGCTTATTTAAAAAGTAAGCGATCAGGGCCAGGTGCAGTGGCGCATGCCTGTAATCCCAGGGACTTGGGAAACTGAGGCAGGAGGATCCTGAGTTCAAAGCCAGCCTCAGTAACTTATCAAAGCTCTAAGCAACTTAGTGAGACTCTGTCTCAAAATAAAACATGTTTTTTAAAAGGTCTGGGGATGTGGCTCAGTGGTTAAGTGCCCCTGGGTTTGATCTCTGGTACCAAAAACAAAAAGTAAGAGATCCAGTATGACTAAGTGAATGGATCTCACATCAGAGAATTTCAACCACCACAAAGAATGTGTGTAGCAGCACAAAATATGAGATGAGAAAAGAAGTGCTTTCCAGGCATGGCCCAATTGCTGGACTTGTGCCCCCATGGCCTGTCACACGGTGTAGGACTAAGTAAATCCTGAGCTTATAGCTCCTGATTAAACACCATCTTACATTTCTCCTTCATAACTAATTACTCACTCAGTGGGCCAGCCGGGTTGCTGTCCTCACTCTTGGATCACAAGATCCATGAAGGCAGTGTTCATGCGTGGCACAAAATACATTCTGGTCAAATATTTGTTGAATAAACAAATGTGCTCATCAGAGAGGATAAAAGGTATAGAGCCCAAATTCTCCTTTCAAGTCCCAGCTCAAATTTTTTATAACTTTATTTTTATTTGTTTATTTATTTTTTTTGTGGTGCTGAGGATCAAACCCAGTGCCTCACATGTGCAAGGCAAGTGCTCTACCACTGAGCCACAACCCCAACCCTCCCCAGCTCAATTTTTAAGGATTCTAAGGAAGTATACATTCCTGCCTCTGACCTCCCCCCCAAAACATTGTTCATTCCTCTCAAGCAACAGTATACAAAGTGGTGAAGGATCCAAGCCCTAGATCCAGAATGCTTAAATGCTAGCTAAGGTGTTTACAGCTGCAATAAATTGGGGAAATTGTTTACAGTCCCTGAGCACTGCTTCCTTATCTACACAAGGGAGTCAATGGTAGGATTCATTTCATTAGGATTGTTATAAGGATTAAGTAGGCAATAAATTAAAAGCTTTTTGTTCAATAGCTAGCATGTTCAAGCACTCAAGTATTACAGTGACCACTCTCCACTTTTACGATGACAGTTTCAAAACTGCTACCTTTATTGAGCATATACTATACATTGGGCACTGGAGAAAAGAACCTTTTGTGGATTTTCATAGTGCAGCCATAGTTTTTGTTTTACCTCTCCACCATTATGAAACTAAAGCTCAAAGAGGTTACATAAATTGTCTGAGGTCTCATAACTAGTAATCAGATTTATTGTCATTTGAGCCCAGATGATAATGCAGCAACCTTACATTACCACCTCGAGAGACATACACATCTCATGTCTTGTAGTAGGTTGTAAATTCCATTCCAGGCAAGGATTTGATCTGATTTATCTTTGTATCCCCCAAAGCATCTAGCTTAATGCTTTATATGCTAGAAATGAGCAAATATTTATTAAATGATTGAACATAGAGTGAAGGGACCCCAAAGTCAAACTTCATCAATGTCATAATTTTGTCCTGGCATTGACTCTGCTGAAGGTGCTCCCACACATTCTGATGGAGAGACTCCTTTTTTTGTTTAAGCAGCATCCACACTAATCCTCACATTGTAAAGAGCTGTGTCCCCCTAATAGAAATGCCAAGTAAATAGGTCCCCTGTGCCATCAGACCCCTCTGCACCTTGGGTGGATTTATCAAATATGCAGTATCCTTAAAAGTTTGGGTTTACCCGGTGTCAGCAGCAGGAGGAGCACTATTCAGTAGTGCGCCTACATGATCCAAATTTTTAAAAAGTCATTTATGATAGAGCATTTTTTCTCACACAACATGTTTAGGCAGAATAATGCATTAAGAACTTTGGAGAGGGGCTGGGGTTGTGGCTTGGTGGTAGAGTGCTTGCCTAGAACGCATGAGGCACCAGGTTCCATCCTCAGCACCACATAAATGTAAACTAAAGAAAAAAATACATATTTATATGTATATATATAAATTTTTATATATTCACATATATAAATATGTAAACTTCAGACATAAACCAGGAAGAGCTAGGCAGTGAATTGTCATCTTAGGAGTGGAACTTAGATGGGAAAGAGTATAAGAGGTACTCAAAACAAAAAAAGGTATAGAGGTCACAGGTCACTAAGGGAGCAGTCCTCAAACTCTGGTCCATGGACCATCAGCACCGACATCACCTGGAATCTCAATAGCAACATAAACTCTCAGGCGCCATCCTGCCTTTGAAATCAGGGACTTTTCTGTGGGGCACAGTAATCTGTATTTTAACAGAGTTTTATAATAATTCTATGAATGCTCAAATTCAAGACCCACTGAACTAAAGCTCAGATTATTACAACTCATACCCTCATTTCACAGTACCAAGATACATGATTTCCCCCCATCACACAAAGAGTTAGTAAAGACCAGAATGTCTATCCCCCGATTTAGAGAGTGAGAGCTGAGAGAGGTAAAAGCATATGTAAGTCAGATCTGAAGATGATGAAGACACCTAGCATTTGTCCCTGGTTGAAGACCACAGGGACAGACTCTGACCACCATTGGATCAATGCATGGAAGCATGAGAGCAAGCCAGTGCCCTTCACTGCAGAGTACTTAATCTGATGGCATGCAATAGTCACCTTCCTGAGGATAACAGAATATGTGGCAAAACTTCTCAAATACTGAACCTCAAACTCTGACTAGGGTACATATTATAAAATTAGGATTTCCAAGGTCCACAAAGGGTATCTCATAATCACCATATACTTCCACTTCTGGCTTTTAATTCCAGAGATTGCTTTTTAAGGTAGAATGCAGGGGGAAAGGTGTGGGAAATTCTGGTCTACATTCTGTCAATACAGTTGGCAATTTTTTTTTATAACTGATTGGTTCATGTTTTAAAGTGCCAATCAAATCAGTCTGAATCAAAACTACTTAACTCGTAGTCTAGAATTCCCTACAGGGTCCCTGGTTCCCAGAGGTCTACAAATCCCCTGAAATTATAAGCAACATTTGAGGAACATGTGCAAATGTGAGGTATGTCTGGGGGATTTCCACATAATTTTATTAAGTTTTTTAAGGAACCTATGGCTTATGCAATCACTAATTTTTTTGAGTCCATGAAAAGGCAACCAATGAAATCTGTGATTTTTTTCTCTAGTTTTGACCCCCAATTTTTTTAATTCATGCTAACTGTAAAACTCTCCTGGTTGTTAATTCTACTTCCCTCTTCAGTCTGTACTCTGAATTTATTCTTAAATTCAAATTCTATTATGTTCATGCCTAAAAACCTCTAATGGCTCCACCTTTGCCCTTCAATCTAGGCATGAATGTTTCAGACTCCTCGCAATATGGCTTTTAGTACCAGGTCTCACCTTCCTCTCTTTCGCTTTACCCACAGACATATGGACAGCTTGTTTTCTCTAAAGATGTACTAACTTTGCCACTTTAATCTATATCTTTGGAACTACCTACCTCTACTTCTTTCAACACTCTTTACACACTTACCAAAAGCCTTCTTTTTCATGAAGTCATCTTGATTTCCAAAATATTCATTATTTTCCTGTCCTCCCATGTCCCCCAAGTAAGTATCTGTCAATCTTCGTATGAAGCTAACCATACTTGAACCTATATCATCACCACTCATGTGCTTACCACCCTCCTGTGCTTCAGTACAGGAATTGCTCTCACTTTCGTTTTTTGATTTGTCACTGAATCCATTCAGGGCTGCCACCAAGAAAGGGATATTGACCTATCGTGTGTTTTTCAGATTTTGTTAGGGAAAAATTTTTTTTTCTTCAGCTTCAAACCAAGCCACAGAGAGCAGCTTCTAAGTATAACTTACCTCTAAGATGAAAGAATACAATTAAAGCAGATCAATAAAACAACAAAGATTTTCCCCTTTCCCTTTGTTCTTTTTGTCCCGCTGCATTGGAAAGCAATCATATGTATTTTGAAAAGTCATGAGTGAAAAATAATCACTTTTTTTATTTTAATCAATGCATCAACCTCTAGTATTCATTATTTTCTTTTTCTACTTTTTTTTTCTCCTTCAGTAGAAATGGCTTTATTGGAAAAAAAAAAAGAGGGTAGGATAAAAACAAGATGTTGGAGATAGGGCTTAGGAAACCAAACATACTGGTGGAAAATTCCAGCCAAAGTTGGTGTTCTCTGGGAAGAAATACAAAGGGCTAGAATCCCTGAGTTCAAACCCTCATACCAAAAAAAAAAAAAAAAAAAAAAAAAAAAAAATAGGCACAGAACTTCATGTTTTCATGTTGAAAAAGGAGTTTACCATATTCATCAATTTGCACTCTTATGAAAGATATCTGTGATCACTATTTCCCTTTCATGTCCCTCCTTCCTCTCACTGGCTAACAGGAGATACCAATTGACAAATGCAAACAGAATGATGGTCACATAAATACAGTTGTTTAATGACCATCCCTCCAAGTGTTTTTTATAAGAACTCTTATTATCATTCCAGAATCCAAGAATCAACAATTCTTTCCCAGTACAATTCATTTATTCCTGAAATATACTTCTCCAGCAAATTCAACTTGGGCACAGTGAAAATTGCAACCTACCAAGGATGTCTTTACTGGATCTTTATTTCCCAAAATTTCCTGTCTGATTTTTGGGCACATCTTTCCTCTGCCTGCCTGCCTTGGTTAATTTCTCTATAAAATGGGAATGATTTCTTGCTTTCCTCATAAAGCCCTGTGTCTGCTCTAAGTTATACGATGCTATAATTTACTACGTGCAAAAAGTAATGCTAACAGTTTGAATTATATCCTTTAAAAGCACTGTAGGAGTGCTTAGGATGAATCCAATAAATAATGCAAAATAAGTTTGACCCCTAGGAGAACTGCTTAATGGAAGAGTAACTGACATACTCCCAAGTTAATTGTTACCAACCAGGGTAGGTGGAGAGATGATTTGCTTCTTCCAACTTCAATTTGAAGGACTGCTTTTATGGTTTCTCAGGTCTCCTTCATTGTTGATTTTTAAATTTAAATTTTAAAAAATGAACAATGATGAGAAAATATATATTCTGTTGCTTTGACCTGGGTTCCTACTCCTTCTATCTATTCTTTTTTTCCAAAATTAGTTGCTATCATGGTTAACACCCTACAAAATCTGTTATGATTAAGAATCTGCATACCTTGCTTTCCTATATAATCCAAATGTGTGTGGGTAATGGTATTCATTGCAAAGCCTTTTACATGGCTGTGCATTATCCTAGAACATTGGAAAATTCACATTCAAATATTAAAACAGAAGCCTTGCATGAGACACATACTTATTTTCATTCGAGCCTATCTATTTAATAAGCCATTTGATCTGGAATCTGTTTTCATTACTGTGCCTGAAATCTAACTAATTTGCTACCTTAGGAACCACTATAAAGTTTTGATATTACAAAAATCATATTTTATTCTAATTTTATTTTATAATAATATAGAAAATGTGGTCTGCAGCACACAATGGCCGACTCAGTGCTATGGAGTAATGCCTCATTTATCCAGGATGGCTGGGTAATGAGGTGTTGTGTATTGTGATTTGTTCTGATAACTGAGGCTTTTTCTCTACACATGCCAAAAGGTTTTATTTGAACTAATTTTGATGCAAAGATTTCTCAAATGCATTACAGTTTCCAGCCTAATTAAGTATAGGCTGAAGCTATTAACCTGTTCTTAATGGTACAGTCGGCATGAGGCTATCAGTTATTGTATGGGACCACATCACCAGCAGAGGGAAGCCAGGGAGGGGGCAGCTTGCTTGCCCTTTTGCTCAGGGTCTCTGACTTGTTCTGCTTTCTGAGCCCTGTCTGTAACTGACTCTGTATTTCCTTTCTCACGATCAGATCCCTTTTTATCCGTTTTCAATGCTCCTGCTCCAAGCAATTTTTCATTCCTTTAATTTCCTGTTTTTACTCTATAGAAAGTCAATAACAAATTCCTGCTAGAACTGCATGGTAAAGAGGATCCATTCTAGTTTTCATATGTAAACTCAAAGGAGAGTCATCATTAGAAGTTGGTAACAATGCATGAGAGTGCAGTTAGGGAGTACTTTGTGTTCCAGCCACCTGGGACACCAGGCCCTGAGGATGAGGCTTCTCAGGGTCCCCTGGAGCATGGAACGCATGCCCATATAATCCTGCTTCACATTTTATCTCAGTTTTACACCCTAATAGTGTGTCTGTAGCTAGATGACAAAGTCTTTGAAGATAGGAAACTTATTTTATTGTTCATCAGATTTGTTACACTATTTAATACAGAATCCGAGTGCATAAAAGTGTTCATGTGAGCTGGCTATGCTATGCCCTCCCCAGATCCAGGGCAAATTCACACTGAAGTGCTAGTGCATGTAACACTTAACATTCGGTCGTTTGACATTATTTGTGCCAAACCTTTCCCCCAGCAGAACTGACAGCCTTGTCTTAGGCATTGCTGTAAATAAATATAAAAATTTCTTGTTTGATTTTGTGGCATCATAACTGAAAATCTGCCTCTACCTCAGTCATTCTCTTTTTCTGATCCACAATTCTTTCACAGAGATGTTTTTTTCTAGCCTGGGTAGTTTGTAAGTATAATCTCCAGCTCTATCCTGAAGCCTAACAGTAGCCTTTATTTTTCACTCTTCATGTCCAATTAACTGATGAATATTTCTTAAGCTGTGCGTAAGTCAAACTGTTTGACCCATCACAGGCGCTCCTTCCTTTGATTGTGACAGTCAAAACAATTTTGAGGAGTGCATGGTCCTCAGAAATGAAATGCAAAGGCACTTCATATTGATTTAAATGACTCTGGAACATTTAGATATTCATTCTGATTTTTTTGTAATGTCCTGTGTTATCTAAATTCTTCTCACCCTGCAAAAGTCACTTCAGAAAATTATCTTTCCTTATGATATTAATTCTCTGTTTGCCCAGGATGTGAAAGTACATATTCTCCCAGCCACACTGAAAGTGTATCCTTCTTTTCTAATGGCTTTGGTTGCTTCTGAAAGTATTCTCCAAACCTGTAACATATCCATGCCACTTGTGTGTGGACTTGGAAAGTGGGATCACTAAATGCAAAATGCTAACACCAAGCTTTACTTAGCATTTGGCACCAGCAGAAGGACTTGCAGAGTGGCACAGCCTTACATACATTACCTGAAACCAAATCCTCCCAGAGATAATAAGATCTGCTCAGCTTCCCATTCTATTGCATTAATTCACTGAAAATCTTCTTTAACATGACCTTCTTTTCTCAAAGTAACTTTTAAAAACATCATCTCATTTAGCTGCAAGAAAGCAGGGGCAAA
The DNA here is from genome assembly GCF_045843805.1 of Urocitellus parryii. Lineage (NCBI taxonomy): Eukaryota > Metazoa > Chordata > Mammalia > Rodentia > Sciuridae > Urocitellus > Urocitellus parryii. Next base: position 21,781,500 of record NC_135537.1, on the reverse strand, counting down.
AGTCACTCTTGTGCTCATTGTAAGCATTCATTTTTCTTCACAACACTCCTGAAAATCCAAAGTGACTACAGCCTATCCTTAAGCTGTGTATAAGCAGAACACAGGAGCAATCCCATGGTTGGATGAATACATTTTGTAGTAAAAATATGCATTAAGAAGTGAATAAAATATACATTCATAAGTATATCTTAGAAAGGAATAATAAGATGCTCACGTACTTACCAAAGATTAGAGACAATGAGATTCTGTGTGAACTCTCATGATCAGCTTACTATATTCCTTCCTTTATCTGTAAGGTTCACCCACATTGAAGCAAATGCTTGTATTTCATTCTTTTAGCTATGTGATATTATTTCAGTCTATGAATGTATAACAATTTAGCAACCCATTCAATTATTGGTAGACACTATGAGCAGTTTCTTGTTTTCTGCTACTATGTACAATGCTGCTTGAACAATCTTGTGCTGTCTGCCGTGCACACACAGTAGAATTCCTCAATAGGAGTGAGGTTATGGTTGTAGGAAATGCCCACCCACATATCTGCTACATGGGCATACTGTTTTCCAGTTGTACTTGCTTGTACTTTTTACCCACAAAAATAATAAGAATTTCTATTGCCCATATCCTCACCACACTTGACGTTAATCACCTTTGAATTTCTTGGCAAGCTAGTAGGCTAGTAGGCACTGAGGTTTTCATTAGCGTGCCCCTGATTCATAATGAAGCAGAGCCTCTCGTTTCACAATTGATAGTTTGCATTTCTTCTTCTGTAAAGTATATGATTAAGTCTTTTGTCCTTTTTCTATTGTGTTGTTTACCTTTTTGTATGATGCATCTATCCATATGTTTCCTGTTACTATGTAAGTGTACCTGAGACTGAGTAATTTATGAAGAACACAGCTTATTTGGCTCATAATTCTAGAAACTAGAAAATCCAACAGCTTGCTGCCAGCCTGTGCTCAGCCTCTGGTGCATTCATAACATGGCAGAGGGCACCCTGTGGCATAACAAAACAAGTGTTCTAGCTCCATCCTCTCTTCCCTTTCATATAAAGTCACTAATCCTCTCATGGTGGCACCACCCTTATGACCTCATTTAATCCTCATTACCTCCCAATGGCCCCACCTCCAAATACCATTATCCTATAAATTTGGTGATTACATTTCTAACACATGAACTTTGGGGGAACACATTCAAACCATAACAGATACAAATTCTTAGTCATTTATATGAATTGCAAATAACTTCTTTCAATCTTGGGATTTCTTTTCACTGCCTACATGGTGTTTTTATTCATAGAAGCTTTAGATTTTAATGTACATAAATATTACCAGAAATTTCTTTTGGACTTTGTGATTTGTTTAAGAAACAATTCTTTAAATTTATAAGACTATTCTTCTGGAAGTATTAAAATATCATCTTTCACACATATCTTTAATCTGCTTAGAACTAATTATAGTTTTCAGTGTGAGGTATAGAACCAATTTTTAAAAATATTTTCCATTTGAATAACCAATTTTCCAAGTACCATTTATTAAATAGTTGATCCTTGCCTCACTGACTTGCAGAGCTTGGACTGACATAGCTTAAGTTTATATATATATATATGTTGTGGGTCTGTTTCTGAGCTCTTGGTTTTGCTCCGTTTGTTTATCCCTGCAGCAATAACACAGTCATAATTACAATAGCTTTAAAATGAGGTTAAATCTGGTAGGGAAGTCTCTTTTCTTACATGAAAGCATTGCTATTTGGAAATGTTTGAACTAACTTTAGGTTATTAATTTAAGGTCTTTCTTCATTTTAGTATGTATATTTAGAGCTATAGATGTCCTCTTAAGCAGTTTTTAACAAGATGAACAATTTAGACTCAAAGACACAAATAAGTTGAAAGCAAATTATAGGAAAAGATAGACCAGACAGTAACCAGATGAGAGGTGGAGTGACTATATTAATATCAAACAAAATAGACTTTAAGACAAAGAGTGTTACTGCAGGCAAAGAAGGACATTTTATAATGATGAAAGGGCCAATCCATCAAGAAGATATAAGAATTATAAATAGGTAGGCACTTTACAGAGGAGCACAAGAAAACATGAAGCAAACACTGAGAGGGAAAAATGGATAATTCAATGCTCTACTCTCAATAATGGATAGAACATGTAGACAAGGAGATAGAAGATTTGAACAATATCATAAACCAACTGTAGATTACAGACACCTGCAGAACACTCTAGGCAGTAACAGCAGAATGCATGTTCATCTTAAGTGCACATGGAACATTCTCCAGGAAGGGCTATATATTAAACCACAGAACAAGTTTCACTAAGCTTAGAAGAATTGAAATCATGTAAAGGATGTTCTCAGGTCACAGTGAAATGAAATTAGAAATTGGTAAACAGAAGAAAATTAGGAAATTCACAAATATATGGAAACAGAACCATGCAACAATAAGTAACCAGTGGCTCAAAGAAGAAATTACAAAGGAAACTAGAAAATATTCATATTCACATATTAATAAATGTGCTATGGCAACTAAAATTCCATATGCAAAAGAATGAAGTTGGTCGTCTGTATCATACCATATTAAAAAATTAACCCCAAATGGACAAAATACCCAAATATAAAGGCTAAAACTATAGAACTTTTAGAAGAACACAGTGTAAGTCCTTACAACTTTGGATTAGGCAATGGTTCTTTGATACGTCACCAAAAGCAGAAGCAACAAAACAAAAAAAATGTAGTCGTCATCCTTATCCATGGGGGATACAATCCCAGTCCCCAGTGGATGTCTGAAACCTCACATGGCACTGAGTCCTTTGATTTAGTGCCTTTCCCACCTTAACTAAGCACTTGCCCACTGTAGCTGTAACTCTTGTAGGAGCGACAGCAAAACTAATATAATTTTGTTCCCTTCTTCACAATTTCACAGATGGAAGATTCATTCTTACTGTAGACCTTAGCCAATGCAGAATACATTTTTTTTTCTTTTCTTTGTTAAATCAAACACTTTCTCCTTTTCACCTAAAGGGTTTTACAGCTTCTGTTTAGTATATCTGAATAACCAGCATCACTACACTTGCTGCTTGGAACCATTATTAAGTCAAATAATGAACACAAGCATGCAGTATCACTAGAGTCCATCTGACAACCAAGGCTGATGGTGGGTCATGGTATCACGACTAGTAAGTGCCGTGAAGCAGCCTATGGGAAGGTGGGGTACACAGAACAGATGCCCTGGACAAAGGGATGCTCCACTTCGCAGACAGTGCAGAGCATGGAATTTCATCACGCTACTCAGAATGGCACACCATTTCAAATTAATGAATTTTTTTTCATTTGAGGAATTTTCTGTGTAATATTTTAGAATCACAGTTGACTGGATGACTGGAACCACAGTAAGTGAATCAACAGATAAGGGGACACTACTGAAGATAAATTGGACTTTAATAAAATTTTGAAAATTTTATGGTGCGAATGATACCTACCATAAAGTAAAAAGGAAACCTATAAAGTAGGAGAAATTAGGCATAAATTATTTTTCTCTAATAAGTCTTAATCCAGAATACATAAAGAATGCCTGCAATTCAATAATAAAAAACAACTGAATTTTAAAATGAGCAAAGAATTTTAACAGACATTTCTTAAAAAAAAAGATATAAACACATGAAAAGATGCTCAACATCATTTGTCACTGGAGAAGTACAAAACTACAATGACCCACTGCTTTATACCCATAGGATAGCTACAGTAAATAAAGGCAGAAAATTTCAAACATTGGTGTGGATGTGAAGAAAACAGAGCACTTAGTGCTGTGGGAATATAAAACAGGGCTGGTGCTTTGGAAGAGTGGTTTGATGGTTCCTCAAAAAGTTTACCATCAACTTATCTTAAGACCTGACAATTCTACCTCTAGATATATACTGAAGATAATTCAGGTACATATAAGTACAGTGTAAACATATGCACCCTTATACACCCCTACACACCTTAGATATATGTAGATGTGAACACATGCCCATGCAAAAACATGTTTATTCATTTTCATAAAAGCATTATTTCTAGTATTCCCAAAGTTGGAACAACATAAATAACCATCAACCAATAATTGGGTTAATAAAATGTGATGTATTCATACAATGGAAGATTATTTGAGAGTAAAAATGAAGGACTGATACCTGCTACAAATGGATAAAACTTGACTCATTATGCTAAACAAAGAAACCATTTCCAAAGGCCACATTTTGTGTGATTCTGTTGACATGAAATGTCTAGAAAAGGCAAATCCAGAGTGACAGAAAAGTAGACTAGTGGTCGCCAGGAACTGAGGTGAGGGGGCATTGAAGCCTGTCTGCTTATGGCTACTGGGTTTCTTTTTGTGGAAATGAAAATGTAATGGAATTAGATAGCGAAAATAATTGCACTCATTTGTGAATATACTGAAGATTACTGAATTATCCACATTAAAATGGTGAATCCTATGCATGTGAATTAAATATTTCAATTTTAAAAATCAATTTTTGGCTTACTGATACTATTTATTATGTACTTTTTTTCTATTTCACGGATTTCTGCTCTGATCTTCATTCTGCTATTATTCTTTTAATTCCTTAAACGAGAAATCTACTTCATTGTTTATGAGCCCTCATTATTTTCTAATGTTAATATTTAAGGCTATCTATTTTCCTATAAATACTGTTTCAGCTGTTACCTACACTTCTTGAGATTTAGTATTTTAATTATCACACAGTGTGGCATACATTCTGATTTTCTTCATTATTTATTCTTTCATCCATAAGTTGTTTAAAAATGTTTTTGTAACATCCAAGAGTATAGCTTTTATATATATACATATAAAATTTAGGCTTAATTTTTAAGCTAATTGCAATTTTGTCAGATAATGCAGTTTGTGGAATACTGTTCCAGTCAGCTCTTGGGTATTATAAGCATCTCTAAAACCTCAGTGGCTTGGCACTCACAGAAAAGTTCATTTGTCACATAAAACCACTGGTCAGCACACTTTTCTGTGTGGCTCACCTCCAAGTGACAACACAGGGATCCAAACCACATTCATCTAGTGACTTTAGCCCCCTAGAGAAAGAGCATGTGATAATCTACGGGCTGTGTTCAGGGCCCAGGCCTGGAAGTGGCAATCACTTTCACTTAGGTTCCTGTCACCAAAACTAATCCCATCTTCCCAGCTGGATGCAAGGAGACTGTAAAATGTAGTTTAGCTGCAGAAGAGGAAGCAGGAATCAGAAGCATTTAGCTCGTCTTTGCCACAGATACCCACTCGCTGTAATCGGTTGAGACCAATTTTGTGGCTTAGCCATGGGAAATTTCCATAAAGTTTTTATGTTTCTTTGAAAATTATATGTATTCTACAACTGTTGAACACAGTTTTCCATAAATGTCTATCAGCTTCCATTCAAATTTTCTACACTCTTATTGATATTTTTATGTGCTTGATTTAACAACTGGGAGAAAAATGTTACAGTCTCTCATTTTGATAGTAAAGTTGTCACTTTCTTCTTATAATCCTCTTAATTTGTATTGTACACATTTGAGACTATTAGGTGCATATGAGTTTATAATTATTAATCTTCCTGGTATTGAATACTTTATCATCATTTAATCTATTTTTATCAATAATAATGCTTCTTTCCTTAAGGTATATTTTTGTCAAATATTAACATAATTATATCAGCTAGCTGAAATCCTGTATGTTTTTCAACCAATGGTTTAGCTTATATAAGGGATTCTTTTATACTTGAGATGCCCTTAAATGATTTCATTAATATCAAAAATTTTGATGATCTTAAATTTTATAAAGTACTTCTATATGCGGCTTATGCTTTTTTGTTAAGATATTTCATTCAAGAGCATTTAGTATCAGTCTCTGAAAACATCTGATTGCTACAAATTGCTAACCAACATACAGTCATGTCCACATCATGAGTTATGCCAAATGATATCAAAATATGTTGACTTAATATCAATCAATCTTCTTTAATTAATCAGCTGATGAGATGGACAATTAAACTGCTTTAGAGGTCAGAATTATGTACTCATAAGACATGGCTTAAATATTTTCTTTGCTCTGTGTTATGTAAAATGTGCTTTGACATAGACATCAAAATATGTCATTTCTTTTTCATCAACACTTGCTCTGGACTTATACGTGCTCTACAAATGTAGACCCTCTATTTCAGGAACTCCAATCCGCCCATTTATCCAGTCACTTTCCTCTTCATCGCCTGCTCTTGATGACCTGTGTTCTCTCTGCAGTTTCAAGTATGGTGCATAACAACAATGATACCTTTCATCTCATGTGGTTCTTTGAAGTATGGAAGGCACTTGAAGAAATATTAGTAGATGCTTCATGCCTACTTGTTGGGTTGAATTCACCTGCTTCTTTGTTGCTTCTAAATATGAGTTTAACAAGGATACCATCAAGAAATGTTCTGTGCAGCATGGAGAGCTGAGTTCTTCTGGGGTCCTAAGTCCCACTTGAAATATCTGCTACAATTTCCTTATTTGTTATGTGCCAGGAAAGACTGCTCACTTCTATGAAGAACAACTACATTGAAAACGTTAAATTCCATCGTCATCATTGAATATGTTTTCCTATGAAAAGTCCAATCGGTTGTTAAAAGCTGAATGTATGAGCTGAAAGTAACTTACAGCTGGTTGATAGTTAAATACCCCCAGATTCAACATAAGAATATTTTCCAGATTTATTGAACTTTTACACTTATTGGATTTGATTGACTTGTTTTGTTTTCATTTGCTTGGCCCTCACCTCTCCTTGGTTCTGAACTAGTCCATGGGATGTTGCTGGCCATGTTGAGCTCTGTAACTCTGCTGCTCTCACTGAAATGATCTATTTCCACTGTTAGATTGCCAGCTAGAGATGGGCTCGCGCCTGCTGAGCTACTTGCACTGATGGATGACACAAGAGAAGGTAGCACTTTCCAATTTGGCGTCTTTTAGGTATTAACTGGGTCTTTTATTCCACATCCTTTCAGTCTTACCCTTATTTTTCTTTGAACTCATTGTCTTCTAGACAAGAAAATGACACATTTCCTTAAGTAATCCCACCTGCCCAGCTAGGAGTTGATGTCAATTTTTTATAAAACTTTTTAGAAAAGACTGAAATGATTCTTAAAACCTGCTGTTCTTCCATTGGAAACAAGAGGGAACTTTTGTTAAAGTAAGTGAATAAGAATATACCAAATAATACAACATGTTAATGGAAAAAGAATCACTTTAAGCTTGAAATATCTAAAAGCATTTTATGATATTAAGAGAGAATAATAATATGTAACATTTACAGTAACTTGATATGTAAGCAATGATTATTGCCATTTCACAAATATTTCCATTTCTCCCCTTCCACACACTTGGCAGAATTGGTTTCCTTGGGGCCCTTGTAGGACTTGGTAGCTTGTTCTGCCCATTGACCATCTGGGGTATAATTTCTGAGCTGCAGCATGCAAAGCAAGATCCCCAAGAGCTCTGTTCCTCCCAGCTGGCAATGAACAAAGTTTGAGACGATGACTACCTGCAGTGACTTGGATGAGTTTCCCCCAAAGGATCATGTGTTCAAGGATTGGTCCTCATGGTGACATTATTGTGAGGTGGTAGAACCTTGGGAAGTGGAGCCTCATGGAAGGACTTTAGGCCATGGGGGCATGCACTTGAAGGAGAGTGTCTGGGCAGTATCTAAATCTCTCTCTGCTTCCTGGCTCATGATGTTAGCTGTTTGCCCTGCCACATGAGTCTGTCATGATTTTCCACCCTTGCCAGAGGCTCAGAGCAACAGGATCACTCAATCTCAGATGAATTTCCAGACTGTGAGCCATAATAAACTTTTCCTCCTTATAAATTAATTGCCTCAGGTATTTCATACAGTAACATGAAGCTGACTAATACAACTATCTTGTCAATCAAAGTCCCCATGTCACTGCTTTGGGAAGTCAACCCCTGTTGATTTGCAATAAACAGACAGCATGACCAAGAAATAATCCCGTGTTACCTTAAACTACTCAGATCTACGTATTATTTGTTACTGCAACTTAAGCCCATTTTAAGCTTTATTTTGAAGACATTATGGAACTTGCTATTGCCAATAGGTAAAAATTACAAATCATCTCAGGATACTGCTTGCATAAATTTAGAGATGAACCAACCATGACAGAGTTTCATGGATTTCTACTTTTTGAGGCTGTTAATAAGTTGTTTGTCCAAAGGCCAAATATTCTTTCTGGTATGTGGATGCTGAAACACAATAGAAAGTTGGGGAGAGAAGAATAGATGTTCATTGGATTAGACAAAGGGGAATGAAGGGAAAGGATGGAATGGGAATGGGAAAGACAGTAGAATAAATCAGACAGAACCTTCCCGTGTCCAAATATGAATATACAACCAGTGAAACTCCACATCATGCACAACCACAAGAATGGGATCCTAATTAGAATAAGTTATATTCCATGTATCTATAATATGTCAAAATATACTCTACTGTCATGTATATATAAAATGAATAAATTTAAAAAATAAAATTTTGAGTTTCAGGTTTTTAATAAGTCAACCATTTTTTCCTATAAAATTCTAGCTAGTATTGCTGAACAGAACCATATTTGGGCATTCCAGATGTAGGATAACTGTGGACATTTTTAACTTGTGAGGAGTGATGTTAGGGATTATGGTTTCTATACATATATCCACAAGGCACTAATTTTAAAAAACACAATAAATAAATAGCAGAAAGATCAGTAGAATAGAGAAGAGGGAAGAGAGGGAGGGAGAAGAGAAGAGAAAGGGGAAGTACTGGGACCTGAATATATTCCATGCTTGTATAATTGTGTCAAAATGAACCCTAATATTAGGTAAAACTAAAATACACTAATAAAAAAGCCTGGATTCAGGAGCATTGTTTTTTATTTCTGACTGCATCCCTTGTTACTGCTCTCATTCTCTGACCTTCTGAAGCCCCAGTTCCCTAACTTGTAGAATGCAGATGATGATGACTCTGCTCCAAGTGGTACTTCTGGAGAGAACCACCAGTGAGGACAGGAGAGCCCTGTTGTGAACAGGAGTAAGTGTTTGTTCCAGGGCTGGACTTAGAGGAAGCGCTCAATAAATTATGGTTCTCCTCCTGCCTTGAAGGGATAGCAGGAATTCAGGTCCTGTACCAATATTGCAGGGCTGTTACTCCACATTATTACCTACTTTTCTCCTGTTTTCTGTTCTACCTGATTCTTGCTGACTCTGCTTCATTGTTTTCATGAGAGAAATCATTCTGAGTAGCAATCATCCCATGGCATTTGTGCGGATAAGTCATTGGTAACAGAAGCCAGGCGACAATAATGACAGACCTGTCTCCCACAGTGAGCACTTGTTTGTGTACCTCATTTTTCTGCTCTGAGCAATTTTAACACACTTTTCTTCTTCCAACAGCCTGGAAAGGCAGAAATTTTTGCCCTTATTTTGCAAATAAAAAAGGTTAAAAATAAATCTATGCCTACAGTTAGGCCTAGTATCATGTATGAATTGATACTGCCAGAATTTGATCCAGGATGATCTGAAGATTGAGCTCAACAAAGGAAGCATATATTCAGGTTTACTCCCAGTCTCCAGATCTAGTATCTTGGCATTCCATCTAGTGTAGTATCTGTGCATATTTCTCATTCTGATACAAATATTATTATTAATAGTTGCATTAAAACATGCCAGGTTATTAGTCTTGCACATTTACCTCCAGCTTCTCCAACTTCAGTTTCAACTATATGATGTGTGAAATGCACCTATAATAAACAAAGTCATCAATTTAATACATAATTGTACTTGAAAAACAATCAGAGATGACCTTTCTTTCTTCTGCAAACCTGTTCTGAATGCAATGTAACAAACGCAACAGCAAGAACTTGTGCACTAGGGGCTGGCAGAAACTAACTCCTTGCAGTCTGATGATGGTGGTCATGGTGGAACTGTCCAGTAGTGCTGCTATGATCCAACAATGGCACCATGACCAGTGCTAAACAGCCTGCAAGATGCACAAAGCTACCAAATACCATGGCCACATTCTGAGAGTCACTCAGATGTTGTAGGTTAGGTATGTGTAAAAGACAAGACGTGGGAAATAGAAACTCAAGGTCCTTCCACCGAGTGTATAGAGTAGTTCCTACTGCAATGGTTTTATTATTCACTACATACTATAAATCAAAAATATTTTTACTTGTTAATTTTTAAAACTTTTCTGATTACCTTTTTCAGCAGCAATGAATTCCAGGAGTACAGAAACATGTTTCAGACAATTTTAAATATTAAATTTCCTGTTCTTAAGAAAGTTTGTGAGCATGTAACTGGTATAAAACTTTTGCAAGTATTTGATGTCCAACATGGAGGTCATAATGATATTACTGACCACTTGAAAACTAAGGTGCAAATCTACAGAAGAAACATCAGCATCTGTTTCAAAGTTAGTAGCTCCTGGGTACAGGTTTTCCTCTAAACTTACCATTAATACATCAAAGGAGGAAAAATCCTCTGGAGAGGTGCTGTGTGTAATGTCTGAATCTGAAATTCTGCAAATGCACTTGTAGTATCTCAATTCATGGTGAGACTCTTTTGATGAAATTCCCGTTTTTAGTCAGATCAATTTATTTTATGAAGGGGAAAGGAGTGAAAATAAGAATCCCCATGATTTTGCAACCTCTTAGTTTGGTTTGGAGAAATACTTGAGTCATAGAACAATTTAATTGAAATTTTTGGTTTAAAATGTTTTCAAAAGTATATACTCTGACTGGGCGTGGTGGCACATGCCTGTAATCCCAGTGGCTCAGGAGGTTGAGGCTGGAGGATCACAAGTTCATATCCAGCCTCAGCAACTTATCAAGGCCCTACGCATCTTAGTGAGACCTTGTCTTAAATAAAAAATAAAATAGGCTGGGGATGCAGCTCAGTGGTTAACTACTTCTGGGTTCAACCTATATATGTATATACACACACACACCCTGAATGGTGGCCAAAAGGGTATATTATGTAAAAATATTTGGACTGACATATCTACACATTTTTATTTTTTAAATAGAATTGAGGATATCTTCCATGTAAGAGCATTTTTCTCTGGGTTTATCAGGTACTTGGATATCTAAGGAAGAATTTTTATTCAATTAAAAGTACTTTAATATGCAGATGAATCAATGTAATTAGGGAGGGAATCAGAAATCTTAAAGGGAAGATCAATTGAGTAGAGAGAGAACCAGATTGAGGGAGGGAGGAAGAGAAAGGGAAAGATAATCAGAAGGAATTTAGCAAAATCCTGTTATATTTACATATAAAGATACCAAAGGGAAGTTCAGCTTAAAGTGTATGTAGAAGAAAGGAAGCTGAGTAGAATAAAGGGGGGCAAATGGAGGGGAGAAGAGGGGAGAAAAAGAGGGAGATGGGACTTGAAATCAAATTCGTTGCATGTACGATTTTGTCAAAATGAACCCAATGATTATGTATAATTACAATGCTCTAATAAAAAAAAGAAAATAATAAAAATGGGTTTGCTTAAAATAAAGAATTTTTATTCAATTCAAAGTTTTTTGATATGCAGATAAGCATATTAAATATGCTAATAATTTCACATTTATTAACAAGAAACTACACTTAGAGTAAGACTGCAGGCAATTTTTTGATAAAAATCAGAGTAAGATCATGTTAAAAAATTAATTTCTTATGCTGGGGATATAGCTCAGTTAGTAGAGTGCTTGCCTTGCACTGGTTCAATCCCCAGCACCACAAAAAAAAATATATATATATATATATATATATATATATTATTTCTTAGGAAAATATCAAGCAGTATTAGAAACAGATAAGGGTATGAAATGGATTAATGTATATGTAGTGCACTAAGCAAACATAGGTGTTCTGTTTTTGTAACTTTTGATGTTTCAGATAATCAATGTAATAATCAATTTTTATTTTACTTTAAATGTAAATGGATATGTCTTATTTTTATGCTTAGAAAAAATTTATGTTTGAAATGGATTTTCAATAGAATTATCTAATAATCCTAGATGCATTTTATGGAAACAAATACATTAATTAATACAAACTTATTCCCAAATAATTAATTTTTTTTACGTATCCTCTCTCCAACTTACAGTTCTATCTGTGGCCACTCATCCCCAACAGGGAGTCCACATGCCATCTAGAGAAGTAGAGCCTGCAGGGCACACTGAGTGGTTTTAAGTAAAGAATGGAACATATTCATCTTGCTGCCTCTCCTAATTTTAAAAGTAAATCTCTTTCTCCTGTGTTCTTTTTTATTCCAAAGCATCAAGGATTCCAGGACACAGCAGTCACCTGAGCATTATAGCTGATAAATGTCTTCATTGCCTCAAAGAAATGTTCCAGGGCTGTGGCGCTCTCCAGCGTTGCCTAAATCCCAAACGGAACTACATGCCTTTGTGACTTTGAAGATTAATCTCTGTCACTCACAGCTCGTTGGCTTCCCTTGCTCATTTCTGCCAAGTCTGCAGATGGTGTGAAGTTCCGTGCCAGAGTTATTTATCCCCAAGTTCACTTCTCACATAGCTCCCACTTTGAGCCATTCCAGGGAAAGTGAAATACTGAACAATTACACAACTCTTTTGTTAACCTGTGGTCTTTACCGCTCGGGTCCAAAAGAACATCACTGTAGTCCTATCTGCTATTCTTAAAGGCTGTTGGGACGTCCCAGCTGATGCAGCAAGACCGCTGTCCATAAGCAGTCTCTCAACCCACAAACAGAAATGTCTTCAGAATACACTTGAAGAGCAGAGCGTTCATTTTTAGACATTCCTAACACACTTCCAAGGCTGCCTGGGCTTCACTGCATTTTTTTTTCCCAGAGCTTGAGTTGTGGAATTCAACATCCTCTAATTTTTAATCCTTATTATTCTACAAGTCAGCAAACATTTTGGCACTGAGGACCAAAGACAGAAAGACGTAAGGTGAATAGGAAAGCTGTAAAAAAAAAAAAGAGAGAGAGAGAGAGAGAGAGAGAGAGAGAGAATCAGTGATTGTGAAAGGAAGTTTTTTACACATCCATTATCCATCTTCCATTGAAACTATGAGTATCTCGTTTTACAGATGAGGAAACTAAGGCTCAAAGAGATTGAATAATTTACAAATAATCACATCCCTAATAATGGCAGAACTAAGATTTGAATTCAATGGTTTGCATTTAGAGTTGACTCTTGTAATGCCTAAGCAATATCTCAACACTTATGAAAGTAGCAGAAGCAAAAGGAGGGGAAAAGGAAAAGAAGATGAGTGGAAAGGAAAAAATTGGGAGACAAGGGGAAGAAGACTGAGGTGGAATAAAGGGGAGAACATTAGAGAAGCAGGGAAAAAAGAGAGAGAGTCATGGTTTATAGCTTGGATAATATGTGCACAATAGATTTTGGATAAATTTAGGAACCCTTAAAATTCTTAACATCTTTTCTCAACGTTTTTACCAAAATTTTTTTTCATACCATAAGAGTCTCTTACTACTAATTTGCTAGAGAAGGCTTCAAGTATTAGAACAAGGCTGGCTTTAAAATCTGCAAGACTCAATTTCCTCTCCTGGATATTGGACTTATACACACCACCCTCCTCTTATGGATAAAGTTCTGTAAGTAAAGCATTGAAAATTTTGAATTGGCTTCCTTTGCACTGAGCAGCAATGCTTTGATCTCGGAACGAAGGTACAGAAATGGAGAAGTAGATGGGGGAAGGGCAACAGAAGAAATAATAACACCACTCACTGAGCACTTGCTAGGTGGCAAGGACCATGTGCACTACCATTACATGCTCAGAAGTCTATATTCTCTCCCTCTGTCCTCTCAAGTTAAAGCAAGGACTGAGTGGTCCATCTGAAACTAGACCTCCTAAACACCAGGCAAGGGCTAGAATATTAAGCAGTAGCTATGGAAGAGGCTTAGGGTAACACTGGTTTTAAGTGCTGCTCCACAGTCAAGCTCATTATTACCATTGTACCCTAAAATGAATTCTCTGCTCTGTGCTGAGCTCTGTGGACTGCTTCACCTTCTGGCTGCCCATTAGTTAGACCAGCCACTGGGACACATGGACTCTCCCCTCCCCTATCCCTCGAGCCATCCAAGACATGGTCAGTTTGGACAGTAAGGACTCTCATTCAGGAATTCCTCCCAGCAAGTTCTGCTGTTTCAGTAACACTGTATTTAGGGCTGGTAAAGGATTCTGATTATTGTCCACCTTTGGAGACTTTGGAGCTATCCCTTATTGGTTCCTTTAATCCTGTCATCACTTCTATAAATAGTCCTCCATTAAAACTTCTTTCAGGAGCTGGAGTTGTGGCTCAGCAGTAGAGCACTTGCCTAGCATGTTCAAGGCCCTGGGCTCAATCTTCAGCTCCACATAAAAATAAATTTTAAAAATAAAGGTATTGTGTCCAACTACAACTTAAAAAAATACTTTTAGAAAAAGCTTTCAATCATCTTTTAGAATTTAACAACTATTTCATCACAACTCTGTTCCACACAGACATAAACAATGTGGTCTTAGATAAGTTTCCTAGCATCACAAGCCTCAGTTCCATCATCTGTAAAATAAGGATGATGTACTTCCGAGGGAAGTTACAAAGAGTGAATGAACATTGTATGTACTTTGATGCCTACCCCTTCTTGGGCACATAAAGCATAGCTGTTATTATTATTTATAGCCTTCTTAGGAAATATGAATGCTTACAAGGTCAGGCTTATATACTAGTCCACCACCCTCCCATGCACACCTTTACCCAGGCAGTTCTCTCCAATACCCAACATCTAAGTGATTATCTTAGTTTCAAGGTCTCTGTCGTTCTGATTCATTCTATTTCAATTGGCCTAAAGTCCTTGGCATTTTCATTGAACTTGTAAAGCTCAGTGTATGAAGAAGGAAAGAATGTAGATATGTGGAATCCGTCCACCTTCCTGGCAAACAGATACACAAGTATATATATGCTAGTCCAAGATCCTACTGTGTTCTTCCATGAATCTCCAAACTACCCTTTTAATTTAATAAATAAATTCCAATCATCTTCAATGGCTTAGTACCTACCATTATTGCCTCTTAGATATATCAGATTTGGGAACATCCCACTGTTCTACCATTGTTCTGTGTCTGGGGATTGCGATTAGGTTTCTTTCTAAGTGCCAACTTGGATCAATTGGCAGTGGCTGCCTGGAGTGCTGGGGTGGAGAAAAATTCTCAGGCCAAGTGCAGGCTCAGCAGGATAAATGAGAGTTGTGATTGATTAGTGATGTCTGCAAAGGACTTGGGGTGAGGGGGAACACTTCCACACTGGCTGCTTGTTTGCTGACCGTGCATTAAAGTATTAAGGGATTTTCAGGAAGACAGTAAAATGGGGTGGCAACATCCCAGTGTCTTAAACTGCTCCCTGCCTCCTGGCACTTTCCTTTGCACCCTTCTCCTATAGAACTTACTTCAAATAAAAGGTAATGACTGAGATTACAGACACATTTTCTCATTTACACCTTTCATTTTTATGTGCATTTGCATTCAGCGGTGAAATTACAACACATATCTGGTATCTGTTGTAAGCATCTGGGGATGGTTTATATTATAGAAATTCAAGAAATAGAGCTCTCTACTGGACAGTGATTCAGGCTAAGATGTTCAACATAGCTCACTGAGCTCATCTCATCAATGATATGTTCACGCAGCTAAAGGCAAATGTTTAAACATTTAGTTAATGCACCATATGTCTTAAATGTTTTAGTTCCATCTGACATTTTAAAAATCCATTTTAGTGGAAACTTGCCAAGTAAATTTACTTCTCTGGAAGATGATTATTCCATTCATCCTTAACCCAATTCTCCTGGACCTCTCCAACACAATGAACTCTTAATTTGTAGGTTTGCAAATCCAAAGACAGTGCTGTCTTCATGTTCTTCCTCCTGAGCAGGAGAAATGCTGGATTAGGTGACTCCATGTGCTACAATTTATGTCCTGAGGACTATAAAGCTAGATGTAGGCAAAGAAGGCTCTGGAAGGATCAGTCATTAGCCCAGGAGCTCAGTGGAATGGCAGGTGAAGGAAAAAATGGGGGACCAGTAAAATAAAAGGAATGAAGTCCGAATTAAAAAAAAATAAGGACAAAGGCAAATAAAGAATGTTTATAATGGCATAATAGTTATAACCCTTATTTTTACATTCCAATGAATTAGAAGCAGTGGAGGAGGAAAATAATAGCTGTATAACTACAACCCTTGGTATTAATGGTTAGAAACCCAAACTTTGATAACTGAATAAATTGAAGTCTCAAATCTTGGCTCTACCAATTATTAGTTGTGACCTTGAGTAAATTATTTCAACTCTTTGAATCTAGATTCATCACTAGGTTGATTAATATATTAAACATGCATAGTAGATGGGTATAAAACAGATTTATCTTTTAAAAAGTAAGCAAATTCAACTTCATGTATAAACTCCCAATCTGCCTATAGCAGAAGTTATATTTTATCACATTGCAGTACAATTTGTATTCAGTGGCTTTTATAAAGCCAAATTAAAGTATCATTCTCTCAGTCTTTCTCCTATTCAAATCTCAGATGCTTTTGATCAAGAATTCATTGTTTCTAAGGTTTCCCCTAACGCATCTCACCTTCTACCTGAGGGTAAATAAGTCAGTTAAGAGAAGAGGTGTTTTGTGCAATGTTGTAGCTTCTAATCTGGCTGTTGAGGTCTTTTTCCAGTTGGCCTTTGGCATTGGCTTCTGCTCTTTCCCTTCTGCATTCTAGCTGAGCCCTGGGCATTGCGAGTTGGCCTTCATTCAAGGAAAGCTGATCTTGCTTGATGTTTGTGGTGTCTTGTTGCTCCCTCCTAGTGAACACCTCTGATCAAAAACTCCTTGACTTCTATAGTGTCTCTGTCCTGACCTCAGACCCCTTCATCTCATAAAGCTATTCTACAATTCTGTAGTCCCTTTGAAAGTCTGGAGAATGCCGTATTAACTCAATTCGTGTAATATCAGAAAGTTCCTGAGAGGTGACCTGCAGCTCACCATCCATGCCCAACCCTTGATCACTGCTACTCCATACTTCTTCCACCATATGGGACATGGAATGAAGCCAGTAATGGAATTTACCTGAGCAGATATCGATTTCCCAGTCTGTCCCCACTCAGTGAAGGAGGGACTCTGGGCTAATTTCAAACCCTTGATCTGGAGCTCCACTATCTTTACTTATTGAAACAAGATGTGCAGAGGTAACTAAGGAAGAAAAGGATGAGCAGGAGAAGCAACTTTAAAGTCAATATCTTGAGACTTAAATCTTTGGAAGGACTAAAAGCTTTCTTGGGAAGGTGAGGGCAATTCTAACAGCTACAGACCACATCATCTGTTCCTAGATGGGTGGAGGCATGGAGAAAAGTTGGGGGAAATGAAAGGGAGTGAGAAAGTGTGGGACAGAATTTTGACAGGCTGGAATGATGACCCAGAATTTGGGACACAAAAAGTAAGCTTCAGGTCATGGCACAGTACTCTGCCTCCCATCACCCCCAACCTCAGCTTCTGTTCATCTGACTGGTCCTGTCCTTTGGTTGGAAGGTGGTAGGTGAATGGGTGGCAGCCTCCACTTCTTCTAGTTTTTAAGCAAATCAGCTGCTTACCATCCTATGGTAATTCAAAGCCCTGCAGAAGTTTATATCTGCTCCCCAAAATCTCTGCCTGCTCAGTGTGATTGAGTTCCAAAGACAAGAGGGAGAGAAGAGAAAACAACCTAGACAGATAGTAGATCTCACTTTCTCAGAAGGGAGGAGAACACCAAGATAAGGGCAGAGATGCACTGGGAGGAGGGATTGAGGAAGAAGGCTTAGCAAGGAGAATGTCTTTGAAAATATTTAATCAATGGATCTTTTTTTAAAAAAATCCTAATTATTGCTCATTCTTGTTACCCTTGAGGCATTTAGTGCTTTAGGGGGAATGCTAGAACATCTCAGATCAAATAAATCATTGCTTGGCTTCAAATTTTTAAAAGTAGGCTTCCTATAGTTGGTTGCAGAACCAGAGGCTAAATATAAGCACCTTTAAGTTTTAGAACTCAGAATTTTGATGAGGGGTGTTCTTCAAATTCCAAAAGCTGAGCCACACAAATCAAGAGCAAAGGTCAGAAAGACCAAAACCTGGGTTTAGCATAAACCTTGAGGTGGGGAAAGGGGAGGATGGAATTGAAAAGCAGTTTTTGTCACTGCAGTTGGTGTGGAAGACCCATGGATAGAGCCTGAGAGGGAGAGAAGTCAGACTGTCGACAAGTGAACTCACTTCCCTGTCTCCTGCATGTCAATGCTGAGGGAACAAGACACCTCAGGGGACACCGCCCCAGAACTCACACCTTGCAGAGATGACCTCAGTCAGCACAGCAGCCACACAACATGGTGTCTAGATGTTGGTGTAAAAAGTGCCTGATGGATGGGCGGACCTGAGAGACATCTCCCACTCTCCTCAGTCCCATTCCCTGTAATCTGTGAGAGATTTGACATTCCCATGAGCCCCAGGGACAGACCAGGAGATGAATCCAGCAGCTCCTGGGATAGTTAAGGTGATGCCCAGGTCCACTGTGGGGGAAATCCCCAGGCCCTAATGTGATCGGCAAATAAGTTACCCTGACGCAGACAGGATGCAGCAATGAACAGAGCACATGCCCCTTCTTAGGAGAGGACCAGAGAGAACTCATGCCCCAACATCTCAAAAAGAAGTCAGAGTCCATCTGCTCCCAGGCACCATCTTGAGGAAAGCAGGGAGGAGGGAGTAAGTATCCACATAACCCGTTTCAAACCAGAAAGTTGGAAACTCCTACTGGCAAGGTCAAGTGTTTTCCCCATAAATAGGTTAGGAAAGTGAAAAAGAAGTCTTAGAAAATAAATTGAATTTTGGAAAATAAAAGAAGGTTGGGGAGGGGTTGCTATTTTTGTTTGAATATATGCATTGGTCTGTTCAGGCTGCCCTAATAGAATACGATAGACAGAGTGGATTAAACAATGGAAATTTATTTTCTCTTAGCTCTGGAGGTTTGAAGTTCAAGATGAAGGTGTCATCAAGGCTGGTTTCTGCTGAGGCCTTTCCCTGTGTGCAGAGAGAGTGCTCTGGGTGTCTCTTCCTCTATCTCTTTCATTCCTATCAGATTAAGGCCTCTCCATATGACCTCATTTAACCTTAATTTCCTCCTTAAATTTCCTGTCTTCAAAAACAGTCAAAACAGGGGCTCTACTCATCGCTCAGCTGCTCAGCGGTGGAGAGCTCACCTTGCATGGGCGGGACCCGGGTTCGATCCTTAGCACCATATAAAAATAAAGGCATTGTGTTGTGACCATCTACACCTAAAAAATAAATATTTTTTAAAAACAGTCAAAACAATCATATTGGGAGTTAGAGTTTCAAAATAAGGATTTTGGAGGACACAGTTCAGCCCAAATGAAAATTGACAAAAGTTGTAGCATAAAAAAGTTTGGTCTAGCCAGGTTTGGCGGCACATGCCTATAATCCTAGTGGTTCAGGAGGCTGAGGCAGGAGTATCATGAGTTCAAAGCCAGCCTCAGCTAAAGTTTGATGGCTGAGGAGCAGAGTACAGCTAAGAAACTCGGTGAGACCCTGTATCTCAATAAAATGCAAAATAGGGCTGGGGATGTCGTTCAGTGGTCAAGTGCTCCTGAGTTCAATCCCTGGTCAATGCTGAGTGAATAAGACACCTCAGGGAGAACAAAATAAATTTTAAAAAAGTTTTACCTAAACGTTGTTAGTAAATCTTAGTCCACTACTTGAATATGAGTCTTAATAAGAGAGAACTGTAATATAATACATTGCCATATTATATTTATAAAATTAGCTAATTTTTAATATATGCCATGCATTGTTAAGTGCTACACGGGTGCTATTGCATTTAATCTAATAGCAATTTTGTAGGACATATACTATTACTATCTGACTACACTTCTATCAGCTCTTTTGGAAAAATAACCTCCCACCCACCACTCTACAAAGCTGAGTCATACAGTTCTGATCATTTATAAGGGTGTCTTTCTTGGGACACTAATTTATTTGGAGACCACAGTGTTTAGCTTTCTTCCTCTCTACTTTCTCTGACTTACTGGGGCAATACCTTCAGTCACTCAACATCAAAAATATCAGTCTTGCCATTAGTCCCCATTCCATTCAAGGCACATGATAAGTGCTTCTGTTTGTTGAAGGCTCAGGTACTGATGCCACCACCACTGAGAACATAGACCAACAAGATCACAGAAGCAGCCACCACTGATGACCACAGCCAGTCATGTACTTGTCACCACCAATGTTACTGTAGCTATGCCAATCTTGATGCTTGCCTAAGTAATACCACCTTGTCATATCCTAAGACAATGACTATTTCTGGGGATTCATTCATTGTGTTCTCCTGCACTGTGCCCAGTATCACCTGTCCCTTTAAGATTTTTGCTTCTTTTCTCCCCTTAGCTATACCCATCCTCAATACCTATGTAGACATTTATGATTTTATGATAAATACAGTGTGGGCTCAACACAAAGTTGAAAGAACAAATAGAGACTCAGAAAACAGAATCAGAATATCTAAATGGATTAGCCATTCAAACTAAGATTGGAGGTGCAAAACGTAAAATAAAAAATAATTTTGAATTAAATGATGGTTTACAGATTAAAGCATCCAGCACCATGAGTGCGTTTCTTAGAACTTAATCCAATGCAGATCATTCCTTTTGTGTTCAGTTGGTTGGTAAGTGGTTAATATCTCTAGAGAAATTACCTGTCATTCTCACAAAATTTTTCAAGAAAAATACACCTCAAATATTAACTAAAAATAATCCTATGTGCAGATTCTGCTACCTTTCTTTTTTAGCTCTTTTTGATCTGAAGCTGCAATTTTTCTCTGAATATGCCAAAGCCCTGAGCCTAGAGAGAGAAATAAATCTACAGTTCATCTTCCCACAGATGTTATTTTGGAGCAACTCCATTCAATGTCTCCTAGATAAAGCAATCAACCTGGAGAGGAATGAGGAGCCCATATACTAAAAAGTGACATATAATTATTACCGTGCCTATTAACTGAATAAAGCAGCCAGAGCCCAATTACATCGTTGCAACATACAATGAAATATCTCTTAAACAATTCTTCAACAAAGAAATAAACCTGTCACGGAAGAAAAATTTGCTGTACATCAAGGCTATGTATTGAGGAAGTAATGTCGGTGTCAGGGTCATGCTGGCTGTAACTCAATGTGCAATTAAGGGAAATTAAAGGCAGTCCTCATTACATACATTTTACACTTTGTTTATTGTGCTACAAATTCTGTAGTGGAACCACTGACTTGTAGCAACAATAGCTCATTTAATGGAAAATGAGAACGTTAACAAAGGATGTTTGATGGCTGAGGAGCAGAGTACAGCAATTTACATTTTTCCCTTGTCCCCGCTCCAAAACTGCATCTCTGGATTGAGTCAAGCATGAAGTAGCCACACAGACACAGCCAATATGACATAACTGAAATTCTACCCGAGACTCAAGAGAAAAGCAAAACAAAACAGGAAATAAAGCATATCGATAGTTTTGGCTCAATGTATAAATTTCTAATCAATCATTTCACAGAGAATCAAGAAGAGAGGGAACAAAAATGGGTGAGACAGCTTTACAGATATGGGACTCATCAGAAGATTCCATTCTGCAGAGATCATGTTTGAAGGCTGTTGAGTGCCCTCTAAGAATATCTATAGAAAATTCCCTATATCTTAAATTCAGACACATTCTGTGTAAAAAAAAAAAAAAAAACCATTGCCAACAAAGTATTATTTACACACAGGCAGATAAATAGCAAGTGGGTTATATAAAATGATGAATTGCTTGGCAATAGTGTGGTACTCAGATGGCTATCATACCGGGAACCCTGGGTTTGGGGAGATGGAGTGGAAACTGATACCATGGAATCCTGTAACAGGTAAGAATTTTAATCTGGCTTTTGGGTGCTGGATCACTCTGTAGACCTCCAGCTGAAAGTAAGTGTTAGATCTCCCAGTAGAAAGTATTCCCTCAGCTTCTCATAAACTCACTTTGACTTTGGAGGAGGAGGTCAGGGTGTGTGATAGTAGCTGCACAGCAAGAAACAGCAGAGAAATGGGACCACATAGGCTTTTGAAAGCCTCTTGCAAGGAAAAAAAAAATATCCAGGACTATTTTTGGATGAAGGATCTCCATCTGAATATTTGAGTTTCCTCTGCCCTGAGCTTTTATAATCCCTGTCTCTTTGACCACTAACTCTCCTGAAATAAAACAAGCATTTGCATATTTAATGCTAACTGCCCATGTAATCAGACTATTGCCAACATTACTCTCTTTCGAGGAAAATTAAGAATGGCCCAATGACTTTGGAATATCTCTTGTCCATTCACTTAAGGATCTCTTCAAAGAAGGCAGCCTGGAGTCGGAGGTGGAGCAGGTGCGTATCATTGGAAGTGGGTAGAAGGGCAGAGAAGCCTGCAAGAAAAAAGTAAAATGCCTAAATCACTTGCCAGAATTCTCAAGCAGGGAAGGTTGTGATTCTGAGCAATTAGAGGCATCTTCCAAAGTCAGCTCTGCCAAGCTGGAAAAGAGGAGTTATTTAAAATTCTACTTTTCTTCCATGGGGAGAAAAGAGGCTGTCACATCCTTCAACCCTTCTCAGACTCACAGTAATGTTTATGAAATGATGATTTCAAATTGTGTATTCTTGGACTTCTCTCATGCTCCTTTTGAAAAAGTAGTTTTGCATTTCTGGAAAAATATTTCCTGTTAGTACTTCAGTGTCTGATCTTAATTGGGTTTTTGATTCATGGGATACTATGAGGGGAACTGGTGCCCAGGAGTGCTGAAAGGACTCAGTTGACCAAGGTTTTAGAATGTGGTTCCAACCTTACCTACAGTCTTTGGGTAAGTGGTTTAGTAAATATTGTCTATAAATAGAATTCTGAAGTCTTTCTTCCATGGCCCCTCACAGTGAGTGTGGCTTAGATCCAAGATCTGTGAGCTAGAGAAACAGCTCATTTGCCCATTTGCTCCCCAGCGTTTATTAATTTATTCAGCAAGTGCCTGTGAGCACCTGCTATGCATGCGGTGCTAGGTGCAGTTGGTAGTGAAGTTTCTCAAACTTACAGGGGGCTCACAGCTGTACAGTCACATCATTGCTAGAGACACAATCTCTCTATTAGAGAATCTCCTAAAATAAGGTACCAAATTCTTAAGTTTTCTACCATCAACATTATCAAATCAAAATGCAAACGTGACTAGGGATGGTAAAAAAACAAAAACAAAGCTGAGTTATTTCTTGGTAAGCAAGCAAGGACCACTGTGGTCAACAGCCAGTGCCACTAATCACTCTGAGTTAAAAGCAAAATGACAAGAAAATCTTAGAGAGGGAGGGAGAAAGAGAAGAGAGAGAGAGAGAGAGAGAGAGAGAGAGAGAGAGAGAGAGAGAGAAGGCTTTAGGAAAATGAGTCTGAATCTTGAAATGCACATTTTCCTGGTTACGGAGAGGATAGTGAGAGCTAGGGTTGTGGTTCAGTGGTAGATCACTCGCCTAGCACGTGCAAGGCCCTGGGTTCGATCCTCAGCACTACATAAAAATAAATAAATAAAATAAAGGTATTGTGTCAACTATAAATAAAAAAATGTTTTAAAAAAGGAGAGGATAGTGAAGTCTCCTTTGAGATTGGTCATTGTTCTTTGTATAGAGGCTTAGGAATGTTTTTCAGACAGTAGGTTCATGGTCAGAGAGTGAGCAAATTTATATTCATATTATGAAAGTTTGGTGGAACTTTTCTTTGGTAGGATAACATATTTGTCCTACCTATATCTTACCTCCACCTATCTGAACCTTTGGGGAAATGCTATAAATTCGTGTGTCCTTGAACATGTGCATGCATTCAGACAGGAGGCCACTTTCAAAGTCTAGTCCAATTACTATCTGAACATTTACATCCCTTTTAAGTTCAAATGCTGAAATCCTAACCCCCAAGGTCATGGCATTATAGGTTGGGTATTTTAAGAGGTGATGCCCTCAAGAGTGGGATTAGTGCCCTTATAAAACAGAGTTCAGAGAACCTGCCATCTCCTTCACCATGTGGAACACAGTGAGAAGGCTTTATCTATGCACCCAGAGACCAGGCCCTCACGGAACACCAGTGTGCTGGTGTCCTGATCTTGACTTCTCAGCCTCCAGAACCAACTGTGAGCAATAAATTTCTAATGTGTACAAGATACCCAGTTTAAGGCATTTTGTTATAGCAGGCTGAATGCATGGAAACTCCAATGTCCCTCTCAGAATGGGGGTCTTTTCATATCTTTTTAGAAAAACATTCATCCATTCTTCAGTCAGGTCTTCAGTTCAACCCCAACAGTGCATTACTATCATCCTAATAAGCAAGCAGAACAAGAAGACACTGTGTGCTGGCTCTCTATGAAGGGCTTCATATACATATATACATTTAGTTCTCATAAAAGCCAGCACTACAGGTCACAACAGTATCCCCACTACTAAATAATAATGGTAACTAGCATTTATTGAAGACTTACTATGTGCCATGTATTTCATGGATCAAATCACACTTTGTGTTCTCCTGGATGCAAATTTTGTCAAAGCGAGGTATCAAGGTTTTGTTTTATTTATACCTTTGCTTGTCTCTTCCCCTTGAACTGCACTTCGATGTTCATTCTTGGGGGAATTAAATATAATTACCTGAATTATAACTGATAACTCAAAGGCCATCATCCTAAAAGCCAGTTTGGTACTCTATACCTCACAGAAACATTTCTATGTTTTTCCTTTGTTAACACAAGTGCAAAGCAAAAACCCCAGAGCTTCTCCCTGGGAAATCCCTCTGTTGCTTCTCCTTCTTTAGATGTTTCTCTCGGTCAACATTCCTGTTTGTAACCCAATTCCTTACATGACTGCCAAATTTCTAGGTCCTTCTTTACTTCCAAAATAATTGCTTTTCCTTTGCTAATGACATCACTGTTGACACTACCATTTTTCCAAGCAAAATATTTTTAAATGTATGTAGATATGTGGTAAATAAATTAAACACTAGCTTCATTAAATACTCTGCAAGAGGAAATGAGTCTAATTAAATTCTTTCTGCTGAGACAATGTTATATGGTCTTGACTCTCTTAAGAATTACTGATTCGTTTAACAAATAAATACTAGGCGTCATAAGAAGGACAAAAGAAATCACAATTTGAAGATACAAACAGGTAAAGTAATACAGTTCAACATGATACGAGTTAGAATATAATAAATAGAATATAATAAATTCAAGTCCTTCGGGGAGGATACAGCACTGGGGCTAACGGGGTTAAACTGCCCATCTCCCCCTCAAACCCTGGCTCCATAAACTCTAACCTGTATTGCGCTAGCCAAGTTATTTAATCTTCCTATGCCAGAGTTTCTCCATATAAAATAAAAATTATACTAATGTTCTTTACCATATAAAATTGTTTAGAAAACTATTTAAAACAAATATGTTCCTTAAAACCCTGCCAAGGCACAGAAAAATAAATACTCACTAAATATTAGCATATTTAATGTTAATATTAAATGGCATTTGTAGCCCAGAAAAGTGTAGAATTACTTCTATCTTGACTTCTCAGAGATTTTACCAATGTCCGGAACATCAAGTCAAAGTATACTTCACAAAGAAGATGGGAAAGCACTTTCATGTCAGAGTGAACATCAAGGGCAGAGGTCCAAAAATTTAATTAGCAGAGCTTATTCAAAAAGTCAAGACAAATTTCAACAACACTAAAAAGTCATGACTTCCAGATTCCCAAACTTGTCTAAATTATAATCTCTTCTCCAACTTTTAACTTAGATGTGGCAGAGGTATTTTTAAGTGATGGCTATAGTGATGCCTACCATCTCACATTGATGTACTGTACCTCTTCCAAGTGACAGAGTCTAGGTCTCCTCCTCCTCCTCATTGCCTCAGTCAGTAGAATAGGGCAGAAGTAACCTCTAAGGACATATTGTAAAAATGCCCATCACTTCATCCAGTTCTCTTGGACTACTCCCTCCATGCTGTAAGGAGGCTCAAATTAGTGCCTGAAGAAAGACTACAGGGAGAAGTCACACTTAGGTGCTTCAGTCAACAGCCTAGCTGAGGTTCAGCCAACAGCCAGCATTGTCTTGGTCTGTCCAGGCTGCTACAGCAAAACACCATCAAGTGGATTTTAGAAACCACAGAAACTTTTTTTTTTCTCACATTCTGGAGGCTATAAAGTTCAAGATCAAAGTGCTGGCAGATTCAGAGTCTGATGAGGGCTAGTTCCTCACAGACAGGGCCTTCTAGTTGTGTCCTCATGCGGTTGGGAATAAGCTAGCTAGATCTCTAAGGTCTCTTTTATTAAGGGCATTCATCTCAATCACAAGGGCAAAATCTCCCCAAAGCCCAATATTCTAATTGTATCACTGTGGGAGTTAGGATTTCAACATAAGAATTTTGAGAAGACAAAAACATTCAGACCATAGAAATGAACCTCCAAGGATGTAAGGAAAATGCCTCCAGGTGATGCCAACCTTCGCCTGTCACGTCACTCTCAGTCTCTGGGGCTTCCCAACTTACATGCCAAACATCATGGCTCAGAGACAAGCCATCCTGCTTTGCCTGTCCTAATTCCTGACTCACCCATCAGCGAGCAAAATCCAGTGCTGGTCTTAGTCCCCTAATATTTGACTTGGATTTTTACTCAGTAAGAGTAGCCAGAATAGGAAATTTTTCACATCTTTCCATGGGGACAGATGCTGCTTGCCATGTCACCGTGCATGGTGACCACTCCCATCCTATGGGGTTGTCCCTACCTGAATCCATGGAGAAGCCAGCAAGGCAGTCATCATGGGTTCCCTGAAATCAGAGATCCCTTACAACAGCAGGAGAGCAAGCCCTAGGCAATGGTAGGGAAGGAGGAAAGAAGGCTCACAATCCATCCTTGATGCCACCCTTTACCTCCTTCCCTCTGTTCTGATGTTCTGTACTCAGCTTCTTTCAAACATCTTACTATTCACTTTCAAAATGCTCTCTTGAAAAAATGTTTCACATATATAACTTCTACCTGGAAACGCAATACCTTGGTATTCTTCCCAAGGATGCTCCAGAGCCTGACCCAGTAGGCTGATTATGCACCCACTCCCACAGAGAGCTCACAGCTGCAAGGAGGTGCTCAGTCAGTATTTGCTAGCTGAATGAATGCTCAAGACCCTGCTCTTATTGAATTAATGTTCTCTTTCTGCCTCTGCTCATCCAGGCCACTAAGTGGCCCAGAGCACAAGTTCCAGAGGAAAGAACACAAAAAGGAGACTGACAGTACTGTCCAGAGGTCAAACCCCCCCAAGCCACAGTTTGGAGAACACCCCTCTTTGGCGTAATGTGATGCTTCCGGAGAAGCATGGTGTAGTGGCCTGGGAACTGGGATCTGGGTGGGCCTCAGCTGTCTTCTGGGAGTGTCACAGCTGGAGTACAGCTGCCGGCCACAGGGCTGATTTCCTAACAGAGCCTCAACTGGGAAATCGCTACATTTCACAGCTGTGCCCACCAGCTGGCCTTCACCAGCCCTTTCACCTCCGAGGGGAGGCTGTTTGACTTCTGGTAGGAATATGCAGATCTGACAAAGACCAGAGCTTGTCTGTCTAGCTCTAGCATATAAACACCACGCGGGGGCCTCTTTACAGTGTATTTGCACAGGGCAGATATTAGCCAAACTGAACAACTGATGGTAATTCAGAGTAATAATCAGAAACCCCTCTCTCTCATCATCATCATCATCAATATTGACATGAAAAGAAAGCAGTGTTTGTTCAGGACTATTCCTGTCACTATAGAAACAGCCTAATCCCTGCCCTCTATGTGTTCACATCCATGCTCTCAATAAGTTCCTCGTGTTGATTGACAACCCTCCATGCACACAGAGGAAAGTTTAACAAATACTTTGATTTGTGCATTGTAAAACCACATGAGTTATGAATGGAGATGTGATGATCCCCTGAGAGGTAGGAGAAATGGAGGTATTGGCAATAACAGATTCGTCGTAGTACACTTTCTGAACTCTAGTGAAAGGAGACCATTGTCATGATCTGTGTATAAGCAGAATTCATGGTTCTTCATGTGACTGATCTCGAAGTAGAGTGACCAACCATCCCAGTTTGCCCAGGGCTATCACCATGTTAGCACTGAGAGTCCCACATGCCAGGTAACTCATGAGGTCCCGCACAAATCAAGACTCTCGATCACCCTAGAAGTCAGAAGATTCCCCTGGCCAAAGTAGGTCCCCACTGGCATATTAATGAAAGGATCTAAAATGTTGTGCCCCTTTCCGTTAAAAGACAGATTACTAATCAAATTGACACATTTTATTCAATGACTCAACAAATACTTATTAAGAAGTATCCCTCGGGATGAGGTACTAAGGGTCTGATGATAAATAATTCACACTGCCACATATTAAAGCACCTACAATCTAGTGGCAAGAAAGTCAAATAAATGGGGACTGACAACAGAGCATGATAGTTTCACACATTTTAAAAACACACAGTAATATTGGAGCACACACAGAAGGCCAACCACCAGGCCCTGGGGGCAGGCAGGTATCTGGATCAGGTAACATCTGAGAATTGAAGGCAAGCAGGAATTAATAAGGTAAAAAGTGAAGGTGAGAGAGAGAGATGCACTGGGAGGCAGAGGAGCAGGGCAGTAACAGCCTCAAGGGAAAAAGAGATCATTGATTCTCCAGAGCAAGAATCACAAAGGACCCAGACCAATGAAAGGCTGGCTTTTTTGGTTGGAAAAGAATAGAAAGGATTGAATTCTTCCCAGTTTTGCCTGGAGTCAGGCTTTTTTTTTTTTAATAGTAAACATTTTAAGGATATGATTTCTTGCTTTCCACATGGACAAAGTCAATTCTGGAAGAAAATGTGCTACTCTGTATTCCAATCTCTCAGAACATGTCTTTGCCTTGGTGACCCAGGAAGGTGAACCCAAGCAGCAGCTCCTCCCTGCCACCTCCCCTCACGCTTCTCTGCATCCAGGAGTCTCCCAGGTGAGCTCCCAGGGTAGGTCTCTGTGGGCTGGATACAGAACTCATCTGTGTTTTGTTTTTTTAGAGCCTAGGTATTTCTCATGGGCATTTTTTTTCCCACCAGGACTCATAGAACTTCAAAGGCATAATGATATAATGGAAATCAATCATCAAAGGTGGATTAAAATACTTGAGATAGCAAATACTAAAAATGAAACTTTTCTTAATATTTTATTAAGAGTAACCCATTTTGATGAAAAATTTAGAATAAAGAATACAAATTAAATACTAAATCTCTCTTCTCTCTATCTGTTCTTCCCCCAAGCAATTCCCAGTTTTGCTTAGCGGTCGGTCAGCCTTGTTGGTGGCCAATTGTCAGTTCCACCTTTTTAGATATTTTCTGTATGTATCATAAGCAAAGATGGATGAATGGTTTCTGAATGCCAATCATATTAATAATGTCGCTATATAACTTCTTCTTTTTCAATTAGCATACTTCTGGTGTTTTCTCTACATTTTATGAGAGAAATCAGGTTTTACTGCAGTGATGTTATACAACAACCAACCTCTGATACTTATTTCTTGATGTGTTACATGAAACATGAAGATCACATGTTGTTTGTGTGTGTGGCATTGTTTAGCTGGGATCTGGGCTGTTTAACTGGACTTTCCCCCAGGGAGCTCTGCTCAATTCTTCATTTTGGAATCCAAGCTGAGAATCAAGTGACCGTGTGACACTAGGCTCATGACTCTTGTGATAGAAAGGCTATACCATCAAATTTTAAAATGTGGCAAACATCACACCCATTTATATCCCATGGGCAGGATATGGTGTATGGTCAAGCATGAGGTTAATAGAGCATGTACAGAAAGGAATTGAATAATTGTTAATTCAGAAATAGTGCCATCTTTCATATCTGAATCTACTCCATTCCTCTGAATATCTGCATAGTGTTCTATGGAGAAATATGTAGATTGTATCCCTAATTTTTATTTTTCCAATCAATGCTGTGATAGTTTTCCTCAAATCAATTCTTTAAATACTTGTGAAAGCGTATCTGTAGAAGTAGAATTACCAAAACTAATAGTATGTGCATGTAATTTGTTCAGACACTCCTAAATTGCTCTCTAAAAATACAGTATCAATTTATGCTAGCCCAAGATATGTGAGAGTACATTTCCACAAAGCATTCCCAAACTCTTTGTATTGTCAGATATTTAATTCAGAAGGTAAAATATTGATAGTTTAAATTGCATTATTTCATTAATGATGCAGCATGCTTGTTTTTAACTGGAAGAGAATCCTATCAAAGCCCCAGAATTCAGATTATCCCAGAGCTCTTGGAAAAATCCTGGAACCCAACACAACTTACCCACCAAAGATACTTGGTTTCCTTGTACCTTTGGCCTTTTTTCTGGAGGATCACAAGGTAAGTCAGCTTGCTCTAAAACAGGGTTGATAAAAGGTCTTCAACTGGAGAAACAAGTGCTATAATTAGATTGCATCTAGGTTTAGTGACATAATGAGAAACTGTGAAACTGAGGACAGGTCAACAGGGAAGAGTGATGTGATCCATTAGTGATGTCTGCCATGAACTGGAGAATGGCAGGTGGCAGCATATATGGTATTTATTTGCCTTTCCTGCCCTTGAAGCTGCTAAAATTCTGCCAGCATTTTAATCTTCTCCTCTTCCACTTAATTCATCTCAAGTCACAGAAGGTAATTACTGAGTAAATATTCAGTGAAGGGATGACTTGTGCTCTTTGCCATGCCTGGAAGACCGTTCTGCATCACATGAAACTTTTTTTTTAAAGGTCACAGAAAATGATATTGAAAAAATGTCCCATAAATACTTTGGTAATGTTTTGGTGTGGGCTTTGTTTGGTCTTTTTTATCTTTGCTGAGCTAAGTGGCTTAGGCTTTTAAAGACACTTTTACCATCAGTGCAATATTATTTTGATAACCCACTTCCTGGTGATGTTTGAAGGATATTTAATTATTGTGGGGGGTTTAAATACAGTGTCAAAGTAAATCATAACAGGATTCTTCGGTCAGGCTCAAGGTTAAAGGCAACCACATTTCCCAACAACAGAGCAACATAATCATTCCTTTTCCCACAGATAACGATGGTCTTCCTGTCAGCCTACGGGAATCCCATTCCCTTTCCCTCAGCGTAACCAGACTCCCTGCCACAGAGAAACAACATTCTCTGTAGCTTCACCACAGGGTGATCAGTCACTGCTGCACAAGACCCATCTCCAAGTGTTGCAGTAACCACAGAAACCGCACAGAGCCAGGACCAAGCACGTGGTCATGAACACAGTCATCATTTTCAACACAGAGAGATGAAGT
Source organism: Urocitellus parryii (assembly GCF_045843805.1). NCBI lineage: Eukaryota > Metazoa > Chordata > Mammalia > Rodentia > Sciuridae > Urocitellus > Urocitellus parryii. Next base: position 21,750,047 of record NC_135537.1, on the reverse strand, counting down.
CACTTGATTTTTTCTCTGATGCAGATAAAAATGTTGAAATTCAACATCAGAAACAAATACTCTCCCAAAAGAGAAATGTTTGTTGTAAAGACAAGACTCCACTGGAGATGCTTGTGTAAGGAGCGGGTGAGGGGACCAATGGGACAAATTCCTGAGAACCCCATAAAAGCTAGACTGATCCAGTTTCAGAGAAGTTAAGGGGGTGTGACATACAGGGTAAAAGAGATTGTCATCTGCAGGAAAATTAGTTATGTCTCCCCAAGAATCAAGTAAGGGTTGCATCACCTCTATGGCTAAAATGTGAAGACCCCAAAGAAAGAGAAATAGAAACTAAAAAACACTGAAAAATAACTAAGCAAGGAAAATCTTGGCTTTAAAAATGGCATTTTTTTTCCCAGTGACTGAACAGTAATCTGCTAAGGAGCATTAGCAAGAGCCCTTCCCAGTGGATTTCAGCCTCAGCTGGGGAAAGGCTATGCTTGGCTCACCTGATGGGGTCTCACCTTCAGGCAGCTCTGTAACCTTGCTTTCTACCTCAGCTTCCCAGTCAGCCAAGTGGGACATCCTACTTGCAATCTGCTTCATTTGGTAGGATGTCATGAAGATTAATTAACCACATTAATACAGTAAATGTTCTTTGGGATGGTCAGGGAGAAATGTGATTATGATCATTATTGCTGTGGATTACTAAGTAGAACATCATCAGAACTATTCAAAATGAGATGGTGGCAGGGATGATATCTGGGAATTGGAAAACAAGCCAAATGATGATCTTTGAATGGTTTCAAGTGCCCCGGCTTAAAAATACTTTCTTCAATATTCTTGTCCAGGGACTTAAAATGTCCACATTTAAACTAATTTAATGTTGGACTTAGAGTCAGAAGGCCTGCAGTGCATTCGATTTTTGCCACTCCTTGGTTGTGTGATCTACTTAACTGTCCAACCTACTTAACTGTCCAACCTACTTAACTTTCCTCAGTCTCAGTCTTTTCATCTGAAAAATAGGCATACTGACCCCTCCCACATCTACAAACCTCACAGTGTTCCTGAGAAATCTAAGTGAAACGTGAATGTTTTCTGAAAATGGAAACATCATCTCTTCTAGGGTTCACTATTATGGACTTTTGATCCCTTACTACCAATGATTAGTTCAGGAGACAAAATTCACCAACATAAGTTTACCCTTTCTGACTGTGGAGAGGGATCAGAAAGGGTGATGTGGTTTTAAAACAGGGTCTCAGTAGCCAGGGACCTACATGGAGCGCCTGGGTGCTTATGAGAAGTTGGAAAGTCACCAGATAGAAACTATACCTTTGGCTCTTTCCTGTCGTGAGGCTTCTCTACAAGGAATGGGGGCCAAACCTATAATGGCTTACATACTGGTAATTTGATATGTTAGGTCTGAAAAAAGAAGCAGAGATCATTCTAGTTCAATGTCTTTATTTATAAAGTAGAAAACCAAACCTCAACCTGACCCAGACAGGCCTTTCTTCTTGATGCGGGGACCAGGGTTATTTCCATTCCACACAGTCTCCAATAGGCAACTAGTTATTAGGTGCTCTGGGTGCAGTTGCCTTGAATTATTACTCATGCCCTCATTTCCAATTCCACTGCCCCAACCCAGGTCCAAACCCCAACATTATAGGCTTGGACTAGTATGACAACCCCACATTCTATCTTTCTTTTTTCTTTCCTGACCCACAACCTTCCCTAAACACTGCTTTCAGATTAACTTTCTAAAAACATCCACTGAGTAATGCCTCCTCAGCCTCTGCTCAAATACCCATTAATGGCCATTGTGTTTAAGAGAAGGGTGATAGTAATATCTGGGTGCCCTACCTGAGTTATACAACACTCTCTGTACCCAAAGGAGTAACACTGTGTACCTTTGTCCCTCGTGCTCAAGTTCTAGCAAGGATTGACAAAAATGATAAATGCACCACTTCCCTGGGTTTGCTGTTCATCTTAAAAAGAAATCCAATTACAGTTTGCAATTGCATTTTGGTGAAACATAATGAGCTCTCTTTGGAGTTGCCTTATTCAGATCAAATTACTTCTTGGTAATTTAAAGTACATTACATTTCCCAGATACCTCTCAGTGCACCCACAATGTTTGAGACCCTGTGTAACTACTACACAAACATTGACTCGCCAACTCTGGATGAGTTAATAACCACAGGACCATTACATAAACAAGTCACTCTTCATTTCCTTTATGCTGGGAGAGCAAAGGTCATGGAACTCCTTGGGAGCAAGTTACTTCTCAGGAAAATTAGAGTTAGGAAAAGTCCCCTTCTAAAATCAACATTGCAGAGAGGTCTAAACACTTCTGTGGGGGTGATCAGTATTATCAGTCAATCACCCTTACATACGGCCATACATGACACAGCTATGTATGATGACTAGCAAAAATGACAAACCCCTGCAACATTGACTAAAACTCTCAAGGATGACATTTCCTAAAGCATTTTCATTCCAAAAAAGAAAGAAAGAAAAGTGGCAGAGAGGAATAAATAAAGCATGGGATCAGAAGTTGTGACAGTAAGAGAGAAGAAATAGTAGTGAAACTTTATAATGGCATATTGTCCCCTGATTTCTCCAAGAAAGTTCAGCACATAAAATGTCAATACATCTGACAATCATTAAAATTTTCTCTGATAATTTTGACAGGCCAGAAAGGTCATCTAGTAGTTTTTAAAGGGTAGCACAACCTGGTTTTTCTGCTGCATTACTGAGCCAAGAGTCTCATCAGGTGTTTTTCTCCTTTCTATTCAATGAGAACTACAACCTTCAAGATCTTTACTCTTGACCCTTTTACACTCATTTGCAAAATTGTGTGCCACCGGACTTTATCAACAACTACATTTGTCTTCTGATCATTTCTCTGCTAACTGTAAGCAAGAGTCTAGGGTGTGAAGAATTTTGGAAAAAACAGTCAGCTTCCCCTCAACAGCTGGAATCACATAAATATCATGTCTCAAAGATAATTACCAAACCATGCTTTAACGTTTTATATGAGCATCAACCATGTGGGACAGTGGTCTTTTGTGCAGAAGACTCATTTGGTTCCAAATTAAATTTGTTTTCTGTCTACAGGAAAAAAAAAAGTAAACAATATGTTAGCCATATAAGAACTTGGAGAATAATTACGTTACTCCTAGAAACAGAGAAGTAGATTGCCTCTGAGAGTCAGAATGCAAAGTAGAGCTATGGGTCGGAACACACGTACATAGAAACCCTCGATGGAGACAGCATGGTTTCCAAGCCAACACAACTTTGCAGAAACCTATTTTAATATATTATCATAGTTTGGAGACTACATCATTCTTGGAATTGAAGAGGAAGAAAGGGAGAAATTTGGTCAGCTATGAAAACAAATGGAAAGGAAGTGACTAAGGCCAACCTTAGCAGTGCCCAGACAAGCACTGTCCAAGGAGAAGAAAGCTGAGGCTCTTTTGGACTTAAATTATTCTAGTCTGCAGGATAATATAATTCCAATATGGAACTGAATAGAGACAGCAGATTTTAAATGTGTCTCGGTTTCAAATTATTTATGATGAAATAGAGGCCTAAATTTAATGTAACTTGATGGTGTATAATATCTATGTTCTCTTGTCCTTTCAGCCAGAACCATCCCTCACACTTGTATCCAACACGAGATTGACAAGCTAATAATTTTTCCACCCTCAGTCTCAGTCAGAAGCCGCTTCCCGCCGAGAGTCCTTCCCCAGATTTCATGACTCTCCTGGACTTTTGTGAACCATCCTGCACTCCCTTTATCAAAGCCCTTCTTATCCAGTGTCTCACTATCTGTTTCTCCTTATTTAAAGATCTCCTTGAGGATCAATAACCAGAATACACAAAGAAGTCAAAAAGCTTTATACCAAAATAAATAAATATGCAACCTAATCAATAAATGGGCAAATTAACTAAAGAGACTTCTCAAAAAGAAGAAGTGAAATTGCCAACAAATATATGAAGAAATGTCCAGCCTCTTTAGCATTCTGGGAAATGCAAATCAAAACTACACTGAGATTTCATCTCACTCCAGTCAGACTGGCAGCCATCTAGAACACAAACAATAATAGATGCTGGAGAGGATGGAGAAAGAGGAACACTTCACACTGTTGACGGGACTATAAATTAGTACTACACCTTGGAAATCAGTATGGAGATTCCTCCAAAGATGAGGAATGGAACTTCCAAATGACCCAACTTTGTACCACTCCTTGGTATTTATCCTAAAATATTAAAGTTAGCATACTATAGAGATTCATGCCTACCTATGTGTATAGCAGCAGAATTCACAATAGCTAAACTCTGGAACCCGCCTAGGTGTCCATCAGCAGATGAATGGATAAAGAAAATGTGGAATATATAACAATGGGGTTTTATTCAGCCATAAAGAAAAATGAAATTGTGTCATTTTCAGGAAAATGCATAGAATTTGAGAACATCGAGTTAAGCAAAATAAGGCAAACTCAGAAGGTCAAAGGTGGTATGTTTTCTCTCCTATTTGGAAGTTAGAGAGGAAAAAAAGGAAAAGAAGTAGATGAAGGGTGTGTCATGAAAATCAAAGGGAGAACAGTAGCCCAGAGAAAAACAGTAGCTGCCAAGAAGAACAGACAGGAGTCTAGGAGGCTAGAGGAAAAGGAAAGGGGAAATACTGGGGGAAGAAGCTGACTAAATCATTGTTCTATTGTATGTGTATGAATATGCAACAACGAATCCCACCATTGTGGACTGATATAATCCACCAACAAAGAATAAGAAAAAAAAAAAAAAAGATTCCTAAAGCCAAGGACCCGTCTTTATTCTGTTTCTTATAGCCTCAGAACCCAGCACAGATTCTAGCACATCATAGATACCAAAAAGCCATTGAAATGATTAAAGAGAATGTGTTGATCAAGACAATGTTAATTGTTTTGGTTGTGGATCACTTCAGATTTCAGTGATTTGTCAGGCGAGAGACATTTTCTTTTTTATTATTGGTCTTTCAAAATATTACATAGTTCTTAATACATCATATTACACGGTTTGGTTCAAGTGGGTTATGAACTCCCAATTTTACCCCGTATACAGATTGCTGAATCACATCAGTTACCCTTCCATTGATTGACATATTGCCTTTCTGACAGACAGCAGAATACATGAGACATTTTCTTAGGCATCCCCTTTGGCGTTTTCTAGAGAAAGACTCTCCTTGGCCTTTTAGGCAGATTCAATTGTCTCCCCAAGATTTTAGACATCTGATATTTTCTTCTACATTACTTTATTGACATTATATATATGATAAATACAATAAAGTATTGACATTATATATGTATAACCTATCAAATAAATGAAATCTAATGTCAATAAAGCGTTAACATTGCAAATTAATTGTTAACAAAGTAAATATGTTACATAGGCCGATGCCTTATTTGTATCTCTCAACTTTATAATTTCTGTGATAAACAATTTGATTTTTCTGAATTCTACTTGCAGGCTTCACAGTTTTCTAGAGGTGGGAGGAGGTGTGATAAGGATTTGAAGTGAACAGCAATCTGACCATCAAGATAATGAATATCAAAGAACCATTTTAGGGATCTCTGAAGTTCATGTTGAAGACTTAACTACATTTGCTGCTTAAGTAACCTGTGACACAAGAAAGTGAGGGAGAAACACTGTACTCCGTAAGAGAGGGTGGCAGATTTCAACATGGGATGGTAGGAAGGATGCACTAGGAGGGCAGAGAGCAAATCCACTGCTAAAGAACAGAGGATGAATGGTACACAGCAGGAGAGAAGAATGTGACATGGGTGGAAGATGGGGAAAGCAGAGCAGGGTTTCCTCCTGGAGATGCATCCCCAACCTCTATATGGCTGCCAAGAAGAACAGACAGATTTGTACTTCTGGAAACACTACTAGTGCCCCAAAAGGAGCAGCTCATCAAGATGGTCCATAAGGATCTTTCTTCTGACCTGACCAAGCAATTACGTAGTTTGTGGCATTGAAGCATATAACCAACATGTGGCAGTCTGATGAGGCTCATGGAGGCCACAAATTGCTACCTATTTTTGATGATTAATTGTGGAAAAATGATGAAGTTGGCGGGGGGGACTGAAATGCATCTCTGAAAAGCCTACTGTTCTAGTTTGGCAATCTAAATCCTAGAAAACTCCAGTGTATTTGTCTTTATATCCCTCTGCATCCCTCTTCCAACTATTGTTGGCAGCGAAAAAAGAAAAGACAACCTCAAAGTGTGATCTACGTGAAGACAGGGACATGTCTATTTTGTTCATCACTATATCCCCAGGGTCTAATACAGAATCTGAAAAAATAGCACTTCTCTGATTCAATGAAGGCAGAAAGTGAAAGGTTGGTTCCATAGATTACACGTAAGAGGAGGAGCTAATTTTCTGATTAACTATATTTAAGTTTTTACTGTAGCAGGGTAAAACATAAACAGGGTAGAAAGTAAAAGCCAAGATATCAATGAAGATATAGTTTTAAAAGCACCTCATTTATTTAAGAAGTTTTCATTAGCAATACAAAATGAATAGCATTCCAGGACACTCAAGAAACTCAAAGGTGCAACCCTAGAGTTATTGTCACTAACATTCAGTGAATCATGAAAAATGGAAGAAGCTTCAAAAGTTCAGAGATAAGAAAATATCATTCAGAGTTTTACAAGACACAAAAGGTGGATATTATGAATGAAAAATTATGTCTGCCAATCCATAACCAAATTGACCATTATCTGTTTTCTGAGCATTTAAGAAAGACGGTAGCACTCATGAGAATTCCTCAGAAAAGATGTCCAAATGATTTCAAAATTAATTTAAAAGAGTATGAGTATACTTATGAATGATTTCTCTTAAAAGAAGAACTATGAGGGGAATTTAGACTTATAAGATCTGTTTTTAACTTATTTTAAGCAATAATAATGAGACTCACATGGTTTTAATATTTCTTTTTTTTAATTTATAAAATATGTTATATTTTACCACTTCTACTTTTAACATATCCCAGGCACTTTAAACATCTAGAAAGTCTAGCTATTTTAAGAAAGTACTTAGCATTTTCAACTATATATATACAGTAATGAGGAATAAAATGCATTTACAAAACAATGGTTCTAACAGAAGAATGACTTTTTACATAAAATCTATCTGCCAAAGACCTCTTTCTTCTCATGGTCAAAGTCTTCTCCATGTCCTCTAACCCACTGAACAAATGTGGACCAGGGCAGGTCCTAGAGGTGGTCTCACAAATCTATTTCAAAGACACTTCTGATTGTTTTTTAAACAAATGGGCATTTACAAGACGTTATTCTCTAATTCTATCACACGTCGGGAACCTCTTTACACTAAGAATGTGCAGATGTAGCCAAAATTTTAAAAGGTTGGGGGACAAGTTGACAGCAGGTTTTTCATATTACATACACAGGCTTCTACAAATGACTAGTAAATCTTCCCAAAGGGTGGTGGGCATTTCCAATTGGTTAAATATAGTATGTTACTCTTTTTTTTTTTTTTTTAATCTTTGGCAGAAGGAACACCAACTGCTATTTCAGAGTCGTGATCATGAGTGGAAGTGCAGGTCTCACGGATTGAGGTGCGGTCAAGGTGCGGTCTCGCTAGCTGAAGTGCAGGTCTGGCAAGAATTTAGGTATTGTGAGGGTGCATGGATCCCAGCAGCTGGAGGGGGTCACACAGGCCCTAGTCCGTGGGCTCCGCTGTCTAATGCGTTGCTGAGCTTTTGGGCATTCACTATCCTTCTTGGGCCCTGGAAGATACTGGCCTTGGTGGCATTCAAGCAGCCACCATTCTCGCCATCTGGTTTTAGTATTTCAAACTTTGGAAAGTTATTCCATGAAATGTGATAATTCAGTATAATTTTAAAATTCTTGCTACAAAAATCAGAGAAGGAAATATATAATATATGGGGTAATGATAATAATATGAAGGGAAAACATAAATTTTCGCTAAACAAAAGAAACATGCTTTAATTTAATCAAACAAATGCAAAAGACACCAATTAAACACCTACACCATTAAGGAGACACGGTCAGTTTGAAGAGTTTGAAGCAATCAAATATATTTTGTATAATAAATATTACTAAGCTGCTTATCTGTGGTGGGTATTTTCTAGGTACTGGGGAGACATGGTAAACAGAACCCCAAGTTTTATACCAACCCTATATTCTAGGAGACAGGCACCCGACATTTGAATAGGTTAGGAAAGAAAATAATCCTGTAGAGCAAGAACATGATAGAAAAGTCATTGAAAACGTACATAAAATGAAAAAGAAATATAACTGTAAGAAAATATTTGCATCCAAAATGACAGAAAAGAACAATTCCTTAATGATTCCAGAATGCATATATATATTTCTAGAAACTACCCCTCAGGGCTCCACTAGCCAAGCTATCAAGTCTCAAACCAACAAGATTTACACAGGAGAAAATACAAATAGGAAACAAATGTCTGGAAAATGTTCAAACTAACTTGTAATCAAGAAATGCAAATTTAAGCAACTTTTTAACATCTGCTAAGTTTTAAAAAAAAAATGCTTGAAAAAATAAAAACCAGACTTACAGGAAGGATGACAACATAAATATAGTCTCCACTCCCTTCCAGGAAAATAACTGAAATTACCAAAGAAGTGGGAGATGGGGTGAGGGCAGGGAGCATCAGCCTTGGACCAGGGAATGGTGCCAACCACATATGAACTACAGAGTAAAAAACGTCTGCCATTTTCAGGACTAACTGTGAAAAAAAACAATGACCTTTCTGAGGTGGTGGTTACAGGAAAGAGGAGAGGGAAATTATGGCAAAGCCCACGAGCAGGTAAAGTGCTGGTGAAATGTGGTTGCACTTGGAGTCTTCCTCCCCTTAGCCGTGGGTCATCCACAGACTGTTGTAAGAAGGGAGGAGAAAGCTGCAGGCCACTCCTAGCCATGTTCTTCACAGTTGGCAACTTGAAAGTGGCTCTAGTGAGTTTAACAGGGAATTGAGGGAGAGAGGGGTGAGGAATTTTTGTAAGGTTTAGAAACAAAGGCATCCTGTGGGAGAGATGGGAATTAATGGTTTATGAGGATCAGAGGCAAAGGTAGGCATTTGGGAGAATTTCTTTGCAGCCAAATCAAGCATGAAGCCCACAGGTCAAAGGATTTTTTCTTAACTGTATTATTTCTAACATTGTTTCTTTGCCCTAAGCCTGAGCTCAACACAGAACTGGAAAGACCCTCCCCAAAGGACTGAATATTCCTCTGTTCGAAGAAGTCACCACTTCTGGGGTAGATTGAACAGAAAACAATTTTGCAAAGTACCCAGGATTTCAAGGCCTATGGTTCAAGGAGCCCTTTTATCTTTACAAATTGATTAAGACCTCCTTGCACATGTGATGTCACTTCAGCCAGCTCTCCACAAATTTTTTTTAAGGAGAGAAGCCCAGTTGCACCCAAACAACCACAGAAGGAAACTTAACTATTTGCATCACTTAGGGGCAAGTGATAAGTTTGGATAGAACTTTCCTCCTTCAAAGAGGGAGTAAAAAAAAAAGAAATGCCAATATGAATCTAAGAAACAGCAAAGTAACAGTGGGTGCATTTGAGCATGTAAACTCTAGAATCAGGATCCCAGCAGTACCATTTACTAGCCATGCAACCTTGGGCAAGATAATTAACCTTTCTATGCCTCATTTATAAAAAGAGGGTAATCATCCTGAAGATTAAATGAGATAAGTATTAAAATATCAAAATGTGTGACATATGGTAAATGTTAAAAATGTTGCCATCATCAACCTTAAATTACTATGCCTAAACAAAAATTTTGTAATTAACATAAAATAGATAAACTTAATATATTATTTCATTCTTTTTGCAAAGTATTTTTAGTTGTTCTCCCAGGCACATGTACTTATCACCTACTTTAGAGTTAGGGAGAATGGTGTGGAGTCTCCTTTAAGGTTAGGGAGACTCATTGTGATCATTGAACTAGATGGAAGTCTTGTATATATAACTTCTGAGAGGCAACTTTGAAAGTTGGTGCTTGAGTTCACTAAGATATTTCTTCCTCAAGCACAGCTACTGCAGCTGATGGTGGTTGAATCCTGCAGTGAGGGTAACTTGAAGTTAGTTGTATAGCACAAGTGAAAAACGAAAATGTGATTGTACAAAGCCACTAAGACATTGAGTCCTTTATAGCATAACATAGCCTATACTGATATAGAAGTAAAAGGAAAAGAGGAGAATATTTCTGAAATATTACTTCAATAAAAAGCGTAAAGAGTTTTGGATAATAATTGCTTTACATATTTAGAGATTGAAGATAGAATAGGTCTATGGAACAACAGCTAAAACATGAGATGCCAAGGATCCAAGTGAGATTAACAGGGAGGCAGCAAAGTCAAAGAAGAAAAATTAGGAGATACCTATGGCAAGAGCTGAGCCAGAACCAAAATGACCCTATACCATCATATTGGAATTAAGCTGTGGAATTTGGAAAATGATTATAGATGTGCCCAAAGAATGCTACAAAATTATTCATTGCAGTATAGTTTAGAATAGAATGAAAAAAAAAGGAAAACCTAATATCCAAGAATAAGGAATTTGCTCAATAAACGTGCAAATCTTTATAACAGTGTTGTCCAACAGACTTTAACCATTAACAAAATTTTCTATATGTGTACTTACAGTGCAATAACCTCTATCACAGGTATCTATTCAGCATTTGAATATTACTGTTATAACTGAGGAAACATAGTTTTCAATATTATTTAATTTGATTTAATCTTCAAAAATTTAATTTAAATACCACATTAGATGGCCAAGTCTACAGTTAGTAGCTTCTGAATTCAATAGTTCATGTTTAAAGTGATGGCATAGATCTGTATTTGTTGGCATTAAAAATGTTCATGATTTGTCACCAAGTCTGGTAATTCAGAGGGCATTTGTAATTACTTCTTTGAATATGTACAAGAGTGTGCATGTGTACACAAATACGTAAATCATCTGAGGACTCCCCACCAAAAAGTGTCATTAAGCTGGGCACGGTGGCATATACCTATAATCCCAGCAATTCAGGAGGCTGAGGCAGGAGGATCACAAGTTCAAAGTCAGCCTAAGCAACTGAACTAGGCTCTGAGCAACTTATAGAGACCCTGTCTCAAAATTAAAAAACGAAAAGGGCTGAGAATGTTGCTCAGTAGTTAAGTACTGCCAGGTTCAATCCCAACTACCAAAACAAAACAAAACAAAGTGTCATCATTGTGTACTGGACAGTGGCAATGTAGATGATTTTTATATTCTTCTTTAATCCTTTCTGTATTATGTGAGGTTTACAAATGAGATTATAACATTTTTACATAAAGAAATGCAAAATGTTTTCATGTTAAAAACAAAAATTTAAAAAGTTCTTGTTTGTAATACTGCCTGGACTGCCAATGGTATTACAAATTGATATAATTATTCTGGAAAATATTAAATAGGTTTATACCTCAAGAATATATCCTAAAATAATGTTTAAAAGAAAAGGAAAAGTTTTGTTTAAAACTTCCGTCCCCCCTAAAAAAAAAAATTTCCTCTCCTATAGAAGAGCTGTTCCAAATTATTTTGCAATCATAAAACTTTTTCAAAATATGTCCACAGATTAAAATGGAAAGAGAAAAGGGAAAAATATGTTAAAAGCTGATTTAAGATAGTGAAATGCTCTCTGGCTTATTTTCCTTTAGTAGTTTGGTTGTGCTCACTCAGTAAACAAATCTTTGTAAAAGAGCTACTACATCAAAAGTATAGACAGTATCAACCATGAAAAATAATCCCCTGTTCTCAGTGACTCCACACAAGTGGGTTTTATCAGTAGTTCACTTCACAGTCTGATACAGGAGGCAGCTACCAAGATGGCTGTCTTCTGAATGGCTATGCTTCTTGTTTCTCAGCCTCTGCAGCCTCCATGGAAGGGATCAGAGAACAGGGAGGGTCATGCTGGGAATTAGATGGCCAAGTCTACAAGTGACTTATGTCCCCTCAGTCCACCTGCTATAGGCCAGAATTTGATAGCCTGACCCAGACTGCACTGCAAAGAATTTTGGGAAATATAATCTTCCTCTATGCCCAAGAAGAAGGTTGGAATCAGAGATCATCTACCTAGTCTTTGCCGACTTTTCCATATCAAACAGACTTTATTTGATTTCTTGATAAATTTATAAAGCAGCTCAATCAGGCTGATGGGTGCTGCTACTGGAATGTCCAGTACATATTTTGAAATTAGAAAAAACTATAATGGCCAGTAGGTATATATGAAAGTACTCTCAACAGCACTCATCACCAGGAAAATGTAAATCAAAGCCATAATGGGATACCATCTCCCGTTGTCAGGGTGCCTGTTCAAAAAATAAAAGATAACAAATGGTGGCGGGGACATGGAGAAGCTGAAATACATATAAAGCATGGGTGGTGAGGTAAAATGGTGCAGCCATTATGGAAAATGGTATAGGGCTTCTAAGAAAATTAAAACAGAACTACCATATGATCCAACAATCCCCCTTCTATTTATCTAAAAGAATTAAAATCAGAATCTCAAAGAGATATTTGTGCTCCCATGTTCTTAGCAGCATTATTCATAGTAGGCAAGATGTGGAAATAAGCTAATTGTCCATCAAGTGGATGAGTGAATAAAGAAAATATAGTATTCATACACACGGAAATACTGTTCAAACTGATAAATAGAAGGAAATCCTGTCATCTGTGACAACATGGATGAACACTGAAGACATTATGTTTAGAGAAATAAACTAGTCACAGAAGGACAAATTCTGCATAACTCTACTTATATGAAGTACTTAAAATAGCAAAATTCACAGAAGCTGAAAGTAGAATGATGGTTTCCAGGGCCTCAGCAGAGGGAAAATGGGGAGCTGCAGTTCAAGTATAAAGTGTCAATCAGACAGTGGAAGTTTGTAGAGATCTGCTGTACAGCATCATGGTCATAGTTAACAATATTGCACCATACACTTGAGAAAAACGTGAACAAGAAGGATAGATCTCATGTTGTTCTTGTCACAATAAAATAAAATCTTTTTTTTTTTTTTTGGTACCAGGCATTGAACTCAGGGACACTCGACCACTGAGCCACATCCCCAGCCCTATTTTGTATTTTATTGAGAGACAGGGTCTCACTGAGTTGCTTAGCACTTTGCTGTTTCTGAGGCTGGCTTTGAGCTCTGGGTCCTCCTGCCTCAGTCTTCTGAGTTGCTGGGATCACAAGCGTGCACCACCACACCTGGCTTGAAACCATTTTTTAAAAAAATTCCCTTACATCATTCCTATTCAACATCACATTGGAAGCACTGGCTAGTCCAATAAGACAAAAATATAGAAAATCACAGGTATGATATAATAATCACCTATATTCCCATCAGCTAGAACTGTTTTTAGCATTTTGTTACAATATCATAGGCAGTATATACATATCACTTTGCACATTGCCTCATGCATGCTAGGCAAGCACTTTACCAACTGAGCCCTAGCCAATGTTTTAGGAATGATCAGTGCTCATACTTAGCACTCTAGCTCATTTTTTTAACTGCAGTAATGGAATTTAATATATGAATATGTCACATGTTATTTATCTACTTACCTATTACTGGATATTGTGGTTATTCGCATGTATCTCTATAAAATTTCAGCAAGGGATGTCCTTCAACATGTCCCTTCATACAGATGTGAGAGATATATGCATAAAGGAGATGTTTCAAGGTCAAAAACAGGATTTTTAAAACATTTTAAACATGTATAACTTCATACATGTGTAGAGATATAAAATACATATATAACAAATTTGTAGTTGAAATTAATTCTGAAAAGAAAAATGATGTGATGGATGATGAAAATCAATGTTCAGACTTTTCATAAGTGAGAATACTGGGTCATAATCAGCAAGCTGGGATTTAAGAAAGATAACATCTTGGGGCTGGGGATGTGGCTCAAGCGGTAGCGCGCTCACCTGGCATGCGTGCGGCCCGGGTTCGATCCTCAGCACCACATACCAACAAAGATGTTGTGTCCGCCAAGAACTAAAAAAATAAATATTAAAAATTCTCTCTCTCTCTCTCTCTCTCTCTCTCTCTCTCTCTCTCTCTCTCCTCTCTCACTCTCTCTTAAAAAAAAAAAGAAAGATAACATCTTGCATATAATTGAAAGAATTAAAATGCCCACTGCAAAAAAAAGGCAGAAATACAGCAATTTATTTGGAAAATATCTGTGATATTAGTTAACCCTCATTTTGCTGTGAGCCAACAGTACTTATTATTCATGATTTAGACCCTCAAAGTATATATTTATATAAATGTATTAGTAGAAGAAAAAAGTTTTGGAGAGTCCTAACTCAAACCTTAACACCACACCACCAAGTCAGAATTCTAGGGCATTCAGATGAAACCAAATCCTAATAGCATAAGCAAAAAAGAGAAAACAGTCACTGCATATACTATGCTGCAGAGAGTATGGGGCTCGAATAAGGCTGAGAGAATTAAAGACAGGGCTTCAAATGCAGCTCAGACTCTCTCCCTTGTTCCATCTCTTATCAATACATCTCTGCCCACTAAATGTATTCTTTAAGCCACCCAGCGTACAAGAATGGCCATGGCCATAAGCAGGTCTAGAAGATCTTCATTTGCAGCTTCAATTTGAGAAACTCCAGGGGAGGTCTCTGCTAGCCCAACACGGTTTTTTGAGTTTGGCATCATTGGGTTTACAGTTATCTGCAATCATGTTTAATCTCTTCACTCACTTTCTTAGAACCTCTTCTGATTCTGTGGGCATTGTCCTGTAGACAGTGAATCGCAGATATATGACACATGTAAATTAAAATACATGGTTTTATATAAACTATGTGATATTTTCTTTATATTGGCTTTATATTTTTAAGATTCACAAAATAAACTAGCTACTCGTTTATCATCACAGGTATCAGGAAAAGTACTCGTATCAGCTGAATGGAACTCTTCTAAGTGATTACAGCAAGTGTAATCAGAACACCTGCTTCAACTATGTGCTTGGATCATTACCAAACTTGATGTTTATTGAGCTCTGACTGTGTGCATCCCCATAGGTGTGGGTCTACACTTACAGGATTTATCACCTCACATGGCCAACCAAAGTAGAACCACCAGGGAAGATGAATCCATGCGGAGGAAACACTTGATCAGCTGCTGGTTTCTGAGCAGTTGTCCCAATCACTACCAAGTCATTAGGGGCCTCAGTCAAATTTAGACAAGATGTTTGGAAGAAGTGAGATTTCCAATAAAGGAGTAAAAGCCATTTGTTTAAAGAGAGAGATAGAGACCTAGAATAGAGACTCATATTTAGAATATTTAGTTGAACATTCTACCCCAGGGGTCTTCAATTAGATCCAGGGATAGAATCACCTGGAAATGCTCAATCAATCAATCAATCAAACAATCAGTTCCCCAACTCCAGAGATTCTCATTGGGTTCATCTGAGCAGAGTTTTATGACTTACACTTTTAGTGATAACTGTGACTGATACTTTATAGCACTTACTCTGTGGCAGACCCTTCTCAATGTTTTGTTATTTTTCTAAATCCTCTTTTTAACCATACAAGTTAGGAGCTGTTATGATATTCTTAATGATGAAACCCAGAGAGGCCAAATAACTTGATAAACACCAAACGGTGTTGGGATTTGAAGCCAGGGAGTCAAGAGTTTACAGATTCTTTGTTTTACAGATTCTCAAAAAAAATAAAATGAATTATGAAACTCACTGGGTGATTCTGATGATTCAGAATCTGAATCATTTAGAAACCACAGCACAATTAAATATAAGAAAATTATCATGTACTGAATACACTTAAGGGTAAGGACTCTCCCATCCAGTGCCCAGCATAGTAGAGAATGTTGTTGAATATGTTCTAGGCAGGAGTTTTAGAAGAGTTTAAGTGGAGAGATCTGCTGGACCTGCTACAGCTGGGAGAAAGTAGGGCAAGCGGAGTGATTCATCCATGTTTCCTTTCCCCCATTAAAGGGAAGTGCCAAGACCCAGAAAGTAAGATGGCTCATCCTGGTCCTCCCCCCATGCCCTGCCTAGCCCCTTAAATCAGTGGCTCTTGAGGCCCACGTAATACCTTATTTGGAAAAACAAGATTCTCAATTCTTCTCCTTCAGTTCATCCTTTCCTCCAGTTCGATCTTAAAAAAAAATGGAAGATTAAGAGGATATAAAGCTCCAAAGATTGCAGGTAAATTTTTTGTACATCATAGATACTTACTGGATGGATGAACGCATGAATGGATGGATGGGTGAGTGGATGTCAGGCAAAAGAGATTGGTAGATGACTAATAGTAAGCAAGTATCCATACTCCCTATGGATTGGGCAGGGCTGGCTCAGCTCCAGTGACATGTAATATTTGATCATGATTAAATACATAATTTTTGGATCAGGAAGCTTAGTTCAATCTGTCTCTATGATTTACTAGCTATGTGACCTTGGGCAAGTGATTTATCCTCTCTAAATCTCAGTTTATTCTTTTTTCAAATGAGAAATAATAATAGCACTTAAATCTGAATTATAACATCTACTTCCAAAGGTGCTATGAGATAATGTACATTCAGGCTGGAGATATAGCTCAGTGATAGACCACTTGCCCACCATGTACAAAGGCCCTACGTTTGATCCCCAGTACTGAAAAAAAAGATAACGGATTGCTAAGCATAATATTCAGCACATATTTTAAAATGCTCACACTTCATATCAGTCAAAATTTGGTTGAAACTCCCAGCTGAGTGCAGCAGTACATCCCTGTGGACACAGAGACTCAGGAGGTTGAGGCAGAAGAATGGCAAGTTCAAGGCCTGACTGGGCAAATCAGCCAGACCCTGTCTCAAAATAAGAAAATAAAAAGGGCTGGGGTAGAGCATCCCTGAAGCAATCCTCAGTACCACCAAGAGAAAAAAAAAATATTTGATTTCTAATATTTGGAGGGGAGGTGTAAATTTTTATAGCCATTTTATTTGTTCAAAATACAAACCTCTTTTGGAACATGAAAGGCAAATGGAAGATCTTATTCAGGTTGTCATGGAAGAAAAGAAGGAAGGGAAGAGAGGGAGAGAGGGGAGGGAAGAAAAGGAGGAAAGGAAGGAAGTAAGGAAAGGGGAGGGAAGGGAAAGGAGATAGATGGAGAAGAAAGAAAGAGAGAGGAGGGAGGGAGGGAAGAAAGAAAGAAAGAAAGAAAGAAAGAAAGAAAGAAAGAAAGAAAGAAAGAAAGAAAGAAAGAAAGAAAGAAAGAAAGAAAGAAAGAAAGAAAGAAAGAAAGAAAGAAAGAGAAAGAAAGAAAGAAGAGAAAGAAGAGAGAGAGAAAGATAGATAGGGGTTGAGAAGGAGGGAAGAGAAAAGGGAGGAAAAGAAGGAGGGAAGAAATGTAAAAAGATAACTTTCCTCTACTTAAAAAAACATGAGCCTTTCTTTAAACCCACCTAATTCAAAAGTCTTAGCTACCAAGGACAAGGTTATTCCAGTTACAAATCTGAACTAGGAAAGGAAACAGTTAATTTCTGAGAAAATGGTTTGATTCTATAGAAATTCTCAAAGGTTTAAATAGTCCATGTGCAGGAAAGAGATCATTTCAAGGTTATGAGCTAAGGTCACTCCAGCTGAAGAGCTTGGCTAATACAAAATAACCGCAGAACTTAATTTTTTTTCCTAGACATGCATATTATTAATTGATTTATCAATTTATTTATGCATACATTTATTTATTATTTATTTATTTTAGTGCACCAAAATCAATGTAGTGTTAGAGTGAAGCAAACCTTAATTTGAGTCCTAGTTTCAAACTTTAATAATTGTATGGGCTTGGGTAACTGGCTGACAACTGTCCACCTCAGTTTCCTCATGTGCAGAGGGGAGATGATGTGATGACATCACCTTTCCAGATGTTGGGCTGGTCAAACCAGGTCATGCATATAAAGCACTAAGACCTGCTTATAGCAAGTGCTCAGTAAATATTGGTAACATTTGTAGATCATGGATATTATCTCCACAATAGTTGTTCTTATCCTTACTGATACACATAATGTTCTTGATCACCCGTATAAACTTCCTGTGGCTTATGGGTGCAGGGGCCCTAGGCTTTTGCTTTGCTCAGAGCTCACACAGAGCACATCTGGGTAAACAAAAATTATCATGTCTTTCTCCCTCCTTTGGTTTCTTATTTCACACCCTTCAACTAGAAGATTTTTCTTATCGCTCTTTGCCAAAATGCCTTTGGGCTACCTCCCCTTCCTTGTTACAAAGTTCTTCAAACTTCCACTTTTCCCAGAAATCTGTCTCCAACCAACTGGAAGTGAAGAAAGATTCCCCTCTCTTTATCCAGCACTGATTTTTGACTTGTAATTCCATTTCAACAAAACCACTGGCACTGATGCTGATACACAATGTAAATAATTCATTAGAAATATATATATTGGGCTGGGGATGTGGCTCAAGCGGTAGCGCCCTCACCTGGCATGCGTGCGGCCCGGGTTTGAACCTCAGCACCACATACAAACAAAGATGTTGTGTCCGCTGATAACTAAAGAATAAATATTAAAAAAATTCTCTCTTTCTCTCTCTCTCTCTCTCTCTCTCTCTCTCAAAAACAAATATATATATATATATATATATATATATATATATATATATATATATATATATATATTTGATGTTAATATACTTGCAGTGTGTTTGCAGAGTCTATTATATCAATCAAAGGAATAATAGGACTCTCACTCTTTAAATAGGTAAAAATTTAAGGGGCCTGCAGATCCACCTAATACAGCAAGGGACTTTAAAATGCATGTATTTTAACACTCTCAGTTTGTAAATGTGGGAAATATGTTCCAGAGCATTACCACCACAGCAGACTTGGCAGCATTTTGGAATTTAGAGGCTGGATGCATGGAAGGGTAAAAATAGGAACTGCAAAGTCAGATGTATAGTGGCTAAAACCCAAGATGTCATGTAGCAATCAGCAGCAGCAACAGCAGCATCACAACAATCAGTAATGTTACATTTGTTATAACAGTGATCTTGGCATTCGGCAAAATGTTTCACATTTATGTAGAAAGAAACTAAGGGTTAAGACTACATAGAAGGGACTAACTTAGACTTTGAGCATCACACCAGTGTTAGGTGATTGCTCAATGTCTTGTCTGACCTAAGGGTTAATTTACGCTGCTGCAAGAGAAAATGGTATTGTAACAGGGGTTCACTTGATGCTTTGACTATATCCTTTGTCGCTTTGAAACTTACATGTTTTCTTTTTCCCAATCTTTTCCCTGACCTTCTCCTCACTGATCTTCTTTTCTCTAAACTTCTCTTCCTTGACCTTCTCCCTTATCTTCTTTTCTCTGAATCACCTCTTTAACCACCACCCCCCACAGCACTGTTCCCCAAGATGGGCAGAATCACAGTCCCCTGTGTTTCTCCTGTGCTAGCAAAGCAATAAAACATTTTCCTTTTTTTCAAGACCTTGTCTTCATTGTTGAATTGGGGTCGAGGACAAGGACAGGATGGAGCTTTCAGTCACAGTATTTTTCAGAAAGGAACAGAAGTTGCCATTACAGACCATCCTCGGAAGAGTTTCACCTTGAGCAGGAAATATCTATCCCCCAGGGGTAGGTCCTAGACCAAGGGATTCTTTGTCTTGTTTAGAAAATCTTTCTCCCCTAATCTAGCATGGAGCCAATTTGGTCTGTACTCCAAAAATTAGAGATAGCTTAACTAAATCTTTTCCCCTGGTTGTGGGGAGCAACATTGGGCCACTTTAGAGCAGAGGATTAAGTGTCACTTAGGGGCCTCAAATAGTGAAATCTTGGGCCATTTTTAAGATGCCCTCTGCGATGTACTTTAGACCCTCTACTCCAGGGTTTCATGATGCCTATTTGCAGATGAATTGGAGGAAGTCAGGATAGTAACTCTGCCCTTCCTTGGGAACTAGGGTAGAGCTTACCTTTTCATCTAAGGACATGTTTCCCAAGCCATCTCAGGAGACTCTCAGCTCCATAACACCTGATGTTACTCTGAACCTTTTATTATTTACAGGGCCGCAATGTAGAAAAGCCTTGGGCTAGGAGAAGTCTAGGGAGATGAGGCAAAAGGGACAGGGTCCCCCTATGAAGCTGAGGAAAAAGACCTGTCCAATCAGCGCAGAGCTGGATGAAACAGAACCGTTTGCATAACAGTGAATCCAGAGCCAGGGACCCTCAAGAGACAAGAGACGTATCTGTCCTGTGGGAACTCCTGAAGGTAGAGGGCCAGGGGAGTACTGGATTTCCTACCCCCTATGCAATGGCATATTGAGACAATTTTTATTTGAATATTAATGAACAGGGGGACTTCATAAATTTGAAAATTTTTGAACAAGGCATTGGAAATCTGTAATATACCTGTGTGTTAATTCATTAATCCTTCTAACAATTCTTTTTTTTAATATTTATTTTTTAGTTGCAGTTGGACATAATATCTTTATTTTATTTTTTTATTTCTATGTGGTGCTGAGGATCAAACACAGGGCCTCACACATGGTAGGTGAGTGCTTTACCGCTGAGCCACAATCCCAGCTCTCCTTCTAACAATTCTTCAATCTAGAAATTATTGCCTTCATGTTTACATAAAGAAACTGAAATGTAGAGAAGAACTTTCCCCAAAATTTGCAGACATGTCCTCCCTCCAGAGCTTTTGGCTTTTTGGTCTCCTCCTGTGACAGAGGTACCCAAATGTTTCTCATTAATCCTGAAATACCTGGATAGTCCTCAGAGCAAGTCATCATCCCCTCGCTCCCTTCTCCAGCAAGGCCAAGAATGGAACACAAACTGGGAACTCTGAGTATTTCTTGATGCTTAAGAGTAGTAGTCCTGGGCCCAGATCTCAAACCCAGGGTTACATTGAGAGTGTCCAGAGCTAGGGGCACAGAGTAGGGTTGGCAGTACCAGTGTAAGTCAGTTTTTTCAATGCTGTGACTAAAAGACCTGAAAGGAACAATTTTAGAGGAGGAAAGCTCATGGGAACTCATGGTTTCAGAGATTTCATTCCATAGATAGCTGGCTCCATTCCTCGGTGCTCAGAGTGAGGCAGAACACCATGGTGGAAGAGTGTGGTGGGGGAAAATGGTTCAAGAGTGAGGATCAGTAAGGAGAGGGGGGGGAGGGGGAGAGAGGGAGAAGGAGAGAGGGAGAGAGAGGGAGGGAGAGAGTACTTAACTCAACAAAGACAAAATATATACCCCAAAGGCATACCACCAGGAGCCACCTCCTCCAGCCATGCCCTACCTGTTTATAGCTATCATTCAATTAACCCCTATCAAGAGATTAATTTACTAATTGGGTTAAGGCTCTCAAAACCCAGTCATTTAATTTCTAAACATTGTTTAACACAAAAGCTTTGGGGGGACAAACACCTAAACCATAAGAGTACCCCACTGTCAGGTTGAGCCTGGATGCACAAAGCCTCAAGACAGCAACCTGAAGAGGGCTTTGGAATCCAGAGAAGAAAGTTCTATGTGCGTAACATAGCTTTCTTACAGGGCACCTGCAGTGATGTGGGTTTGACCAACATGTGGAGCCCCATAGGAGAAAAATAGGGAATGTTCCATGTCCGTGGAAGAGGGATAGCAATATCCCTTGGAATCCAGAGCCTAAGAAAATGTGATATTCAAGGCCTAACCTAGACAAAGGGGAGAGTGGGCAGAACCTGCAAAGGACCATGAGGGAGAAGAGAGAAGGAAAGAAGAAAAGAAAGGAAACTCTAGGCCCAAATGGTCAATTAAGCTAAATACTAAGAATGTAAACCAATTCTATTTTGCTTACCAACTCATTCTAGGAGGCCAGCATTATTCTGATATCAAAAACAAAATGGCATTCCAAGAAAAGGAAACTACAAAGCAATATCCATATTTAAAGTAAGTTCAAGAATTCTTAACAAAGTTCAGCAATGGAATTTTATGGTCCAACAATGCTATTAATCCAAAGGGACAGGAAAGAAAGAGAGAAGTCAGGATGAGGCAGCAAATGGTTATACAGGAAACTCAACCCCCAAAAAACTAGGTTAGAAGCAAATGATAGGTGGTATTGCCTCAGAATTTCTGAGCATTTGATCCTACTCTTCAGTGTTTGTCTAATGGGCCTTGCAACCTGGTTCATGAATATTCTTAGGTTGATCTACCAAGAAGCAGAGCAGAGACAGGGATTCTGATGCACGTGATTTACCCAAAAGATGCTGTCCATTGAGCTGGGGCTGGGGCTCAGTGGTAGAGCACTTGCCTTGCATGGGTGAGGCACTCACTGAGTTCGATCCTGAGCACCATGTAAAAATAAATAAATAGAAAGATAGATAGATAGATAGATAGATAGATAGATAGATAGATAGATGGATGGATGGAAAGATAGATAGTGTCCATCTACAACTAAAAAAAAATTAAAAAGCTGCAGTCCAAGGAAAACAGGGAGTGAGGAGTGGATACAGAAGAGGCAGAAACATAGCAAGGATGTAGTCCCAAATTAAGAGTGCCCTTGACCTGATCCACAGGTTTCTGTAGAATGTAAATTGCACCACAAAATCATCCAACTTGAGACAGGGGCTGGTTGGACATCATTTATATTCTACATGTGCCAGTCATCCAAGGCCCCTGAGGTGTAGGAGGTATCAGCTCCCAGCATCTCTGGGTGAGAATCTCATAAGCCAAGGTGACTCCCTGCAAGAGTGGGCAGTGTGTGCTGCTGGCTGCAGCACTCACTGAATGGGCATAGCAACTGTAATGGGGTTTAGGGTGTGACCAAACATGGCTTCTGCCACAGAGATCTTTAGACAACCACCCCACTCAGGAAAGCTGGGGTCTGAAGTAAGCATGTGTGGAGGGGGTGAGGGGGCATGTGTTCAATAAATATTTCCATTGTCAAATTGGGAGAACATGCAGCTAATTGTATATAGGAGACAGGGAAGAGGGATTTTAGCAGATGGACATTGACGTATAGGATCATGCTCAGGCCTTGGAGAACTGGAGAAATGGTGGGGCCATGGTCAAAGATAAGGAATAAAGAGCTAATGCAGGACTTGGGACGAGATATAAATTCAGCCTAAGTATTTTCATTGTGAAGAAGGAATTGATGGCTTATAAATAACATACCTGGAGTTCCACAGGCATTTCAGGGACAAACTGTGCAAGGAATATAGGACAAGGAGAAAGTTAAGGGCTCTAATTCTGACCTTGCCCTTCCAATGCCAGAGCTCATCTTCTGTCCTGGTTCGATCCCACCATATACAGACTAAGGGAAGGACTACTTCACTGGTAGTATAGGGAAAGATGATCCCAGGAACCAGATAGTGACAATGAAAATGGAAAGAGAGGGGGAAAAAAAACCCCACACACATAAGAGTTTATTCAAGAGTGGATTGTCCCAGCCTCAGCAAAAGTAAGGCACTAAGCAACTCAGTGAGACTCTGTCTCTAAATAATAAAATACAAAATAGGGCTGGGGGTGTGGCTTAGTGGTCCAGTGCCTCTGAGTTCAGTGCCGGGTAACCCACCACTACCAAAAAAAGAGGATTGTCTTTGCACTCTGCAACCAAAAGAGGCATGATTGGTTGGAGACTCTTGGACAACCTATGCGGCACTCTCTCAGAGGTTGCCCATAGAGGACAAACAGTTGCAGAATTTTCCCACCATGTCTGCAAATCATTGGTTTGGGGTGTCCCCTGGGGTGTCTCAAACCCCTCAGTGCCAGCAGAAAGCCACTCTTTAGGCTACGTGTCATGAGTGGGTGAGTGCACATACCTCAGCTGGGGACTCTACCACTGTCCCCTGCACTGTTTGCTCCACTCTGTTTCATAGATTAAATTTCCATGTAACTTTTCTAAAGAGAGGCTCTCTTGTCTAGAAGAAGAAGACAGTCAATAGTCCTATAATCAAAAGTCCACAGCAGAAGGCACATTGATAGAGAGGCTATAGGCTCCTCTGGCCTCACCTCCAAACTCCGCGTAAAATTAATAGTGTGCTCTGGGGACATCCCTCCCATTATCTAGTCTTGGTGAAAAGGGACAAGTGTAGGAGCATGGTAATCTCTGCCATATCGATTTCTCCCGTGAGCCTCTCTGTGCCTCCAGGGAGACACCGCTGCTCTCAGTGCCTATTAGCAGTTCTGTCTCTTAACCTCCTGGTCAGCCCGGCAGTGTGAGTCCAGCAGAGGCCCCAGCTCCAATTACTCCATCGGACATAGCCCGGCTGGACTCAGCTTGCAGCTCCACCTGTTGGAAAGTGCCTTCTCCACCAGCACAGGGACAAGCCAAGAGTAGCATTCAATAAAGCCCAAGCTGTAGTCTGGCAGCCGGACAGGAGGGACCCATCCATGAATTAGCTGAGATGCTACGGCCATCCATCAAGTTTCACCTGGGTGTTTAACATGTACCTGAAACTAGGACCCTGCCACAGAAATCACATGGAAAACGGGTCCCCAGAGGAGGCAGGATAGCTAACCCTGCCAGTGGCAATAGCTATCATTCCATCAGAGTAATGTGATCCCACAACCTAAACAGGAAGGTCCATGCAAACAGAAAGGTAGTGAAAATGTGCACCACTTAGAGGAAATAATTCTCTGCTTGCATTCATTTCTAGGAAACTTTTGGCAGAAACGCCTATCTTCCAAGTGAAATTAGGTGTAGAAGTGACAATAAAACACTGGCTATTTATCACCTTGTTTAAAGATGTATAGCTATCTTACCATGGCTAAGACAGGGATACATTCCCACAGTTTAACATTTCATTTAGGTTGGCCTAGTGCCCAAATGGAAAATGTGATAATCTGCCACTTATTTATGTTTGGTGAAAATTTTCATAATGGCAATTTAGTTCAGTCCTTATTGTGTTCTTTGTATAAGGGGGAACAACCCTGTTAATTTGTGAATTGCTGTTAATGGCACCTTCCCTGCTGCTTTCAGGGCTTTCTTTTGAATTTCAGAAACATACCCAAACATGCACTCTCCTGGGCCAGAGTTTTTGCCCTTCGACTGTGGATGGTCCTGAATGGTGGTGTGACACAGGGCTCTGGAGCCAGGCAGCCTGGGTTTCATTCCTTCTCTGCCATTTATTGACCATGCCACACTGTCCAACTTCACCTCTCTTGAGCCTGTTTTATCATCTGTTAGATGCTGATAAACAGTGCTTACCTGAGAGGACAGTTGCAAGAGCTCTCAGAATCATGCTCAGCATAGTGTGGATTTTTATCTCTTTTACTGAGGTTACTCTGTTTCTTGGCTCTTTACTCCCTGCTCCCATGGCCACAGGTATCATTATAAAAGTGCCCTTGAACTTTGTTAAGACTTTAGAATATGTTCTATGAATGGATCACGCCAAGTAGTTGGAGCATGGGGACAATGAAGAAAGGTAAGTCTGGGAGGCCAGTAGGAAGGTTAGGATATACTTCCAAGTCCACCACAGCAGAGGTGACCCCAGGCCCCCACCTCACAACGGAGCAAATGGCCCTGGATTCTGGAGGGAAGAATACAGTGTCAGCAGCAAAGGTGGGTGAGCATGACCTTGAACCAGAGGGTCAGGGGACCCAGGCTGGCTAGGACTGTTGTTTGGAAACCAAACTGAGGCCTGACAGTGGCCTCCGTGCCAAGGCTCTGCGCTTGTCTCATTCTCCCTTTGCCAGATGGAACTAGCCCCATTAGCCAAGCTGCTGGCTGATCTGCTCTGGGCGAAAGGTGTTGGCGGAGCCCTCTACTCCTGCAACTTGGGAAGGCAGGCTGTGACTTCAGTGCCTGGGCACCTCCCCTCTCCTGACTCCATGTCTCCAGGAGCAAGTCTGCTTGACCTTGAAAATAGCTGATCATGAGAGGAAAATTATCCCAGTTCAGCACAGACTAAGAAAACACTTCAGAAAAAAAAAAAAAAAGAGCATTTGGAAGATTCACAAAATGTTGAAGTCTCCTGTTTTTAGGGGACTGAATGGGTTCCGTGAGTGTGTGTGTGTGTGTGTGTGTGTGTGTGTGTGTGAAATTTATTTTTTAATTTTTTTATGGCTGATGAGCTGCTACAAATGAGAACTTACATAAGGCCCCAGCTCTAAGGTTTGGCTGGAAGGATCTGTAGACCCATCAGTTGGGTCTTCTCTAGCTTCTCAGGTGACTCCAGGAAGCCTCCCGCTCTGGGGAACATGTTTTGGAGAAAGTGGCTCTAGTGCACGTGTTACTGAAAGCTGGGTCCTTGTCCTGAATGCCAATCCAATAAGGAGGACATGGTTTTGAGGAAAAAGAAAAAGAAGTTTTATTGCTTTGCTAGCAAAGGAGAATTACAGGGACTCCTGACACAGTGGTTGCGATCCAGCCCATCAGGGGGAACAGGGGGTTTTTAAAGAGATGATTCAAAGGCTGTGGTCCAAGTGTTCTCTGTCCAGAGCTGGAATTCACCTGTTACTATGAGAGCCAGTCATTTCTTACATCTTCTGGTGCCATCCCCAAAGTGTGATTACTTGATTCCCATGCCCGTGGTGGGTGTGTGCCCAAGGAGAGAGAACTCAGCCTAGGATGGGGAAGAAAGGTAATCCTCTGAGATTAGGGAGGGTGAGACTAGAAAGACTAGGGATTAGGGAAAAAGATGGTGGGTGCAAGAGGAAGAAGCATGTCTGGCAGAGCAGCAAGGGCGACATTCAAAGCAAGAAGGAGCCCACTGCCACACCTGTGGCGCATCAGAAGCAGCAGGGTGGTGCCCTCAGGGTCCCAGAGGATCAAAATTTTGCAGAAAACTGAGCCCACCGACTACTACAGGATGAGGAACAGGGTGGAAAATGGAAAAGTGTAATGATGAAGAGAAAAAAAAAAAATCCTTGACTGTGAAATGACAAGATAAACGGATCAAGGCAGATTGGAATAAATCTTTTTAAAAGTATCCCAAGAAGCGCTGAGGAAATAGATGCGGTGGCGCTGGAGCTGTCTGCACATGCGCGGTGGGCTGGCCTGGGCAGCCTTGAGCTGGATGGACTGGCTTGGCTGCCTCTGCCAGACTTCCCCTGGTTAGCAGGCTTCTGCTTCAGTGCGCCCTTTTCAAACTGGCCACCCCCTTTTAACAGGCTGCCAGATTCCTGACAGGGACTGCCCGTTCTACACTGCTCTAAGTTTTGCTCTTTTAGCCAGCCAAATCATGAGCCCTTCGTGTCCTTCTCTTATAAAGAAGCAAAAGGTGAAGGAGAAACTTCCCAGGTGAAATCTGAGGAATCCAAAAGGAGGTCACAGGATTCTTTCCCCACGAGGTGAAAAAGCCTCTCCATCATTTCACAGAACTCTGTATCTGGTGAAAGAGATAAAAGGTCATTATCAGGAGTGACTTGGACAAACTGATGCCAGGTTGTACCCCAAATTACTTAAAGCAGAATCTCTGGGGATGGCATTTGGAAAGCAGGGTCAGGACACTACCAAGCTGTAGATCAGTGCTTCAGAAGAAGCTGTTAAGTGGAATTTACACATTTATGTATGTGTACACACCCGCACACACACACACACACATACACATAAACACATACAGATACATAAAAGATATTTATGTGTATGTACATACACACACATAGAACCTGGGCCAGAGGATAAAGAGTAGAAAACTGAGCCTGCCACCTAATAGTGAATGAGGAACAGGATGTGTATATCTATCTATCATCTATCTCTTCCAGATTTGTTTCCAAACAAGTCTCCAAAAACAGGAAAAGGGAAAGAGGACCACAAGTCCTTCACAGTTTCACACTGCAACACCATTTCCCTGGCTGACTCAAACATTATCTAGTCCCCTAGGGGAATACACTCCTCTGACCAATAATTCCTTGCTATTGACTGGAACTCAAACACTGCTCCACGTTAACCTGTACACTTGTGTCTGATACATCCACAAATGATTTATATCCAGCAAAATAGATAACCCCCACGGTTATGATCACAGTCCCGATAGGATATTGTGCAGCTCCATATCTGACCTAGCAGTCTCAGTTACCAATGTTAGTCTAACATTCTTCTTTTCATTGTCAGTTATACTTAGTTCATCTATTTTTCTTTGAAATTATCTTTGCCATGTTTTTTGGTTCCATCATTAATGAACTGAATACATTTTGACAGGAATTCATTCTATTTTCCATGGAACTCTTTTTTCTAACTTAATTTGAAAATTATGCTTAGGAAATGAGCAGCCACTTTTCATTCTCTCATCTGACCCCCTTCACTTGCCTCCAACGCCTGCCCCCTCTAAAAATCTTCTCCGGACGGCTCCCCTGGTGCTGGAAATTCCCACAATGGAAACTCATTGCAAGTTAAGCCAGTCCTGTTGGAAAGCCCTAGGTGAGAACTAGATCGCCCAGCCGGTGGCCATCAGGACTCTGGGGGAATAGAACCAGGGAGGGGCATGTTTTGAAGAAGTAGCAGGAGATAAGAGAAACTGAACAGGGAAGAGAAAGGAGGGGAGCGTAGGAAAATAATTAGCAAGCAGGATGGCCAAAACACACGACAATGGAGAAGAGAAGCAGCCTGTCTTTTCGGAAGAGGAGAGAAGGCACAACAGAAAAATTAACTACCTACATTGCAGTTTTGGCCCGGGGTTAGCCTCGCCCTGTTTTATAAAGATGAATGAAAGAATGGGAGCATAAAGCATATCTAAATGATTAGAGACTGGACCAAATAGGCTGTATTGATCTCATCTTTCAAACACACCTAACCTATTAGAGCTGGGTGACAAATGCCTACTGCCCAGTATGTGCACCAAGGGTAGGTAGGGCCCAAAGCTGAACCCAAAGATTGTTGACCTTGTTGTCTTTTCTGTTGACTGTGACTTTGACAAAGTTCCATGCAGGCTGATTCAAAGGAATATTGCCTCTATTTGGAAATTCACCAGCCTCTCTGACCCATTATCCCACTAGTAATTGCATACTATAATTTACCCTGGAAGTCACCCTACTTCCTTCTTTACAATAGCCAGGAGGACTTACTTCCTGTTAGTGCTTCAGAACCACTCAACTGAGCCATCAACTTACAGGCCTGTGGAGTCCGGGTTATGCCCCACTCCCATCCCTGACACAAGTCCCATGCTGAACTGAAGTCAGCATTTTTCAAATAGTTCATCAGCAGTATGAGGAGACCTTTCCAGCAAGGTCACTGTACCACTAAAGCCATCATGTGTTTGAGTGCCCCCAGCCAGACTGAGCTAATTTAACATGAAGTAATCAGAGATAAGAAAAAGCCAGAGGAGTCATAAAAATACACGCGTCAGAGGCACTACCCAGAAGGAAGGTAAAGTACACTGGGAGATGAAAGGAGTGCACCAAAGTGATAAGAAAAGTGAACTGAGAATAAAATAAAGATTTTATGAGAAGATAAGATAAATAATAGAACAACTCTTTTTCTACTATAAAAGCAATGAGAAGTCAACTAAGGACTCAGTAAGGTTTTGCCAAGATAGGGAGGAAGGTCACTTGCCAGAGGAGTTCAACATTATGAAAAAAAAAAATGGATGAATGTGCCTTTTTAGTGTTCAGTAGGGAGGAAAATACACTGTGAGCCAAGGCAAAGTGTTTTGCTCAGGAAAGAAAACTATAATAGTGACAACCATTGGGGCCAGAACATCTCCAAGAAGAAGGGAATCTGGATGTCCGTTTGGAACTTGAGCCAGGAATTTCCAGTGCTCACAAGGAGTACAAGAAGCCGTTATGAGCCCAAGAGTCCCTGAGAAAGGCTTCCATCTTCTCAGAGTCCCTGTTCCCAGGAGGTCCAGGACCAGGCTCTTCCAATTCCATGATGGTAGGACGCCATTGATAGGCCAAATGTCAAAACTGGAGATAAACTCCCTTCCTTGTCGCCAAGATTCATCACTTCTGCTGTTTCTTGCTCATTGTGGAAATTCAGTTGCATTGAACACTTGGTCTTAGACCAAGGAGAACTAGTCAGGAAGCTGGGAATTAGAGCTTTTGCCAAAAGCCCGTGTTCTCAATTTCTATACTCACCTCAACAACAAACAGCAATTTTCTGCTTTCATTGACCCTACCAGGTCCCAAAGTCCTATTTCAGTGACATGTGTGCAGAAAATCCATTAGCCATTAGGAGAAGGTTACATGAAATCTTTACCTCAAACTCTACAGGAAAATAAATTCCAAATAGACTTTTAAAAAACATTAAAATATTAAAAGAAAACATAAGCAAATACTGAAGACCATTTTTATTTTTACATATGGGCTAAGTTTCAGAAACAATGGAGCAAAAAGTGATGTTGTAAATGATGTATGCTCCTGGTCAAGGTCCCTAGGATCCTTTTGCTCTTGGGAATATTTCGTGCCAGTTTCTGCCGCAAAAGTTCTCTGGAAGATTGTCCTTCAAATACTTAAACCTCCTGGGCTAGGAGCTTCCATGAGCTCCTCTTGCTAACTTCTTGTTTGTGTGTGTGCTGGGGATATGAACCCAGGGCCTTGTACATGCAAAGCAAACACTCTACCAACTGAGCTATATCCCCAGCTCCTGTTAGCTTCTTGAAACTGAGGCTACACCTAACCCTAAAACACATTCTTCTTCCCCTTGTCATCCCAATTTCCTCACTTCACTTACAGTTTTCTCCTAAGAGTGTTTCCCTAATAAATCACGTGCATTCTGATCTCTACTTCATTCTTCGTATGAAATTCGATTATAATATCTGACTTAACTAAATAAATCACAAATACTTATGTGTAAATAGGCCATAAATAAATTTTAAAAGGTATTTTTTTATGTGTGAATCCAAGAATATATGTATAGCTCTGTATCAATGGCCTTAGTTGGGGTCCTCCCCAAAATTCATATGTACAAATCCTAGTCCCAGTTCTAAGAATGTGACTGTATTTGGTGATAAGATCTTTTAAAAGCTAAATAAATTATAATAGGGGAATTAGGGCAGGTCCTGATCTTATCTGAGTGGTTGGTGTCCTTGTAAGAAAAGGAAATGGAACACACAGAGTGACAGCAAGATATGTGTGCACAGAAGGACCATCATGTAAAGACACAGTGAGAATGTGACAACTTACAAGCAAAGGAGAGGGACTCAACAGAAACCAAACCTACTGATGCCTTGACCTTGGACTTCTAGCCACCAGAAGTGTGAGAAAACATATCCCTGCCATTTAAGGCACCCAGTGTATGGAATCTTTTTAATGGCAGCCCTAGCGATTATATATATATACAATCCATATAGAAGTGTGTGTGTGTGTGTGTGTGTGTATGTGTGTGTAGTCTCTCACATGTATATGAGAAAACGTTTCAAAACATAATCAAAATATACAAAACCACCTATAAGTCATCAAGTTAAAAAACATAGAAACATGGATAACAGGCAATTCATAGTAGAATAAATCCATTTTATATATATATATATATATATATATCTTCATCATATATATATATATATATATATATATATATGATGAAGATGGATGGTCAGCTTCATTTTATCCTCCTTTTGGGCTGCATCGGCTCCACAGACAAGCCTTATCTCCCTACCATTCTCTCCACATTATTGTCCAACCCAGCTCTCTGCCATTATTATGCCACACCAAGTGCCTGGACAATTCTGTGCACAAGGTAGACACTAAATAACTACTTCAGGACAATGTAATCATGGTTTGAAGTGGGCAGAAAACCATTTTTAAGACAATTCAATTGAAGATGTTATCATGATGGTTCTGCAAAATCATGAAAGAGGAAGAACAACTAGCTTTGCCAAGTGCAAGAGAAGACCATTCATTACAAGTAATGGAAGAAATGCATATTAAAAGGCCATGGGGTTACTCTTCACAAGTTTGCATAAGTATAACCAAAAGCTAGAGAGCTTTGCTACCTCCAGTGCAACAAAAGACATCTTTTCACTTTGCTGGTGATATTGTTCATCAGTAAATACAATCTGACAATGCATTTCTGGTCACAAACTGTGAAGAGTAAGTCAAACTATGAAAAACACTATGTGAAATTAGAAATGCTTCCAAAAGTCAAACAATAAAGGAATCATCACATAAATTCCAGGACATTCACTCAAGGGAATAATATATAGACACCAAAAATGGCAAATATAAAAACCAAACACCAACATAAAAATTAATATAAATTCACAAATTTGTATGTAAGTTACATATGCATTATAATTATAATTAGACAAACACATGCAAATAAAGAACAACTAGGAGCCAGGCTTGATGGTGTATGCCTGTAATCCCAGTGACGCAGGAGGCTGAGGTAGGGGGATCGCAAGTTCAAAGCCAGCCTCAGCAGAAGCAAGGTGCTAAACAACTCAGTGAGATTCTGTCTTTAAATAAAATACAAAATAGGGCTGGGGATGGGGCCAACTGGCCAAGTGCCTCTGAGTTCAATCCCCGGTACCCCACAAAATTAAATAAAAATAAAAACAACTATGACTAATACAGAAAAAAATTAAAATGTTAGCTCTTCTTTTCTCTCTCTCTCTCTCTCTCTCTCTCTCTCTCTCTCTCTCTCTCTCTCTCTCTCTTCCTTTTTATGTATTTCAAACTTCCAAAATATTTGAGTTGTATATCTTGAAAAACTAAAATCTTATTGAGGAAAATAAGACATTCCTATGTATATTGATAAATGAAGCTTAGACAATGCCTGCAATTGGAAAAGGTGTATTCTAACATAGGAATACTTAAATAAATAAAGATATTCTAACATAGGAATACTTAAATAAATAAAGGCTGGGACATTAATAATAACAGCTGACACTTTCTGAAATCTTACAATGTGCCCAACATTGTTTCCAGAGCTTTACAGAACTCTCTCATTTAGTCCTCCAGTAAGCTAGTGAGGTAAATATGGTTATCTTCTGTAACTTAGCTGATGAGAACTTGAGACCCAGAGAGGTAAAGAAAACTATCCAAATACAGACAAAAAGCAGTTATCAGAAAAGTGGCTAAGGGTCCCCTCAAACACATGCTTCCTCTTCATAGTGCAGGATTGTGACTGGGAAGTAGCTACTGAGCCAGGAACGGTTCCAGATCTGCCTCCTCCTTTCTCCCTCATCCTCCCCATTCCATACAGAAGAGCCAGGTTACTGGAAATCAGCACATCCTGTAATTTCCTCTTCAGCAGGTCAAACACTGATCTATAGAGGAGAATTGGGTCTATAAATTAGGAGCCTGAAACTAAGATGAGCGATTAATTTCATTTTTTTAAATGATGTTAAAAAATGGCAAAGCCTGGGCTGAGCCTGTAGCTCAGCGGCAGAGCGCTTGCCTAACATCTGCAAGGCACTGGGTTCGAGCCTCAGCACCACATAAAAATAAAGGTATTCTGTCCATCTACAACTACAAAAAATTTTTTTTAAAAAAATTGCAATGCCTTCTTCACCAGTTCAATGGCCAACATTCAAAAAATGTTACTCCCCAGAATGGAAGAGAGTGCCAGGAAATGATAATTTTCCATCATGCTGGCAATCCTCCTGCCTCAGCTTCCTAAGCTGCTGGGATTACAGGCATATGCCACCGCACCCTGCTCTGTAAAACTTTTGATCTGGGAATTCTTTTGGAAATTTTCTTAATAAAAAAATAAGGAATATGAGTCATTTTATTTATGAGTCACTATATTGTTTATCTCCAAAATTGTATAATAGAGACTAGTAAAAACCACTTAAATATTCAGTTAAAGGGAAGTGGAAAAATTATATTTTGGCCACACATAAGTTACTATGCAGCTATTTTAAATTATGTTGCAAGAGAATATTTAGCACCACAGAATGATCATGATACATTATACAGTGCGATTCCACTCTCATTGTGTTTTAAAAAAACACGTCTATATCAGGCATGAATTTGCTCTTTCCACACAGGTGCAAGAACTATCACATTCCTTCATTTTTCTGCTTTAAATGAAATCTGACTCAGAACTCCGCCTCCGTGGCTGAAACTAAGCACCACATCAGGAACAGTTGGGGCACCCTCTCCCCACAACCTCCCCCCACCTCCACACACACACCTCTATGCATCTTTATTAGGATTTTTGTGCTATCCCAGCACTTATGTGGCACCAAGAAAAGAAAGAGCTGCCTGCCTTTTGCCATGACCATTTCCTCTGCTGCTATTAACTCCTCGAACAACAGCTTGATAATGAAAGGGGACATGGGACAGCACTGCACCTGTCACAGGTCCAGCTTCAGAAAGTTTCTGCCCATTCTCACAGCAGTGGTGGTTGGAATTCTGTCCCCAGAGGCTTTTCCACTGCCAGGGGACTGGGAAGAGGAACCCTGCCATTCTCTCTTCTTAACCTCTTTCAGACACTTCAGCACTCTTCCAAGATCATACTACCCCTATATTTAAGCTCCAGTTTCTCTCTCGCCTCCCCTGGGAAGGCAGTTCTGCCTTAATTCCATGGTAAGCCTAGTCTTCCAAATGAAGGCCTTGGTTGATGATTTCTTTGATGACTCCTGAGACCCAAATAAACTGACCAGTCTCCATTCCCCAAATCCAACCCACATGGATACACATACAAACCCACACACAAATGCATTTAATCCTAAGAATTCAAAAGGATGAGGCTGGGATGTAGAATAGTGGTAGAGTGCTTACCCACCATGTGCCAGGCCTGGGTGGTTCTATCTTCAGTATCTCTCTCTCTCTCTCTCTCTCTCTCTCACACACACACACACACACACACACACACACACACACACAGGAATTCAAAGGGATGAGTGTCTTATTCTGCCACCCCACCCCAATCCCAATACTAGGTATTGAATCCAGAGCCTTGTACATGCTAGGCAAACACTGATCTACAACACTTGCCTTTTTTTTTTTTTTTTTTTTTTGAGATAGCTCTCACTAAATTGCCCAGGCTGGCCTCCAAATTGTGATCCTTCCAACCTCAGCCTTCCAAGTGGCTGAGATTACAGGCATACACCACCACACCCAGCATGAGTGACTTTGTTGCAGTTTCCAGAAGAGTGTGTGTGTATGTGTGTGTGTGTACATGTATGTGTATGCATGTGTGTGTGTGTGCACGTGTGTGTGTGTGTGTGTGTATGTGTGTTGGGAGAAGAGAAATGGGAAGGGTGGAACGGGAGAAGTAGAGAAATTATCTTTCAGCTAAGCACTGAGAACATGTCACCAAACCACCACATATGTCTGCATTCAAAAGTCTGAAAATGTTTCAAGTAATTTTCTTTGCATGCTGGAATTAAAGGAATATTCTTATTTTCTTCTTTGTGTTCATATTATTTTCTACAAAAATATTTATCCTCGGCTGGGGTTGTAGTTCAGTGGTAGAGCGCTTGTCTAGCAGGTGTGAAGCACTGGGTTCAATCCTTAGCACCACATGTAAATAAATAAAAATAAAAGCCCATCAATAATTGAAAAAAAATATTGATCCTCCTTTATTATTTTACCAAGTGACTTTTAGGGTATTATTTTTTGTATTTGTTTGGGGATGGAACCCAACACTCATACATCCTAAACAAGTGTTCTGCCTCTGAACCACACACCCCAAGCCAAGAGTACATTTTTCTTTTCCTGCTAAGATGTCAACTATATTTCTAATTTTTTTTTTTTTTGGTACCAGGAATTGAACTCAGGGGAACTCAGCCTTTAGCCACATCTCCAGCCCTATTTTGTATTTATTTAGAGACAGGGTCTCACTGAGTTGCTTAGTACCCTCGCTTTTCGCTGAGGCTGGCTTTGAACTTTCGATCCTCCTGTCTCAGCCTCCCAAGCCACTGGGATTACAGGCGCATGCCACCACATCCAGCGTCAACTATATTTCTTTATTTTTTTTCTAATTCCTTTACCAAACTTATTAGTATGCAAACATTCTTTTAATGAAGTAAAACTAGGAAATAATACTAATTACTTTATTGAAGGTCAGAGACCATGGTTGTAAAAGCACTTTGAAAGAAATAATGAGGACATTCCAAAACTGCTTTTTAAAATAATAGCTCCAAAGGAATCACCATGTAAGTTTATGAAGTGACTAAATTAAAGGTAACAATGGTGTGGGATATGAGCACTTGAATTGATTTTACTTTTTCTTGATTTTAATCTTTTTTTCTTCTGTAGATTTTCCAGACATGGTTTCACTATCAAGCTGTGAACCCACATTGAAGTTAAAATTTTTTTAATTGATTTTATTTTTTAAATACATGCCAGCAGAATGCATTACAATTCTTATTACACATGTAGAGCACAATTTTTCATATCTCTGTTTGTATATAAAATATGTTCACACCAATTCATGTCTTCCTACCTGTACTTTGGATAATGATGTCCATCATATTCCACCAACATTGCTACCCCTCTGCCCCCTCTCTTCCCCTGAAGCTAAATTTTTTATACTTAAATAATGTTTAACCATCCCGCTGAACTAAAACACAGCCCTATTGGAACATGGGTTTACAGGTGGTCCCCAAGTTTGAAAAAGAATCACTATTACCCTTTCTTTTCCTTCTTTCAGAATCAGAGATTTTCATGATGACTGTCAACAGTCCAAACCACAAAATAGGAATGGAGATGGTGACCACCTCACAAAACAGGTCCAGCAGCCCTGTAGCCAGGCCTGGGATGAAGAGACTGCCGTGCATTCTCCAGTAACTCACTACTCTAGAGACATCCCATCTCAATGCTGTCTCTCATCTTCACACTTTTTCCCACTTGGGTACCCGTCCAGACATTAAAATGCACCTCTTTGTTTTAAGAAATCTCCATCACAAAGCCAGCATTACCCCGGGCTCCAGCACAGATAAGTCATGGATGTGTGATCAAAGTTCCCTGAAGGGAGACA
Organism: Urocitellus parryii; assembly: GCF_045843805.1. NCBI lineage: Eukaryota > Metazoa > Chordata > Mammalia > Rodentia > Sciuridae > Urocitellus > Urocitellus parryii. The sequence continues at coordinate 21,713,245 of NC_135537.1, read as the reverse complement.
GGAGGTGGAGGGGAAACAGAAAGGGCAAAGAACAGAAAGTATTAGCAATGTTTTCCCAGCGTTGGGCTCATCCAACTCAGGAATGCCTTGTATTCATTTACCAAACCCAGGCATTATTTGATGGTGATATATTTAAGGGGTTCTTTCCTTCCTCTCTGTTTCTCAAGTGGCCCTTGGTCACCTGAAATTTTGACCAGGTTTGGTAGTAAAGAAAGGCAGCCCCTGCAGCAAGCTTGGTCAAGGAACTAGCTCGTTTGTTAGCCATTGGCCCCCAATTCAGGTCCTGCTTCCTGCCTGAGATCTGCAAATCCTTGGTCTTAGGAACAGACCCCATCCACAGGGAGCTCAGAAAAGGAGAACAAGTGCCTGTGCATGTGAGAACTGGGGACAACAGAACTGTGACCAACAGTCCCTCCAGCTCCACCGATTCCAGGAAAGTCTTGGTGTCAGCTGTACCCAAAGTGGGGAAGTTCTTAGACCTTTCTCTTCCAAGTCACATTGCTCTGAATCTGAACTGATCGACTGTGGTGGCCCTGAGGGCTAAGTCCTTAATGAGTTCAATATTTATTGAACTGCTAAATGCCAAACATTATACGTATCTGTCTTTTTAGTAATAAAAGCCTTAGTCAAAATAAGTATATAGTTTTTGTTTATTTGTTTCAATGGATGAATATTTCCCCAACTAACATGTAGGCCCTAGAAGATCATAGACTTGAACCTGACACCTCCCAAGGGCTTAAATATCTAAGGGTGACATTAATCAATTAATTAGTCAATAAAGTAATCAACTCACACACACAAAAAAAGATGTTGTAGTTGACAGTGGCAGGAGGTGGAATGTACAGTGGAAATATTTTAGCTTTTGGAATTGGACCTGTATTCAAATTTAGGCTTACCATCCTAATTCTGGTGTTCCAATATATAAAAGGAAATGATATTTATCTGATTGAATCCTGAAGATTTAATGAGTTAATGAACATGAAAGGCCTGGCATGTTTAATTGCTGTATAGTACCTGGTTCTTTCTAATGCATCAAAAAAATTCTAATTTCTCACCTCTTTTTCTCATTTAATTTTTGCTGTTTTGGGGGATACAGATTGTTTATGTTTCCCATGTGTCCATGTGTTGGAGGTCTGATCCTGAGGGTGGTGGTGCTGGGAGGTCCTGTGGGGCCTGGTAGGAGGATGTTAGATCATTGAGGGGTGTTCGCTCAAAGGAAATTTTGGATCACTGGTCTCTCCTCTCTCAGCTCTAGTTGGAAATGCAACACTCTGCTCTAATACACGGTCCCAACTATGAGTTGCCACTGTCCACTGCTGTCACCTGAGGCAAAGCCAATGGGGACCCCTGCTTGATTTTGGACTTTGAACCTTCAACCACTGTTTAATTCTTAAGTAACTTATCTCAAGTATTCCGTTATGGTAACAGAAAGCTGACCAATACCATTGCCTTCAAAATGACAATAATGTTGCCTTCTTTGTGGTACTCTTGTGAGGACTAAGTTGCTGCAGAAAGTTCCTTACACAGTGCTTAGCAAATATTCTCTCTCTACTCCTTATATTTCTCCCAATTTCATTTTGAAGCTAATGGATGAATGGAAGAGGCTGGAAGAAAGGATTGGTTTAGCTCTCGTTAAGAGTCTCAGAGCAAGTGTTTCTTAGTCTTTAATTCTTCAACACTTCCTGGGAAAGGAGACTGTAACAGACACTGCCTGTGCCCTAAAATGTATGCTCCTCTTTTTCTCAAGTCTAGAGTACCTGGGTTCTAATACCAGGATGCTCAGAATAAAACCACACTTCCTAGCATTTCCTGCAGCTAACAGTGGCCATGTGACTGAGTTACCATCAATGAATAGCAGCGATGAATGCACTTCTATACCCTGTCTTTACAGGAGAGGGGTGTGTGCCTTCCCTTTTCTCTTTCCCAGGCCCCGTATTTGAGACTCAGTCATAGTGGTGAGCCATCGTGGACAATGTGGACAAGTACACTGACCTCTGGTAGGCAGACCATATGTATCAGTAGCTGTCTCAGTCCCTCCTACTACTGTCACAAAACACCCCAGACTGGGCAGTTTATACAGAACAGGTCTTTGATGCTCACAGTTCTGGAGGCCAGGAAGTCCAAGACTGAGGTGCTAGCAGATCTGGTCTCTGGTGGAGTGCTCACTCTGTGTTTCATAGATGGGGACTCCTTGCCGCATCCTCCCATGGTAGAAGGGGTAAGGAAGATCCCTTCAGCCTCTTTAATAAGGACATCGATCCAATTCCACCCTCATGACTTAATTATTTCCCAAAGTCTCAATCACTTAGTATGATCTATATTATCTGGTGTGATGGCACCCACCTGTAAACCCTCAGGAGGCTGAGGCAGGAGAAGCCCAAGTCCGAGGCCAGCTTCAGCAAAACTTAATGAGACCCCGTCTTAAAATAGCTCAGTGACTGAGCACATACTGAGGAAAAAAGAAAATTGATACTCTACACATTGGGTATTACGTTCCCACATATGAATTTGGGGTGAGGGGACACCAACATTCACACCAAGGTAGTAGACTATGTCCCTGAACCATGGAGAAACCATGTCAGCCCAGAATGCTTCTATTCAGTCAGCAGAGTGAAAAATAAATATTTCTCTGGCTTAAACCACAGATACTTTGAGTCTTTATTGTTGCCCGTGAAACTAAATCTGTCATAACACAGAGATATGAGGAGATCTGTGAATATTCAACCTTTGTTAGTGACACCTTTTGACCTTGGGCACTTTTTCAGCTTCCCCTGAGAGGCTCCCAGTCACCAGACAAGGCTGACTGCTTGGCTGGTGCTGGCTGCACCCCTCTTACTGGCTTGCCTGTCTACAGATATCAAGTCCCTGCAAATGGACAACCAGTCAGAACCCAACCTAGCTTTGAAACCCCCTTCCATGGCCACCCTTGTCTGAGAGGCCCTCCCGGCCACATGAGAGTTCCCGGGGGATCTCCCGTGTCTGAGCTCCACAGCAGCTTCCAGCTACACACTGTTTTCTAGCTCATTTTGGTGCATGCCCTTCCTCTTTATCTTAAAAGCAAACTTATTGACAGAAAGAACTATGTTTTAGACCTATTTGTCAGATTTTTGAATTTTGATCAGATTTTGGGAAGTCATTTTTAGCCATGAAGCATCATGCTCTGAACTCTCAAAGCTCTTGTGGTCTTTAATGGTTTGTTTATATGTTTTCCTAAACTGTGATGTTCTCAAATTCAAAAAAAGTATGTCATAATAAGCTCTGCCTCCGCAGCACCTGACTCATACATGTAGCTCAGCAAATGTTTATTGATGGACAAATGATTCTTAGTTCAACCCTAATATCTAGAATAATGCCTCGGACTTCATGACTAGGTGCCTCCAAACTAATGACTTAATGTGGGTGTTGCCAAGGAGAGAAGATTTTGATCTTTAGGTTTGTACTTATGTTAATTAAAACACTTTCAACTGTAAGCAATAGAAGCTTGACAGACGATTTATGCAAAAAGAAATTTTTAGTCTTGCAGAGAATTCTAATGTGCACCTTAGCTATTACTAGATGCAGATATTTAAAATAAGTCATCAGATCTGTGTCTCTGCATGTGTGTGTGTGTCCATGTCTTAGACGTGTCTTCCTATGATAGCGCTCTGTTCATGATAGTCCTTAGTTGCCCAAGACTTAGTCCAGCAAACCCAGCGGCCCAGCAAAGAATATGTTCCTGAACACCTGTGTCAAAAGGTGACAGGGAGTAATTTGATTGATTGGTCCAGTCTGGGACATATGTCCATACCTGAGCATTTATGGCCACAAGATTTTGGCATTTTATTGGTCATATCTAGGTCACATTTCCTGAAGCTATAAGAGAGATCAGCCGTATTAACTCCACACAAGTCCCAGAAGAAGAAAAAAAAAAAAAGAAGAAGAAGGATTATATTCCAAAAGAAGAGGAAAAAGATATAAAACAGAGATATCAAAATATATCCCTCACTGTGCTGAAGCTGATAACTCCTCCTAGATTCAGTCTCACTAAAGTTATCCCAGATTGGAGCAAATTTTATTCTATGCTTTTATAATTATATCAAAATGAAACTTCATGTTATTTATGAATAACAGGAACCAATAAAAAAAGAAAATATTAAATGGAAAATTCCAGAGCTAAGTAATTCATAAGTTTAAAAAAAAAGCTGTCCCAGGATCCACACCATTCTGGATTTCTTCTCACCATATTCTTTCCCCTGTTATTATTCTGAATTCACCTTAAAGCCTTTGTTCAGTGTCTCCTGTGACTCAGACCCTCCTTGCACTGTCAAAGTGAAGTTGGTAGTTGACCAGATAGAAAGTGAGCAGCATCCCATGATTTGGGAAGACCAGACTTTGCAAGACCTCCTCTTTCAAACCTCGGATGTAACTGGAGCAAGTCCCTGCTGATGGCCCATGAGGGGACTCTGCTTCTCGGCATGACCTTCTGACAGGAAACAAATTCAGGGTGATCTTATTGACTGGCCCCATCAGCCTGTCAGGAAAACACTTGGTAATTAGTCAAACAATTTGTTTTATGATTGAAATTGGAGCTATTCTCCAAAATCTTCAGAAGACATGGGACCACTGCAACCCAACCACTGAAAAGATGGGATCCCCAAATAATACAAGAATCTCAAGGTACCTTGGTCCTTCAAATTTCCCAGGACTTGTTGAACACAACTAGTTTCCAGAAAGAGAAAATCTGTTCAACACTGAACATCGACATTCAAAATTGAATTCTGAAAAAAAAAAAAAGAAGAATTTTGGATATACTTCCTTCCTAGAACCCCCCTCCTGTCCCTTTCCCTACCTTTGTCTCCTCCTACCAAATTGCACTTGAGACTTCCTTAAAATCTCAACCCAAACCAGACTTTGTAAGACATTTCTGAAGCACATAGTCCCAGTTGAGCGCTCCCTGGGATCAGTGTCTTGCTCTGCTTTTCTCTGTAGTGCTTTTTTAGGTATCTCTAACACTCCCAGGATTTCATTTAGTTATTTGCATGACTTAGAGCTTTATAGTTTGTTAATCATTTTTCCCAAACATGATCATGTGTCACAACAGCACTGAGAAAAAAGCTATGACCCTGTGACTGAGTTATAGTCACTAGACTAAGAATAGCAGTGACAAATGCATGATCCTGCCTTTAGAAGGGATCCTCTCTCCCACTCTCTGTGTCTGAGACTCAGTCATAGCAGTGAGCCATCTTGGACAATGTGCTCTAAGTGAAGAGGAAAATGAGATTCAAAGAGGAGTATGTTGTCGACACAAAACAGCTCTTCCTCCCAAACAAATAAAAGATGGTTTATTCTGAGTTAAACATGAATGATGGAGGCCCTGGAACACAGATTCAGGTTACCCTGGATAACATACTCCATCATGCAAGAAGTGAAATGAACTTTTATAGTCATAGAACAGAAAAGAGTTATTAATCAATATATTTAGCAAATGGATTAGTGGGGGTTTCAGGTAGGTGCAATATACGGAGTGGGGATAGCTCTTGTATACATATTAAATATTATCTTATAATGCTCTTTATTTTAGGATTCTCCAAAGAGGTCTGCTAAGCTCAACCATACATTCCAAAGTTTTACCTAGTAGTCACAAGGATGTTAGGTCAGAAATTGATAGTAAATGAGTATTAAATGGGACTAAAGGTATCCTATGATAATTTTGGGCCTTGATCTACAAATTCCATCTCTCCACAATCACAATATTCTAGTCAGCCAAACAGACTGCAGGATTAATACAGATGTGACTTCTTTAAAGAATCTGAGTTCACAGTGTAGTTCAAGGTCATGGCTCATCAGGGAAATAGCAGATTCAAAACCAAGTCCTCTCATTTCAAATCTCTTACTTTTCTTCCTATAAGACACTATCTCTAAATCATATGTTATTTGATGATCTTGACTTCCCATGAAGTCTGCAGTGTTAGGAGGAAGCCCCTTTTTCCTCTGGATTCTAAGAGCAGAAAATCTAGTGCAGGTTTGGGAGATTAGTATTCTAAAATAATTTGTTGGCTGAGGAAATGTGCCCTCAGTTGTGTGCTCCTTGGGAGCTGGGTGGTCTTGGCAATTCAGTCTTGCAGGCAGGCAATTCAGTCTAGTCAACTACAAGAAATTTCCTACATTCATACATGAATACACAATCAGTGAAACTCCAAGTCATGTACAACAACAAGAATGGGAGCCTCATTAGAATAAGTTATACTCCATGTATGTATAATATGTCAACATACACTCTACTGTCATGTTTACTAAAAAGAACAAATAAAAATAAATAAATTAAAGCAATGGAGAGGGGCTTGGGATAAAGCTCAGTTGGCAGAGTTCTTGCACGTGTGTAAGGCTCTGGGTTCGATCCCCAGCACCACAAAACAAACAAACAAACAACAACAACAACAAAAAAAAAACAATGGCAAATGTATTGTATTCACAAGCTTCTGGAGGGCATATGAAATGAACAAACAGTTTCCCATTTATTAAGTAGAGTTGGGTTTTTGCAACTTGCAACCAAAAACAAGTAAACATGGGGTACTAATCTCTGGTTGTGGGAAAATCCAAATTAGCACCACCCCACCAGAAACTAAACTCAGGGACTTGAATCTTAGTTCATGATTAATCTTCCTGAAAATTGAACAAATGGGCCATTGGGAATACCACTTTGCCTCCATATTGATTTGATGGGTCCTATCTGCCCCATGTTGGAAGCCAGAGACCAAGGGATCTTAAGACTGATACTGTGATGAGAGATGGGGCTATATTATTCATAAACTTCAGAAACAACCAGCTAAGTCTTGTGGCCAAGTTTTTCTGAGGGATACCAGGTGTGCAATTTGCAAGCAAATGACAATCGACATAACTATTGATTGCTCTGGCCAGCTAATTATGAGCCTATAATTCCCTGGGTCCTAGGACTTTTCCCCTGTGGCCCTTACCAGAAGTCTCCCACTGGATCTCATTTGTTTGCCTTCAAAGCATCCCTAGAGAGAGGCTTCTCTTACCATCCTTCCCCTGTCCTTCTCTAGCCTGCTGGCCTCTCAATAGCTGTGTCACCAGATTTCAAAGGGGCTTTCAGCTTATTGCATAATCGGCTCCTCCTCTGAGACTGTCCCCACTCCCATCATTACCTCAGGGTGTTGGAACTTTGCTGTGAGCTGCTGACAGATCATTAAGGATCCCAGCTGTTCCTGAGCCCTAACAACCCCTTTCAACTGGGTCTCCTTCCAGGAACAGCTGCAAAAGCTCCAGAAAGGAAGGGAGGAGACACATTTAGCATGATAACAAATCAGTAGGGAGTGGCCAGTTTACCCAGAAAAGCTGTGATGCAGATGTATTCACCCAGCAACTTTTCCCATCCCCCAGGAGGGAGGCAAATTTGTGCTGTGTAGAGACTTTCCCTAGCCAATGGAAGGAAACCAAGAATCACAGCCCCACCTTGGCTCCCAGAAGAAGAGTCTGGAAAAGCTTCTTGCTTCCTCCATAATGAAGCACAAGAAGGCCAGTCAGGGGTCACAAAAATATTATTATCTCACATATAATTGAAATGTATCTCATTGATACCAAATTAACAATATGGAAGAAGCCTAGGTGGCTGACATCTGGTCACATGCAGGCACAGGGCAAAGTGTTCAAAGTGGGTTTTCTTACATACACTCATAGTAAGCCACTGATGGATGAGGAAACCAAGTATTACGGTTTGGATGTGAGGTGTCCCTCAAAAGCTCACGTGTGAGACAATGCAAGAAGTTTCAGAGGAGAAATGATTGGGTTCTGAGAGTTTTAATTCAACTAGTGAACTAATCCCCTGATAGGGATTAACTGAGTGGTAACTGAAGTGGTAGGGTGTGGCTGCAGGAGGTGGGTTACTGGGGGCATGGCTACGGGATATATATTTTGTATCTGGAGCATGAGTCTCTCTCTGCTTTTCTGATCATCATGTGAGCTGCTTCTCTCTGCCACACTCTTCCACCATGATGCTCAGTCTCACTTCTGAGCCTTGAGGAATAGCCAGTCTTCTCTGGACTAAGACCTCCCAAACCATGAGTACCCAAATGAACCTTTTGTCCCCTAAAGTTATTCTGGTCAAATTTTTTAGTCACAGTGGTGAAAAAGCTGACTAAAACACCAAGGGATGAGGAAAAAGAGATTGAGAAACTTGCCAAGTGTGCGCAGGTCAGAAGTGGAGCTGGGATCTGAACTCATATCTGTGTGATGCGGAGTTTTAAGCTCAGAACTATGACTCCGTTTTGGCTGCCTGCATGCCAGCCAGTGCAAATTCTATCCAGTTTCCTAATTGGTGAGAGCCTGGACTTTAGGGGCCCCTCAGTAAAGGCTGGCTGGCTGGATTGTTTTTAAGGAAGACCTGTTCATACCACTATTCTTTACAGCCACATTACTTAGAAAAGATGTAATGATTCTTCAAAATCTATTTTAATCATCACATACGGTAAGAAAAGACTTTACAAGGAAGTCCCCTTCCCTCATCCAATGGGCAAACCTAATCATTTCTTCCACACTCTCATGTGTCTCTATCGCGGCATATGTGGAACAATTCTTTAAATGTCAAAGATTTAATCACTCTCTCAAGAGAGCTAGGAAAATTGATTTGAATTCCCCATTTCCATGGCTTCGGGAAATGCTCCCTAAAGAGTTTTGCTAATTTCCAAGGGTGCGCTATCTCCTGATCTGTTCTCTATCATTGCTCCCCCCCCCCCATATCACTACACAATTTGAAACACCTTCTTTGAGCTCTACAGTCAATACAAGTTTTTCATGACTTACAATTTTGAGGGTAAACATCACATGGAATCAAATAGTGTAGCACTCTGCCCTTGACCATCTTGTTTACCCCCACCCTTAGCCCTTTCCCTGTTCTCTTATGAGCAGTATAACTCCCCAGATTGTTCACTAAGTCTGTGTAGAACAACGTTCCCGGGAAAGATTCCAGGCACCGACTGCCATCAAGGCCTCTGCGTAAAGGAACCATGAGCAGCTGAAAGTGGAGTATGGGGAAGGGGGCAGCTGGCTTCTCAAATTCTCCTGTATTTACCAATTATTTATTAAGTGCCCATATCTGTGATTTAATTTAGATAAAGACATACAGAATAGATACGATCTCCATTGCTATGAAGATGACATACTGGTAGAGGGGACACTCTCCATTGCTATGAAGATGACATACTGGTAGAGGGGGACATTCAAATTAACAAATTAGATGATTTCTGATTGTGGTGATGTGAAAGTAACTTGGTGAGGTGGACAGTGACCAATTAAGATGTAGTGGTCAGCCTGGCCAGATCACAGAGGTGACGTTTCAGCTGAGAGTTTAGGAGGTAGAAGAATTGAGCAGGTGGTAAGCCTGAGACCCGTGTTGTAAACTGAAAACACTGTAAGGTATATACTGCAAGGGTAGCAATAAGTTCTTTCTGCTCTAGGAAAAAAGTGATAAAGGAAAACAAAGACAGGTAGTAGCCCCAATAAAGAATTTTTTCCCCCAAGTCCAACAGAAATCAATTGGAGATTTCTGAGATATATAAGTGACAATATCAAATTATCAAAGCATTATACATATTCAGTTTGTATTTTATAAATGAAAGAAAAGTGATTTTATAAATGAAAAATTGTCATTAAAGGTGCCTGCCTGCCAAGAAATGTTCAGGTGAACATTTCTGCAGTATTAGCCACATATTTGGTAACGAGGGGTTTCAAGATGGTATCGTGTCACAGAGTTCTTGGCCTCCTGCCATTTCATTGACTCCTGCTCCACCCCAACACTCCCTCTGGTTTTTCTCTTGTCCCGCATCAAACATTAAGTCTTCTGTTTGACAACTACAGAGTAACAACACCCACTGACCCACTCCAAGCATTTATCACAAGATTCAAGTAAACGGTAAGGAAATTCTGGTAAAGAATTCTGGTAGCAACGATTAATATAAAAATAAATATTAACTGTTTAAAGCAACAATAATATTAATGTGCTGTTGACTCTACCACATATAATGTATTTACAAGATAAATATTTACTTGATTAACCAAAAGAAGAAAAGAGAAAGAACAACAAAAAAATCCAGATGTGATTTTTAAAGAATTTTTATTTATGGTTAGCATAAAATTTATATCAGTGATTGCATTAATGTAAATAGTTCTAAAAATCAAATTGAAAGGAAAATATTGTCAGATTAAACAAAAATCAACTACATCTTTAAACAAGATAGAACGTCTGAAAAACTTGAATGTAAAAGAATGAAAAAAAAAAGAATGGAATGGAAAAAAAATAGAAAACTTATCGTAAGAAAGCTAGCTTTGCAATGTCAATATCAGAGAACTGAGCTGTAAGGCAAAAGAAGAGCACTCCATAGTAATAAACAGGGAAACTCAACAGGGAGAACATAGCAATCCAGAATTTATATGCAATCAATAAGACACACTCCAAATACATGAAGTTGACAGAACTTAATGGAGAAATAAGCACATTCACAAAAATAATCCAAGGGCCAAACAAAAGTCAGAAGGAAATTTAAAAATCATTTCAAACTGAATGGCAATTTAATTTGATACTAAATACCAAAACTTGTGATGCAATACCAAAACAATGCACATAATGGGAAAATTTTTAAAGGCTTAAAATCAATGTTTAAAGCTTAGAATTTTTTTGAACTTATTTCTTTTTTATTTATTTTTTATTAGAACTTTACAGTTATACATAGAAGTTAGGTTCATCCCAGCAAACACACTGGCAAGGAATTCAATTTCAACTCATAATACCCACCCTACCCTTTCCTCTTTCCCTCCCCCTCCTCCCTCCCCTCTCTGATTCTCCTTCCTCTACTCTACTAGACAGACTTCTTTTCATTCATCTATTAATTTATATTTAATTAGTTCTTTCTACTAAGGGTAAAGGTGAGGGTCCCTGTGGTATATTTACATGTGCACATAACATGCTTTTAAAAGATTTTATTCTATATCGCCTCCCCTTGACCATCATCACTCTGCTTCTGGAGCTCCCTCTTCTACATTTCTGATCTTTCCTTTATCTTTATGATATCCTTTCCTTCCTTCTCTCTTTCCTTTATTTTACTCTAGTTTCCACATACGAGAGAAAGCATTTGATCTTTGAATTTCTGAGTTTGGCTTATTTCACTTAGCATGATAGTCTCCATTTCCATCCATTTACGAACAAATGTCATAATTTCATTCTTCTTTGTGGCTGAGTCAAGGTCCTTGGGTCCTTGTTGTTGGTTTGGGACTTTCATCTCCTCACTTCTTTGGGTTGGAGGAATGTCAGGGCTCAGGTGGAGTAGATTTGTGTGTAAAGTGAGATTCAATGTTGCTTAGCTGTGAGTATGTTTTACCTGCAGGATCTGTCCATTGTGATTTTGAAGTGTCCCAATCTCTTCCAGCCCCTCTCAGAGGGAGGGGGAAACCCAGGAGGGGTACTAAGGTCAGCAACAGATATACAGCTTTAAGTACAATTGATGGCTGTAATACTATTTGCCACCTATATAGAAATGGTGAGGTCAGCATTTACCAACAGTTCCAACAATAAAAAAACAAACAGTGAACTAGATCAAGAATCAGGCAGCAGGTGTCCACTATGTTGTCTAGTATATTAATGATCAACTCAACTTGAATGAGTGGAAATTACATAGTCTAACTGTTCAATACTTTTGTATTAAAGTATATCTGAAGATTAAGTGTTATTAATTTATGTCTGGAGAAGGGAAGCTGTCTTTTGGTTGGGTTTAGTTTAGCAACAACAATTGCAAATAATTCACGATATTAAGGTAAATACCCAGTTCCTATTATGACATCTTCAACATTAATTACCATCAAAAACCAGGAATAGTGGGTCCAGCAATTGTCAACAGTAAAAACAATAACCATGAAATGGATCTGGCAAACAGCAGGTGTCAACTATATCATCCACAGCAGTAATGATTGTATCAGCATTAATAATGGGGGCAGGGGTTATGTAAGCCAATTAGTTCTGAAAGATGGTGAAAATACAGTTAATTAAGGGAAAAGAAAATGTGTTAGAGTGTTAGAAAAGCCTCTCCAATTTCAAAAAGTGAACAGATAAAATGCAGAGAAGATATGGCAGGTAATGTTTATACGGAGGAAGGAGAAAAGTGGAAGAAGCAAAGTACTGGAAGAGGGGGAGAGAGAATAAATGAATTTGGTCATTAGCAGGAGTAGATAAATAAACAAATAAAAATAATACAGTACCAAACCAAAATATACAGTCCAAAATACCTCCAAAGACAAAGCAAAGAAAAAATAACTACATTTTAAAAAGCTAAAAAAAAAAAGAGGAAAACAAAAATAAGTGTATGTATCTATGTCCCCGAAATTGACATAACAAGAATTCTCTCTTTTCTCTCTTTCCCTCTTCCCCTTCTCTCCCTCTTCCTCTCTCTCTCTCACACACACACATGTGCACGCGCACACACATACACACACACACACATGCCAGAGAAAATAAAAATAAAGATGTCTTAATGAAGAAAGAAGGAATTTTTTCCACTGAGGTGATCAAAATAGTTGACCAGATTGGTTGGTCACTCTATGTCCAACAGTCTTTCTTTCCAATTCTTTTTGCATTAAGTACTGATAGAGCAAGGGGTGGGGGTTGTTAACCCCTTTTTATTTTTTGTGTTGCTCTCTGAATTGCCAGTTGAAGTGGCATAAGATTGAAGCTTTTTAAGATTCAACTTCCTTACTCACCAGTATGAGGAGGATGGGCTGGGAAGTACTGTCAGTGGGCATTTTGTTCATTCGGACCAGTTTGGTGCACTCCCAGGGTACAGCTTCAGTCCTGTGAGGGGAGTTCTAGCAGGTGGGGCTTATGTCTAATCAGGCCTCAGGATTCTTTTGGGTGGTATCTGATTTGGAGAGATTAGAGGAACCCACCCCTAGGGTTTTGCAGTAGCAGATCTCTAATTCAAGTCTGGTTCTCAGGAGCCTCCCAAGAATTCCAATCATGGGTTGTGGGGGCCAAACCTCCACTCACTCCTGCCCAAGAGCACAGCCTTAGTCCCTGAGTGTCTTCACCCCTACCCACTCAGATGCCTGGCCCACTTTGGCTGGCTATGTGGGTTCCCGTTCTGACTCAAATCCCCCTGGGTAGAGTTCACTCTGTGCCTGTTTTACTCACTTTCCACCAGGTACACCGTAGGCACACAGTAGGCACTGCTGGAATATTATGGCAGTTTTCCTTCTGATATCTCAGCTCTCACAGCTGTGATGGTGCAATTGCCCCAACATGGCTCCCCCTCAGCTCTCCAAGGCCAATTGAGATACAGAGTGCACTTTTCAAATACCAGTGCACAATGCACCCTCTGGATCAGCTAAGATTGGGCAGCTCTTTGGATCTCAGGTTCTTCTGTACCAAACCTGTGTTCTTCCTCCCTCCGTCTATGCCACAATTGTGCCACTTTGGGCACCAATGTTTTCTTTCTTCTTTGTTTACTATACCCAAATTTCTGAGTCCCTAACCCACTTTGAATATTTGATATTGAATTTTAGTGAAATCCTTCGTTCACCCACCTCACTGAAAAGCTGTACATCTCCTGCTCGAATCCTGAGCCACAGTGTGCCTTGAAATGCACACTACTCTGCTATATTCCATCTCCCAAGCTTTCATTTTTAAGAGGCAAAGAAAGGATAAAGAACCCAAGGTTAGTAAATAATAGTAGCAATAATAATTGTGTTTTGACAAAGCAAAACTAAAAAGACAATTCAGAAAGTCAATCAAAGTAAAAGAGGTTTTAAGGATATTGACCAAATTGATAAAACCCACATGGCACTGATCAAGAAAAGATCCATCGCTACAGTTCCAAAGGAATTAAGAGGATAATGCAATACATATATTCCACAAAATATTCTTAGACAGAATACATAAAGAATTCCTACAAATCGGTAAGAAAAAGAAACAAAGCAACCCAAGTTTTACAAAGCAAAAACCTTAACAGGCAGTTCTCCTAAGAAAATATAAAAATGTCAACAAACAAGTGGATTAGTCGCTATGAAAATATAATTAAAGCTACCATAAGGTACTACCACACATCCCTAGGGATGACTAAAATTAAAAGAACTAATTAACAAAACTAAGTTTTGATGAAGACAGAGAATAATTAGAACTCATAGATACTACTAGTGGGAGTACAAATTGATACTTTGGAAAACTATTTATCAATGCCTACTGTTACGGTTTGGATATGAGTTGTCCCCCAAAAGCTCACCTCTGAGACAATGAAAGAAGGTTTTGAGGAGAATGATTGGGTTGTAAAAGTCTTAATCCTATCAGTGATTCAATCCTCTGATAGGGAATTAATTGATCGGTATGGGTGTGGCTGAGGAGGTGGGAATTACGGCATGGCTTTGATGTATATATTTGTATCTGGAGAGTGGAATCTCTCTCTGCTTCCTGATTACCGTGATGTGAGCTGCTTCCCTCTGTCATCTTCTCCTGCCATAATGTTCAGCCTCACCTCGAGCCCTGAGGAATGGAGTATTCTATGGATTAAGATGTCTGAAACTGTAAGCCCTCAAATAAACTTTTCCTCCGCTATAGTTGTTCTGGTCAGATCCTTTGGCCACAGCAGCAAAAAATCTGACTAAAACATCTACTAAGACAAACACAATTGTCTCTGTGACCACTCAATTCTAATTCTGTGTTTGTAGCCCTCCTAAATGTGTGCTTTTGTCCAACAAATGCATCTTAAAGAATTTTTGTAACAGCTCTATCATAAAACCCCCAAAATAGAAATAGCCAAATATCTAAAAGTAGGATGGATGAATCTATACCCAAGCTCAGTAAATCTTACAGATAATACTAGCCAAAAAAGCTAGACAGAGTAGGTTCACACTGTGTAAGTTTATTTCTATGAAATTCAAAATTATAATACTAACCCATAGTGTCAGAGATGGGATACACTAATCTAGAGTATATTGGCTAGTAGAAGGCTGGAAATTTCCCACATCTTGATCTGAGAAATCATCTCATAATTGTGTATATATGTAAGTTTACTGAGCACTATACCTAAGATTCATGTACTTCATTGTATGTGAATTATGCCTCAGGGTATTAGGATTCTCTAAAGGAACAGAACCAATAGAAGGTATGATTATAAAAGGGAATTTAGGGGCTGGGGATATAGCTCAGTTGGTAGAGTATTTGCCTCGCATGCACAAGGCCCTGTGTTCAATCCTTAACACCACCAAAAAAAGAAAAAAAAAATTTAAAAAAGGGAATTTATTAGATTGGCTTACACATCCAGAGGCTGAAAGTCCACAATAGCCATCTGCAGGCTGGAGATCTAGAAGAACCAGCAGCTGTGCAGTCCAAGAAGCTGAAGTCGCAGAACAACAAGGATCAATGATGCTACCCCAGTATGAGATCCAGACTTCTGGAAATTCCCTGGAAAAGCGCTGGTAGAGTTCACTTTGGAAGAGTGAAGGAATAAGACTCTGATGTCCTCAGGCAATTGCAGCAGCAATCAAGAACCTGTTCAAGTACAATTGAGTTTGTATCTGCTGCTAATTCCTTGTTCTCCCACCAGACATTTGCTAAGAGCCATAGTCAAGCAGTATGATGCATGGCGTTTTTGGTTGAAAGATGACGCCAGCAAGCCATTGAGATGATATGATTATGTTAAGATCTGCATTCTTATGGATATTAGACTCCTGCTGTCCACCTCGGCCTGCTACAGGACTCCTAGAGAGTTCCCATTGGTTGGGGAAGTGCGGTAGGAGGGAATTCCAGAGGAGGGACTTCCTGTCGGGGTCCGGGAGAACAACGAGTGGGTGGGTCGGCAATCTTCCCGGGAGCCTACAGGGCATTGGAGGCAGTTTCAAAAATAAAGTTTGTTCCTGCTTGAGTGGCCCGTGATTTTGTGCCCAGCCAGACTGTGGCAGACATTTAGGGAGGTTCTCCACTTCACTTTGCTACCCCACAAGCCAATCATTCCTAGACACACCTTCACTGACATACCCAGAAGCCTCTCAATCTTTGGCACTTCCTAATCCAATCAATTTGACAATTCAAATTAACCATCAAGATAAAAGGTACAAAAGTTTAATAACAAATTACCTTTTAAAAACAATAGTCACATAATAATATAAATAATGATGGTATACCTATTTCTACTCTGCAAGCCCATAAGCCCCCCATAACAAAATTACAGCTAATTCATAATTACACTCTTACTTCTTGGCACCAGCAGGTGTCCAATGTGTGATCATTGAATTTACTGAATCACAACAATGAGGGGACATAAAATGGGCATGCTTCCCCATTTAAAGTGCTCTCTCTAACTCACTGGATGGTGCATTCCTGATGGGAAATCTCTAGAAATCCATTATTTCTGCTGTGTTGGGTCCGTCGTTCCAGCTACCAAATGGCAATAGTCAAGCTTCTGAAAGTACCAACCTCAAATCTGCCAATATCTGGGAATGCTGAGATTAAAAAGAATGCCCAATAATGCCAGGTGGCCTCAGGGACGGTTTGGAGAATGCAAAATATAAATAGAATTCAAAACAGGTTGGCAATAGTGTATGTAAAAATGAACGGACTTCAGGAGCTTAAAAATGAGGGAACTCTCTGAAGATAAAACCTGTCATGTATGTAAGAAATAAATTAAAAATAAATCATTTAATTTAAAAAAAATAAAAATTAAAAAATTAAATTTTAATAAATAAATAAAACCTATCTGTGAAGGATGACCCAACCTATCTATCAATGTTCACCAATCAGTACTAAAAGAGTTTGAGAAAATGCACAAAATCATTAAATTATACTAGAAACCTCAAACTGCAAACACATAGTATCAGCTTGGCTCATGGGGTGAGCCACCTTATCAGAGAAAAATAAATCAATTCTTGGTAACTTGGCCGGAGCTGATAACATTATCTACTCCCTTGAACCTGATCTGAAGAAAGGATGTGTAAGCATAGATGGGCATGCCATCTATAAAAGCTACCCCATAAGGAGCAAATGTGCCAGCATTTACCTTGTCCTGTCTTGACTTGGGATCAGAAAGCAGAAGTATTATGGTTAATAGAAAGGAGTTCACTGTTGAGGGACAAGTGGCATTTTCTGTATTATTCTTGCCTACTTCCAATCGATTTGGAGTTGAACCACCTCTCTTTGTTCTGCTCCCTTACTTTGAAATGTCCTGAGAAATGTACAGAGACCTCATTTAATTTCTCACGTGGAGCCACCTATCTGGAGAGAATGTGACTCTGGATATCATGGCTGATAAGGATTATTAACTAACAATTGTTGATTGTTCTGATCTGCTAGGTACTGTGCTATATAATTCAGGATAGACTAAAAAGGCTGTTTCAGAAAACCTAAATCTCAGTGGCTTAACACAGAAAAAGCTTAACAATTTTTTCATCACTATGGTTGAGTATGTCTTTGGTGGGAACAGTTAGGGAGACTCTAGTTTCATCAGAAACCTAGACCTTTCTTACCATTTGCACCACCAGCCCCCCAGATCCATGGAAAGCTCTTTAAACAATTGGTAGAGAGAGAAAGAGAGTACGTCGGGGAGCTACTGGGCCACTATGAAATTAAAACACTTCCTTGCAGTCACATTCCAATAGTCAGAATGAGAAATATTTCCTGAATGATTCGAAAGGAGAGCCTAGAAACTGTCATGCACGTCTTTGCACAGTGCACTAAGTGCTTTACACTAGTTATATCCTATAATCCCAGTCACATTTCTTAAAGGCAGGATACACTCAGAGTATTCTAATTTAGAAGAAAGTAAACTAAAGCTCAGCTGGGATAAGTATCCTGTCTAAGAACAGGTAACAAATTACATCTGAGCCAAAGCAACATTATAACATATCTAGACTATGTTGAGATTACATTTATTATGACAAATTAATAAATTGGCATTTAGTTTTATAAGTTTTAGGGCATTCACAAGACCATGAGTTTGAACTTGTAAGTGGAAGACTGTGTCCTGGAACACAAGGCATTTCCTCTTTTAAAGCTATGATGAATGGCCAACTACACCCTCTAGATGACAGACATCCCACCTGAACAAACCTAAACGTATAAGGACACACATCAACAGCAAATGCACACATACTACCAAGCTAGGCATTATTCTCAGTGTCTTACATGGATTGGATCTTTTAGTCTCTACTAACAACTCTATGAAATAGGTACTATATGAAGATATTGCAACGGAGAGAGGTTAAAAAAATCTTTCCCAAGACCACATAGCTAGAAAGGACCAGAAGCAGCTTTTCATCCAAGGCAGCTTTATTTGTAGAATCCATGGTTTGTGCCACAACGTTAAAAGAAAACTACAACCAAGATGGTACCCGCACTGTAGTATTCTGTTTTCATACCCAATAATCCCTGCACTCACTCACTTAGAAAGAAAACGCAATGAAACTCAGTTATTACCTCCTTTTTCCCAAGAGGACAGGCCACTTCTTCACACTAAATAGGTATACAGGAAATATTTATGAAACTAGAATTATTTGAATTTTCTTATATTGAATTAAATGGCAACACTTTTCCTTTAGTCTAATCCATAAAATAGAAGTAGTTCAGCATTTTATATAAATTATCTCATTTATTCCTCATAAAACCCTACCAAGGATGGCATTTTGCTTCTATTTAACAGATCATAACACCATGTTTTAACATAAAAGAAATAAAGTCTGGTGATATCTGACGTAGATATGAACCTCCAGGTAACACTTTCCTAATGACTTCTGAACATCTTTCCAAATGACAAGAAATCCTACTCTGGCATTCCAAGAATATAGACTGTTGAAAATCCAGGACTTTGCTTTCATAATTCTATCTTCCTTACTTCCAGGGAAGTCATTTCCGTGAAGCATTGGTGTGAACAACAGTCACAAGTGGGAAGAGCCATGGGACAAGGAGGAGGAGGAACTAAATGCTCCTGTAATTTTAGAAAGACAGAAAAAAACCCTTAGACTTCTAGGTTCTATTTCTGGCTCTGCCTCTGTTTTCAAGCCAGCAGCCATCTCTCCACTTTTCTCTTCATTAATTACAAAAGGTAGAGAAGAATATAGACAGGATATAAAGCACTTTGTCCTGCTTGGATGAAAGATCCCCTGTTATAGCCGGCACAAACCCAGAATTGATCATGTTACAAAATCCACCTTGTGTCATAATACATTGGTTTCAAATTCTGCAGGAATACTTTTACTCTGAATTCATTAGTTCAGAGAAGGAAAAAATTGCATTTGTTCAGTGAGACCGCCAGAGATAGATGCAGCACATTGAAAACAATGCTGGTTTTGAACAAAGCTAGCCCTAAAATAACTCCTAACAGTGGTGAAAATTGTGGTCTATCCTATCTTCTTTCTTCCTCATTAAATGTCCCACTCTCCTAAATCCTGGTTTTTATATATTATGTCCTCAGTCTATGACTACATAGGTCACTCAACTCAGAAGCATTTCATGTTAGAGGAGAAGAAATTCTAAGGAAAGAAAGACTGCCCAGCACAGTGGCCCATTAGCTATCCCTCCCCTTTGATATCCACAGAAACAATTTCCTGTTCAGAAAAGATGGTGAAGGTAGATCAGAGCTAAAGAAGGCTGAGGTCCCCCTCATGATTATGAACACTTTTTACTGGTACAGAGCAGTTGTTGAACTTAGTGTTTTCCCACCAATATCACTAGCAATAATCATCCTAAATTGCCTTGATTGTGGTTGCTTTGAACCTGAGCTCCGGAATTTCATGAAACACACTGAGAGACTCCACAGCTGAAAGTGTGATTGTAGTCCTGGGACTCTTCAGCCTTGGTTCAGAGATAGACCATTCCTTGGTCCAGGGATAGACTATAGGCCGCTGAGATGACATAGTTTTAGATCTATACTGAGCACCTCCTTTCTCTAACATAAACAAATAGTCCAGAGCTTTGTCAGTACTGAGTAACACCCGGTTAATTCTTTGTCATCAACAAACAAATCTCTGTGATATCAAACGGCATCCATCAGCAGAAGAAAGACAGCTCTTGACCACGGTCTCCATCATATGTTGTCCCATATTTCTTTCAAACATGATTAATTTCTTCTAGTAAAAATGGATCTTCCAACTTCCACCAGGCTCTCCTACCTCTGTTCCAGGTCACAGAATAAATATGTGAATCCGGGTTCAGGTACTCTGATGTTCTCCTTCCTTCCCCATGCTCTTGCCCTTCATGGATGGAGGCATCGATCTCTTTTAAAAAGAAACCCTGTTAATATGAAGCAAATGGCCTCATAGGAAGTGGGTGATTGAAGCTGTTCTAACTCCACCATTCCATCAATATACTCAAACATCTAGAATTTTCTTTAGGTTCCCTTGAGACTTTCCTCCCTCATTCTACACACAAAAAGTACTCATGCCAGGCTCATCTAGCTCAGTGTCACATTGTCTGCTGAATGCTGTTCCATTTAATTTCCAAAGAGTTATCAAAAAATAACATTTAAAAAAAAATACCCAAGACTGAGACCCCTTTTTGAGTACTTGACTGTATTTTCTCTTCCTCTTTCTTCAACAAACACATGTATGTGACTCTCCCAACACCTAAATTTATTATTGAGAAACTGACCAGAGCACAGCTTCAATTCACATCTCTTAATAATTTTCCTGGTGGCTTTCAGTATCAGGCAGAAAAAAAAAATCTACATTTTCACTCACATTTGACGCTGACCCAGTCAACTGATCATTCAGCAAGAATAAAAATGTTGTTCTTGGTTTAAAACAGAAACAATGTGTCACCCATCCTTGTGTTTTGGTGAACTCATCATTAGAGAGAAGAGTGAGACCTCAGTGGAGCTTAAGCCCTTTGTCTTATAAAGTATCTTAAAAATTCTTGGACAAAATTAGCTGCATAACATCAAGTTCACACTGGTTCTATCATCTCATTATTTCTGGGTCCTCATTAAAAGCATGGTAGCAGTTACTCCAATTTCAAAGTGTCTCCTCACACTCTCACACACAAAACCTTGGTTAGAAAATAAAAAGCTCTGATCTTAGTCAGACACACATGAAGAGGTCAGTCACTTTAGTTCATTATTTGTAAATAATGCAACAAGCCCTTAAATTTTTTTTTTGTAAGCTGAAAGCAGTCTTGAAAATGTAAGTGAACTCCACACATCTATGTCTAGAATCATGGGAGCCTGTTGTCTCTCTTTGGATAACTTAAGGAGAAACAGGTATTTAAACACACACTTAGGGATTGGTTAGAGAATTACAGATTGTAATGATCATGGACTAACTTTAGTGATTCAGAGCAGTAGAGGAAATAACACAAACACCAGCAAAGGCAGGGAGAACTTCTAACTTCTAAGGGTATAAATAGAATCTCATCACCTTCAGATCCTTTTTTTTTTCATTTAACAAAAATCATTGAGTATTTAAAATGTGTGAAATTCTTCATAGATCTGAAAGCCACACACACAAAAAAAAGATTTGGAGTCAGATGTGGTGGCCAGCACACCTGTAATCCTAGAGACTCAGAGGCAGGAGGATCTCAATTTTAAGGCCAACCTCAGCAACTTTGGGAGGCCCTGAGCAACTTAACAAGACCCTGTCTCAAAATAAAAAAATTATTAAAGGGCTGGAGATGTGTTTCAGTGGTTAGGTACCTCTAGATTCAATTGCCAGTACCAAAAAGAAAAAAAAAAAGAAAAGAAAAGACAGGGCTTTTCCTCCAAAGCTGAAAAACTATTGGGAGGCATTAATTCTTAAAGAATCTAACAATCTAAAATTATAAGAGATATAAAAAATGAATATACAACATATAATGGAAAATCACTATAATAGATTAAAGGAGAATATTATTAGGATGTTCCCACAGGTGCTAATAAGGCTTGTGAAAGCATTCAATGTCCTGGTCATAGGGGAGACTTTATTATGTTTTTTTCCTCAGGATCTGAGGAAATTCTAGTCCCTTCCAATAAGGGGCCTCATGAGAATTAGTGTTTAGTCTCTTTGTCCCACCAGCTACAGGAATCCTGTCTCCCTGGGACCCAAGCAATAACTGGGCTAATTTACTGACAGCCAGTGATTGAGGCCTTTCAGTGTGTCCTCTGGCTCTTTTGATGAGAACAAGGAAGAAAGTGTGCTTCTTTCTCCGCTATATCCGGTCTCCTAAAGCCCACTCTCACACCATAGAATGTTCTCTCTCTATGTCTCTCTTTCTCTTCTCTACCTCTCTCTCCTTTTCTCCTTCTCTCCCTCTCTCTCTCTCTCTCTCTCTCTCTCTCTCTCTCTTTCTGGCTCTCTCACTCTCTCGATCTCGCTCTATCTTGTACTAGTAACTGAGTATGAGACTCAGGCCCCAGTTTCCAGGTGGGTAAGAAGCTCCAGCCAGGTCACCAGGGGCCCAGATCACGGGTGGTGATAGATTCTTGTTCAGCAACATGAAGTGGACACTTCATGGTGGGTAATTCTTAGGTTTCTTCTCTACCATTGAGGACCCAGAGAAGAGGAGGAAAGAAACTTAGCTTCTTCATCTTCAGCCTACCATAGTGGCTTCCCTGGTCTTCTCTTTTGAGCTTTTCTGAACACTCTGATTCTCTTGTCACCATTTACACTGGGATTTAACTACTGCCAACATCATCTACTCACTCACTCACTCACTCACTCACTCACTCACTCACCTATTCATTCAACAGATATTTGAGCACTTACTTTGTGTCCATTCTGTAAAATGTCCTTAGATATTCAGCAGTCTACAGAACAACAACCAAAAAAAAAAAGGTCTCTGCTATTGTGAACCTAATAGCCTATTCTGGGCAATAGATCATAAAAAGTTACATGGATAATTGCTTTTGATACATGCTGTGAAAAAAAAATGGATGAGCTAGAAATTTTAACCTGAGGAATTAGGGAAAGCTTCCTTTGGAAAAGTCACATTTAAGATGAGATACGAATTACACAGAATGGGGATAGGGAAAATAAAATCTTGAGTTCAGAAAGAAATTAAATGAGAGAGAAGCAAGAGGTGAATTGGAAAGCTATATCACAGAGGGTCATTTGGGTTTTCTTAACTGGATCCTAAATTTTAAAAAAATCACCAAAGAATTTGAAGCAGGAGAGGGACATGATCAATTCTGTGTTCTCGAAAGTTCACTCAGGTTATCACATAATAAATGAATTGCAGAAGGACTCCTGAAATGTCAGTCCAGAGACCTCCAGTTGGTCTACTCTGACAGCATTAGATGGAGAAAAGAAGATGGAGTGAAGATACATTTTGAGACAGAAGCAACAGCCCTGGTTGCAGAGATGCAGAGGAAAAGAGAAAGGGACTAACAAAGATGGTGTCCAAATTTCTGGCTGGAACAACTGCATGAATGGAGGTGCCCTTTTAAGAGATGGGCAACTATGCAGAAGGAGCATAACTGGAGCCCAGAGGAGGGTCAGGAATTCCCTTCTGGGCACACTGAGTTTTAAGAGCTATATGCAGACGCTACTAGCAGTCACTTGGATATTCAAGTCTGCAGCACACACACACACAAAAGATAACTGAGATGAAGATATAAATTTGGAATTTGTCAACTTATTCATGGTATTTAAAGCCCACTGAGAGGGAAGATCCCCAAGGGAGAATGAAAAGTGAGAAGAGAATGAGGGAATAAGATCTGGTTACTGCTAGAATTAACCACTGTTAACTGTCACCCGGGAGGGTTTGTCTTTGGATCCATAAAGAATAAGGGACAGATTTACTTTCAATTAAAATGATGGTGTTAGGATGCCAGGGAGGTTTTCTGTGACTCTTCCAAGCCATCTCAGGACCTTGAAGCTCCTCCCTTCTCCCAGTCTGAAATCCATCTGCAAAAGTATAGCACTATGATGATATAAGAATCCTGGTTATGTAAAGTGGGGGCATATGTCTGGGGTGTGTGCTATTTACTTCTTGGTACTAGGATTTCTCCCCAAAAGTGCCATCTGCAAATTTTTAGTGTTGATGTTCTTACTAGCCCTGTTATCCTAGTGAAATCACCACCAAGTATTGAGCCAGAAAGTAGCTATCAAAAATCCTACCATTCAGACACTTAATGGAAATCCAGTGAGTAGATCATAAAAGAAAGAACCAAGTACCAATAGGTATTCTTCCCACATTAGGGTTGATACTTAGGCAACAGCCTACATCTTTATTTCAAAGTCCTCTTAGTCTGTGAAGTTTTCTGAAATTTTTCAGAAATTTGTTAAGGTTAAATTTCTGAAAATTTTCAGAAAACTTCACAAACTAAGAGGACTTTGAAATTTTATTTTTTCCCACTGTGCTTTGAAAACATTATCGTGTCAGCTAAATTGGGGTGTAATCATGGAAACTACTTCAGGGCACAGAATCAGTATTTACCTAAAAATACCTAGTCAGTTCATTCAAGGTAACAGTGTAATCATCTACTTCCCATATACTTATTTATTTATTTGTTCCTTCCTTCCTTCCTTCCTTCATTTATTATGGAACTAGCAATTTAACTCAGGGGTACTATGAGCTATGTCTGAGCTATGTCCCAATGCTTTTTTTTTTTCTTAGTTCTATTTTGAGATAGAGCTCTCCAAACTGCCCAGACTGGCCTTAAACTTCGGATCCTCCTGTCTTAGTCTTATAAGTCATTGTGATTAACGCAGGACCTATGTTCAGCTTTTTCTTTCTGAAAAACTTCAGAAAACTTCACAAACTAAGAGGACTTTGAAATTTTATTTTTTTTCCCACAGTGCTTTTTCTTTCGAATGTTCCAAATGAACAGCAATTTGAAGGGGAAAAAAAAAAAAAACACCCAAATTTCCGCTGTTCCTGGTGGATAGCACTAAGGTGTGCTCTATACCAGTGGTTCTAAAACTTTATGTGTAAGAATGACCTATCCTCACAGGTTAATATTTAGCAGAGCAGAACCTAGCCCATGAACCCACATCTCTAACTAACATGGCCTTAGGTGATGTTGTTCCTTCAGTCTTTTGTTATTGTTGTTAAAGCTACTGGGGATTGAACTCAGGAGCACTGTGTCACTGAACTTCATCTTCATCTCCAGAACTTTTTATTCTTTATTTTGAGTCAAGAATGAGAGGAATTGGGTTTCAGCTGCTGATGGTGGTAAATTGGCAATATTCAGTAACTCACTTTTCACCTCTTTCCCTTCCCCTGTGCCGTCCCTCTTCCCCTAACAAACCACATACATACACTCAAATCCAAGGTTCAGGGACTGCTTCCTGAATTAATCCAAACCAAGGCAAAGGCAGAGTCAGGACAAATAAGCAGAAGGGAAAACAGAGCCCTCTCCCCAGGATGCTGCTGCAGGGCCCTGCCTGATTCTGGGCTCCTGAAACATTCTGCCGGGTTCCAGATTCAGTCTCAGGCCAGAGCATGAACTAAGCCTTGGGTGCATGCCAGCTATTTGGCTGCCTAAATGCCCAAGTCCAAAATCTTGAAATAGCGTAGGCTCCCCATTCTCCGTTGACCTTCCTCATTTATTCCATCATCACTCATTGCCACTTCAGCCCACTCCTTTCAAGAATGTTTCCTCATCCATGATGTTTGGGTCCAGTTCAGACCCTCATCATCTTTCCCTTGAAACACAAGAGGCAAGTTGACTGGTCTCTCTGGTCTCTTTGTCCTTAGTCTGGAATCTTAAAAAAAAAAAAAAAAAAAAGAATCTTGCCTAGTGAGTTTTAGAGATGAAAATATGGCCAATCCCCTAAGCCTTCTACCAGTTCCTCAGATAAAGTCCAAGCTCAAAACAGGCTTCTATGATGAACTCCCTGCTGGCTTCTCCAGCCTCGCCTCTCCTTCCTCACAGTATGTGCCCCTTACACTTAAGCCATTGCATTTTCCTAGGCAGGTGCTCTTTGGCTTCCATGCTGCCTCCCACATGCTTGGAATTCATTTATGTGACAACCATCATGGAATCCAAAGGTGAGCCAGACACCATATTAGAATCTAGAATGTAGTCGTAGAGCTATGAACAAAAGTGATAAGAATCCTGCCCTCATGGAGCTTACTTTCTAGCAGGATAATGTAGGCAACAAACGAAATCAGTAAGTAGAATGTCCAATGGTGACATGTGCCTAGGAGAAAAATAAAGCAAGAAAAGGGATAGTGTGTGAAGAAGCAAGAAGTTTAATTTTAAAGAGGTTATAGAAGGAGGACCTTGATGGGAAAGAAGAGGCTATTTGAGCAAACTCCTGCTGAGAGAGGCAGTGAGTCTTGCAGATATCTATGGAAAGGTGTTCCCACCCATGGAGCAAAACTGAAAGCTCTCCTCATCCCACTTCTCTGCCCAGCTTGGCTTCCACAGTTCACCCTTCAGGACTCCTATTGGATCTCCCGCTACCTGATTCTTTTCTACTCCCATTGCTCATTTGCAATTAAGGATACCATCTCAAAGCTGTCAGACCTTCCAGTCATACTTGTATGATAGCCTTTAAAATATTGATGATAATAAAGTGCAGTAAACATTATGTATAAAGTCCTTACTGGATACCAAGTCCTTAGCTGATTGTTAACATGGATGATCTCCTTTCATTTCTTACCGCCATCAGAAAAAGATGTGCATTTTTATCCTTTCGTTTTGTAAAAGAAGAAATTGATAAACACATTAAATAACTTGTGTAGGATCACCATTAATTCCAATTTTCACTCTGTTGGATAACAGAAACTGTGTGGTTCTCTAATTTATATGCTCCATGAAGGTCTGACTCTAAGCAAGGGTTTTAAGCTCAAGGCTTCAAATAGACCTTAATTAATTCACATAATAAAATGGAACTACTCTCTGCATGCACCTCATCAAATCAGGCAGAAATGGCTATATGAATTTATACACATTTGGTGACACAATAGTTGATACACATTAGTTTATCACACATTTGTGATGGTCTGACTTAAAAGTGGAAATCATTTGGTGAGACTCTTGGGTCATGTGACAAAGACTGGTATCTTTTAGAGAAGCTGCAATGGAAATTCAACACAAAGCTGATTTGGCTGACAATTCGGAGAGACCTAGTCTATGTATTAAGGCTCCACAGAGTGAGGGAAACAATAGTGGTTTCGATTATGAGTTCCAAATAGAAAGTCTTTTGCATGGATGTTCTGAATCACATGTGTCAATGTACGATCAAGCTGCTTCTCACATGAACAACTCCACTTTAATCTCCAGGTGAGTAGCAAGTCTCCAGGTGAATCGCTCCAAGGAATTATTTATATAACAATGGTCAACAGTCCTCCCAAGCAACCAAGCAGCTCCAGGGAAGCGTGTTGCACTACCTATCTTGCTAGCTGTATATTTCTCCAGTGAAGGTGTTTTGTCCCTCAGGGATCTTTGGCAATATTTGGGAACGTATTTGGGTGAGAATGGGGATGAGGTGCTACTGGAATCCAGTGGGTAGAGGCCACTGATGCTGCTAAATACTCTACAATGCAGAAGACAACCCCACATAATTTTAGAATTATCCAGTCTAAAATGTCAACAGTGCCTTGATCTTGTTGTGTTGCCTTGTATGCATCCTAGTATCTTTTTTATGTGGTGGTGGGGGGGGGGATACCAGGGATTGAATGCAGGGGCACTTATCACTGAGCCACATTCCCATCCCTTTTTGGTATTTTATTTAGAGATAGGGTCTCACTGAGTTCCCTGGGGCCTCAGTAAGTTGCCGAGGCTGGTTTTGAACTTGCAATACTCCTGTCTCAGCCTCCCAAGTCACTGGGATAACTGTCGTGAACCACTGAGCCTGGCCCCTAGTATTTTTTTTCCATCCAATAATATGGTGTCGAGCATAAGCACTATCCTTGATGTTAGTTATTAAGGAGCGTCCTTGTCGCATTACATTAATTTTTCTTATGTTATCTTGGGATGAATCATTGGAGCAAAATGATCCTCAGGTTGCTCCTGTAGCCTGCCCTGCCACACATGCTCTATCCACAGGGTGAACCCTTATTCCTCTTAAAAGCTCAAAAGTGTCACTTCCAATATGAAGTCTCCTCTTACACTTCACAGAAAGAAATAATCCCCCTTTCCTTTGTACCCTAATTGAATCCCACTTATAACTCTGGGATAGGAACCACATAACTTCATTGCCACTATTGATTACCTGTTTGTCTCCTTCATAACCTTCCCATTACCTCCTCATTAGAGCTCAGAGATCAAGTCTTATTTTCAGTTTCCTAAGCCCCTACCACAGCACCTGGCTCTTAGTAGGTTCATAATGCGTGTGTTTGAAATGAATACATTTGTAGGGGGAAGTCTGGTTCCAGCATTTGTTCTATATTCAGCTACTCTAATTTTTACTGTAAAAGTCAATTTTTTCTTCAGTTTCCAAATAGGATAGAAGCCAAGCAAAACCACATGACCACCCCTTTGCCCACACTACTAACATTTCAGGTTTAAGAGACATTCGACCAGTGCCCTCAAAGCAACTATATGAACTCCTAATACTGGTGGGAAAGGATGGTAAAAATAGGCTGCTTAAAAATCAAGCACTTTTGCCCAGAAAAACAGCCGCTGGCACCTTCCTGTGAGTAACAGAAGTTTCTATTTTAAAAGAAAAGCAGTCAAATAAGAAGTAACTTTATCACAATGCTGCTTTCCCAGATTTCTTGGCCATAGCAACATATCAGCCTGTATCTGGCTGTTGGCGGTCCAAGACAGACCCGGCTCCAGCGATGATTCATAGCAGACTTGTGAGGAATGAGACTTTCACACGAACTCACCCCTTTAAAAAGAAAAACGCAGCCAGTAACAGGCCCAGCTCTGCCAATCATGCCTGCAGCCCTCAACTTCTCTCCCTGGCACATAACAAGGTGAGCGATGGGTGTTGCCAAAGGCACAGCCTTTCCGTGGTCCCCCACCATGCATCTCCATCTTTCTGCTCTCCAATCACCCAGGATGTACATTTCCTCTCTTGGTTCAGATGTTCAAGTCTCCCAAAAGGTCCATGGACTCAGTGGTGAATCTGGGTTCATGAATCTAGTCATTTTTTTTAATCATCCTTAAACTTTCCTTGGTTTTGAATGATCTGTGTAGGTTTTGGATGACCTTCAATTTTGCAATTTAAAAAATACGTCCGCTGACATCATTCTGACTTCCAGGTATTAAATCGTCAAGATTTCTAAGTTTGTTTATCTTTTCATTCAGTCAAAGTCTCTTCCTCCATCTGCTGCTGATAGGCTTTGAGAAACAATCCTGACCACTAGGAGTAAAATAGCACCCAGTTCATCTGAAGGAAACAGAAGGGATGAGTGTGCCTCGTGGGCCTGAACTGAGTAGATTATCATTCTTGGGTAAAATGTGAGCTTCAAGTTTTCCTGAAGTCAAGCCAGAAAAAAAGGAACAGATTGCAAGTGCATGCAAGTCCCTACTAAAGAATTTGAACAAGCCAGCAGGGAGGTTGCCTTTGGCATCTTTCCTGAGAGAGCTTTGTGGGCAGCAGGAGCACACTCCTGTCCCCACAGAGTGGGTAGTCCCACTGCCAGTGTGGAGTCCCATGCAACATGTGAATCCAGTCCAGTTGACACAATCAAAGGCTCAGAGCCAAGAGAGACGGCCTTGAATCCCAAGTCACAACCTCCCAGGCATGATGAACAGCATGCTAGTTAGGTCCATAACACCTGAACTTTTGACAGTGGACCCATATTGGAATTTCTAAGACTCAGATAATTCCTTAATGCAATGATGTCCAACAGCCAAGTTGCTATTATCAATAGCTGTGTTTATTCAGCATTCCTCATAGATGCTGTCTTTGCTCAATCCCCTGAATAACTCAGGAAGAATATTGATTAAGAAAATTTGGGTGCCGGGCACTGCTCTGTACTCTCAACATACCTCATAACAAGGTGTTAAACCCTCTCAGTGACCCCATCAAGCAGGTCTATGGTCTTAATTTTGCTGTGAGAAAGTTGAGTTGGAGATCTAATAGTGTCATCAGCACACAAGTGCTGACTGGGGTGATTCCAATATGAACTTGGGCAAAGATCTGTCTCCCAGTCTCTGTTTTTGTTTTTTAATAACAACGTTATTGAGGTGAGACTCATAACATAAAATTCACCTTTATAAAGTGTGCAATTCTCTCAGAAACTCCAGAGTCTAAGGTTGAAGGATCACAAGTTTCAGGCCAACCAGGCAATTTAGCTAGAGTCTGTCTCACAATACCATAAAAATGGCTAGGGTGTGCTAACATGTTCGAGGCCCTGGGTTCAATCCCCAGTGCATCAAAAATAAATAAATAAATAGAGGACAATTCAAAAATTTCTTAGCATATTCACAGAGTTGTACAACCATCATCACAATCAATTTTAGAACATTTTAATCACCCCAGAAAAAAACCCTATCTTCACTAGCAGTCACTCCCAAACCTTCCACCATTCCCAGGCCTAGGTAACCACTACTTCCACTCCTAGGCAATTTATTTTCTGTCTCTATAGATTTTCCTTTTCTGGACATTTTATATAATATATAGTATATAAAATATGGTCTTTTATGGCTGGCTTCTTTCACTTAGCATAATGTTTCAAGGTTCCCCCATGTTATGGCATATATTAGTATTTCATGTTTTATTGTCAAATCATCACAATCTTAACCACTACACTGTGTTACTCTCTGAGGCTGGTATTATTATTATCATTTTTTTTTACATGAGAAAACTAAGGTTCAGCAAAATAAAATAAATCACCCAAGGTCACACAGACAGCCAAGGCAAATCTAGCATAGCATCAAAACCATATTCTCAAATTCCTGCTATGTGAGCTCCAAAGCATGTCTTTCCTTAGAGAAGTTAAGTACATCAGGAAAACTACCTCATGGGTCCTAGTAACTTTCATCTTACTTCTAGGAAAAGCAACAAAGAAATGGTTGAAAGAGTGGACTTGAGAATGAAGCTCAGAATTGAGCCATGGGACTTTAAACAAAGCACTTGATGTTTCTTCATTTGTAAAAGACATATAACTGCATCTACATCTTAGAAATGGGAGACACTGCCTGTAGACTGTCACCCAGCCAGGCACACTGTGAGGGCTGTACCAATGATAGTGTTCTATGGGCAATCTGTGTCAAATGGGTCTGGACAGAGAAGAAGGTTCAGCTGGAGAAAGAAGAAAAGAAAAGAGTAGGCCACATAATGTTGACTCTGAAT
Source organism: Urocitellus parryii (assembly GCF_045843805.1). Lineage (NCBI taxonomy): Eukaryota > Metazoa > Chordata > Mammalia > Rodentia > Sciuridae > Urocitellus > Urocitellus parryii. Next base: position 21,682,111 of record NC_135537.1, on the reverse strand, counting down.
GCTCATTTGTTTTTATGCTTCTGTCTCTAGGAGAAATCAGCAGCATGGAACGTTTGCAAGCATAACTTGATCTAAACAGACATCTGGAGAGGACCCCAAGGGAGAGCTGCTCCACTCCTCCCTCCCTTCAGTCCACCCTTGGATGGCCCACTCATTGCCTATGCAATTCCTCCCGTAAGTCACTTGATGCCAAAAAATTAAAAAACTTTTTTTTTTTTTGTGCGAGTAGAAACTGCACTGCATTCCCTGGGAAGCCTAAAGTGGCTCAAAGAGTAACCTCAGTACAAGCATGCCAATTACATATTCAACCAAATTTATTTCTGCATTCCCCTTCATGCAATTAGAGAAGATAAGTATTAGGTTCAGGATTCACAGTAGGTTCCTGCATTTTGAAATGAAATCATTTATAATTAATTGAAAATTGTCTTTTTCAAAAGTAATACAAGCCTATTTTTAAGATCTTACGGGCAGGCTCTGTATCAATTTGGAAACTACAGATATAAAACAGGGGATATGGGAAAGACAACAATTAAAACATGCTCTTTTTAAAAGAGGAGAGAAAGAGGGAGGTTAATTAACATTACAAGCTATAAAAGAGCAAGTTATTTCAATCACCTAGTAGATTTTTTCTTTTGCAAATAAAGCCTTTTATTCATTTATTCAGGTAATGTGCACCTATAGGTAAAATACAATAGTTCAGCTCTTGATTTCAGAAAATTAATTCCTTGTCAATACATTTTTTAAAGTTGTTCATGTAGAGGGAACAGAGGGAGGTGAGTAGATCTGATGACATTTTTAGATAGTTCAGCTCATACTCAAGAAAGTGGGACATATTAGATGTAAATCATTGATCCACCCAGGCATGGACTCCTTGCACATTAATCTAAAACATTTATATTTTGGAAAGTAGAAGGTGAAGGAAACAGCACATTAGCAAAGGCTGCTTGGCACCATCCAGGGCTATTTAAAGATCAGGCATGCATTGATTCAAAGAATAATTCATAAGCACCTATTACAATAAAGCCTAGAATCCAGTAGTTTGGGAATTTGTTCTGTTCTCACAGAATTCTAATTGTAGTATACCTTGCTTTTGTGACCAAAACAAGCCATGCATGCCAGCAGTCATGACTTGTGTCATTTTCTACCTTCTTCCCTCCTCCATTGGTCTGCGCTTGGCTGTGGCACTGACTTTGGTCTATGGAACATCAGCATGTATGATATTAAAGAGGTTTAGCTTAGAATGCTTGCTCTGGGGACACACACACTCTCTTGAGGCCTGGGCACCACACTATGAGAAGCCCAAATTAACCAAGTGAAAAACTGAGGCCCACACTGAGGGCCCCAGCTGCACTCTTCACAAACACCCAGTCTCAATTCACCAGCCATCATGGCAGAGAGAATCAACTTTAGAAAAAGATCCTGCAGCCACCATTGAGCCTCCCCCAGTGAACCATGCTGGCCAGTGAAACACAAAGCAGAGAAGAGTTGATTTTGCTGAGTCCTGTCCAAGTTGCAGAATAACGTAGATAAATAAATGGTATTGTTTTTGCTATCATTTTGGGTGGTTTGGTCATGACTTTAGATAACCCAAAACAGTATTCTGAGCATAGTATCAAGTACAGCTATGAAGTGAACTCTGCTTTTCCAGTCTAGTAGCTACTTTTCTGAATCATCAGGAGGAAGAGAGTCTACCTCCAACCTATGCTGAGAGTTTGAGAAGACTGGCTCATGCCCATTTATTCCTAATAATGTCATCCTTTAATAGTAACAACATGAGCATCATTCATTCAGCTATTTCTAAGTGTCTGCCCTTTCTCCTATGCCAAGGAATACATACACACACACACACACACACACACACACACACACACAGATACATATTATCATTCTTCCATGTAGCAGTCAATAATTAAAGAAATACCTCTATATAACAATGAAGAAGACCGGATTTAGAGATCTTATGTCAGTTACCCCAGATGTTCCAGTTATTGTTAACAGTAGTAGAGGTAAGGATTACAGTCAGTCCTCTACCACCAAAGCTGGGATCCACCCAGGACACACTGTCTCTGCATGAGGAAGGCATTGCCTGTCCACTTCTACAGCCTGGGCCTTGCGTGTCTTTACCAGCAGAGATAGTGGGGGCTTCTACTAACCTCACCACACCCTCTAGCCATTATCCTGCCAAGCATGTGTGTGTGTGTGTGTGTGTGTGTGTGTGTGCTACACACACATATATAAGAAGGAAAGCAAAAGGAACCCCATCTCTTCGGTACCCATGCCACACAGGGATTCTCTGCCCTGGTTTATATCCAGCCACTGACCACTGGAGAGCTTGAATCACCGATAGGAAAAAGCCCACCCCATCTGTCCAGTCACAGCCAGACCTTTTTCTGTTCTCTTGGAGATGCCAATACAGAGAATGATGGGGGGGGGGAGAGAAGTGTTGCTACTGGTTGAGTGTTGGGTCCCAGGTGGCAGTACTGGTTCTTATTGAACTAGAGTGGTTCACATGGCACGTCAAGAACATGCCATGTGTTGGCATCAAAGCCTTTTATATCTCCTTTCCTCTTTCCCCACTAGATTCCCACCCACACACTCTTGGCTGTCTGACTGGTGCCTCAGAAGGAAGGGAATGAAGTCCAAGAAAAAGCAACCAAAGGGAAAAGGAGCCCAGGGTGGAACTGGTCTTATTAGTCCACCATTCCATAATGGCTTTTCAAGGTAGAAAAGCTTTGAGCAGCCGAAGCGCCATGCCTATTGAAATGTGCTATGGCATTTAAATGTTAATAATAATAGTTACAGAGGGACTAAAGAGGGAATGGCAGAAGACAAGATAAATGGGGATGGATCTCATGAGGAAGAAGACTGGAGCTCTGCCTAGCAATTACTATCTGCTCCTAACCCTTCTATTCCACCCAGTCCTTCTCCCACTGATAATGGCCATTCATTTGTAAGTCCATCTACCCTGCTAGATAGTAAGCCCTTTGACTAAAGGCATCCTATCTCAGGTACATTTGCAAGGCTGTTTTATGCTATGCTGACATGTGCATTCTTTCAGTGATTGAGAATGAGTGACCCATTTTCTCTTCATTTCTATGATTCTCTTAGTGGCTAAATTTGGCCCAACATCCAGGCTCCTTGTTCTACCCATTCAGATTCTGTGGCCATAAATCATGATATGACAAGAGGGCATTGAGAAACTCCTATTTGTCCATGACACAAAATCTGAACCCTTGAATTCTACCGAACTGCAAACTCCCTTCTCAAAAAAATCCCCAAAGATATATGTAGAGAAGAACCACGAAACACATATATTTAGTGCATGAGAATTTAGCTCCAACATCAGTCTTCGTCTCTAGTCCCCATTGCACAAAGCTGGAGGATGCGAAGGGCTGTGTCCAGGCTGTAGGAAGGCCTAGCTGGACCTCTCTCCTCTTCATGCACAGCCAAGGTGAGGTACAATGAGTCCATGGAGAAACATGCCAAACCAAGGAAGCTGAGACATGGCATTTGCCATTTTCCTGGGATAGTGATCAAGTGCAGGACATTCCTTGGGCATGGTGACTTTTTCTACACTTGTACAAGGGAAGAACAAGACAAAGAAAGAAAATCTCTAGAGCAGCTAAAGGACTCTTGAGAAACTGCCACCCCAGGGAACCCAGGGCTCATCCCTTTTCTTGTTGGCAAAGATCTTCAAACATCTGGCATTGTGGACCCATAAAATGGCCTTGACCTTAATTCCTCATCAGCATTTATTTTTGGCAATAAAATTGGGGGCTGCACATAGAAAAGGAGCTTTCCCCCAGAAGCCATGGATACTGATGATGTATTTTTCCTGAGACCTCTAATTCGATTTGATCTGTGGCACCTGGGCTCTAAGGTTTCTCCTTTTTCTGCCACTCCCCCCATCTGTCTTTATTTTAAAGCCTGGTGTACATGCCCCATCTCTTGGCCATGAATTTTCTGGGTCTGGTCTTAGATAAAGAGAATGGCACTATTCAAATCTGTTCTGGAATCTTTGCCTGTGATCTCCCTTTCTTCTCATGTCTTACTTGCTGGAAGGTAGATATCAATCTATCAATTAATATATATCTATATATCTATGTAATCAAGACTCTACAAGTCCTTTTGCCTTTCACTGATAAATATGATGTTTAGATACAGAACACATTTTCCTCTTGAGTTCTACCGTTTTTTTGTGATATTTTTGAAATCAACTTAAAGTATCCTCAATATCACTTGAAAGTTTTGAAAGATTAAGCCTTTAAGGGAAGAGGCAGAGGGGCCCCTCCCCACACCTGGCACTCCTCCCCGTTCCTATCTCTTGAGTAAGAATTTACCTCTAAAACATTAAGATGCTGTCTTTACCAAGAGGACCTCTCTCCAAAGCTCCTTCAATCTCCCCTCTCCAGAGAATCGGCTGACAGCTCACAAGACTGAGCATGAGTTAATACCTAATGTGAAGCAAAGTCAAAATCAAATACATCAATCGCTTAACTAAAAGCACATTTAGAAAGAGGACACAGCCAAGTGGATTGCAATCCTGAGCAAAGCTTGTCCTGGCAGGTATCTGATGAAGATACTGCTGTCATGCTACTGAAGACCTACTAAGCAGACCTCTTAACAGTACAGAGCCCTAATGGACAGAGCTGCCTCCAATTCTGGGAGCCAGAGCTGAGGCAGGAAAAGTAGACCACCCACCAGCAACAGCGTACCTTCACACCTTCCTGACCAACACTAGCACAGAGCTAGAATTCCCAGAACTAGATCAGGGGCCCCAGGCTGTTGAGGAAACAGATTCCCCTTTCTATTCACATTTAGTGGGTCAGCATTGCATTCAAGTTCTTGAGATCTAAAATCCCCACGCCTTGACCTCTAAATCACCAGTGTCTCATGCTGGTCAAATCCTGGCACTATTGCCACAAATCAAATAAGAGGCTGGTGGGAATGGAAGGTAATGCTGTCACCAGAACTTCTAGGCTTTTTTCCAACCAGACAACTCCATCATTTGACAGGCGGTGCATCATTTCTCTCACCAAATCTTCTAGTGAATATCTTCAACTTGGGTTACCAAGGAGCACCCACAAGGGGTATAAATGAAGACTATTCTCCAGGCCAGAGGGCAAACCCTTGGTATCCTGATTTGCTCCATCAACCCCACTTCCCAGATTTATGTCTCAACTATTTGACCCCAGTGTTCACAGGAAGGAACAGGACACTAGAATGTGAAACAACAAAATAAATTTCATTCTCCTATAGCCAAGCAATCTATGAGTCACTAAGATTGTCACGACGCTAAAACACAGTGGCAGGAACAATGGCAGGCACAAAGGCCAAAATGAAGAGTCTGAGAGATTGAATTGAAAGGAAGTGATATTCTCTCTGAGAATTGACCTTTAGGGAATGCATACCTGTCACTGAAGGATGGTCACCTCACCCACCCTACACCAATTACCACATGCGTGCTGCTGTAACCAGGGAGGGTCACCGATACTCGATTCTGTAAAAAGCAGCTTTTAAAAATAAAATTCAATTCTTGGCATGTGTTGCAATACTTCTTTTGTTCCAAACTTAATACTGAAGTCACCCACAGGACCGCTGTCTTAGCCAAATACAGTAAGGAACAAAGCTTTGTCACAGAATACCCAAAGGAATGGCATCCAATGGCCAGGATCAGGTAATAATGCAAAGAGGTTCAGGAAGTCTCTTTGACAGCTCCACTGGATGTGCTCAGCTGAGCAAGCCAAAGATGCTCTGCTTGGCCTTCTCAAAGCACCACTCTCAAATATAGGTCCATAAACTACAGGGACAGGTGTCCTCTGGCTCTCAGAACTTCTGACTCCAAGAGAGGCAATTCCCAGTTTGTCAATCTGTTCAATACAGAATGATGACAATCAAGACTGTTCATTCAATCTCTATATAATCCACAATGCCTATTCAGTTGCCCGTGAGTATCTGCTTTCTTATATAATTTGCTAACCTTTCCCCATATATCATTCTTCTTTTCTTAACTAGATCATAAGTTGTATGAGAGCAGAGACAGTCAAGCCTTTTTTAGCAATTCTAATCCATGAGAACAGACCCCTCAAACACCTCACACTTAGCCTTCAAAAAAAAGAGGACTATATTTCAATATCTTGCATTATACATGATTTGGAATGAATCATTTGCTCTAATTCGTCTCATTTCTTGCTTCCTAAACTATTTTTCCTGGCTTTTAACCTTTTCGTCTGTCTTCTTACAGATAATTTTTCTTTGCTTCTTGTATTTAGCCTTGAACTTGGGACCTCCTTCAGTAGTCAGTAAGACAACAGGCCAACCTTCCTGAATCCAAATTCTGATACCACCATGTATCAGCAGTATTACCTTGCACAAATTATTTTAACTCTCCAAACCTTCCTTTTCTCAACTGTAAAGTGATGCATATACCTCCTTGAATTCCTCTCTTTCTCTCTCTCTCTCTCTCTCTCTCTCTCTCTCTCTCTCTCTCTCTCTCTCTTTCTTTCATTCTTGTGCTGAGGATTGACTTAACCACTGAGCTACATTCCTAGCTCTTTTTTCTTTTTCCTTTTTATATTGAGACAAGGTCTTACTAAATTTCTTAGGACCTCACTAAATTGTTGAGGCTGGCTTTGAATTTGCAATCCTCTTGCCTCAGCCTCCAGAATCCCTGGGATTACAGTTATGCACTACTATGCCCAGTCTTCATCCTTAGATGATAAACTGATGCATATGCAAAACAATCAGAACAATATCTGGCACCATAGTTAACATGCTCAGTAAACATGACCAATTATGGGGTCTTTTTCTGTCACCTCTATAGCCACCTGGACACTTTAGTCAACCTGGGAAAATACCCAGTGCAGCTCACCTTCCAGGTCCCTCCTTCCTAATAACCTGATGGAGGAGAAAGCACTTATTTCTGTTACATGGACACACTGTGGCTAAGACAGAGAAAGACACTATAGGAAACACTAAAACTTTCTTATTCAGTGATTAATTCCTTGTTGACTCCAGCTTATTTAAATGGACTTCCAGAGAGTCTTAGTTAAATTAAACAAGAAGGTTTTTCTTTCCTTTTCCAATTGATTTTCTATCAAAGAAACATTTACCTTGCTCTTCACTAGGTAGCAAAACTCACAAATAACCTGCTACATGTCTTACACGTCCACTCCTGGTCTTCACACTTGAGTGGACACCAAAAAAAGCATTATTTGTTCATTCAACTAACATTTATTTTCCAGGGACCCTGCTTTTCAGTAGTTAATGTCTGGTTGTTACAACAATAATAATACATGAAAGATTATCAAAGAACAATAGAGAGCATGTAATTAAGTGCTGAGCTAAGTAAATGGTGCTGATTATAAATACAGTAATTCTGGAAAGACACATGAGATAGTGGATCACAATCATTTACTTGTTCACTAAACAAACACTTCTGAGCACTGTGTGCCAGTTTCTGTGTTAGGCTCTGGTCACAGGTAGAGGGCACTGTGGCCTTTCTTCCCTACCGTCCTCCACGGTGTAATAGTCATGCAGCTGGGGAAACTGAATGAGCTGTACCGAGCATGGCATCCTCATTCGCCTGGGCAGGGATAGACTCCCAAATGGCCATTGAGGTTGAGAAGAGTTGGTGTTCTCGTCATCTTTTGGATCACGGTGACCATAAAACCCAACAAGAACAATCTGAAGGAGGAAAATTTTATTTTGGCTCACAGTTTCAGAGGTTCGGCTTGTGGTGGCTGACTCCATAGCTCTAGGTCAAAGAACATCATGGTGGAAGAGCATGGCTGAGGAAGCAGAGAGAGTTCTGCTTACTACAGACAAAATATATATTCCAAAGTGCACCCACCAATGACCTACTTCCTCCAGCCATACTACCTGCCTACAGTCACTAGCCAGTTAACCCATAGACCTCTCCTCATCCAATCATTTCACCTCTGAAAATTCTTTCAGTGTCTCACGCATAGTTTTGGGGGGACAGCACATATTTAAACCATAATAGTTAGTTTGAGGCTTCTGGGAAGTTCTTCTATCCCAGGAGGACACATAAGTCTCTCTCAGTTTGTTGCCAGGCATGGTGGTGAAATCCATTTTAGAACTTCTTACATCTTGTCACCAGATTGAATGTAAAAAAGAGAGAGGGGCCAAGGAAATAGGGAAACAGAGTCAGTTCCCACAGATCAAGTCAGCATTTTAGTGTTCCACATCTGGATTCCAGTTATGTCACTCAGCACCTTTCCTTATTGTTCCTATTGGCTTGAGCCTTGCATTTTTCCTATTGCTTACAGTCATACACATTCTAACCCAGAGAACTACTAAGATCAATGAGAGATGAACAACCCTCCTGAAGCTCCCAAATGAGAGCGGATGAGCATGGAATCATAGCACTGCCGTTTATTAGTTACATAAGGACAAGAGAATCATGTTCCAGAAATAAAAGAAGGGAGGAATGAGATGTTGGCAAAGATACAAGAAAGGTAGCTTCATCGGTTTCAATTAGTCTTTGAAGAGCAGTCGGTGAATGATAGAAAAAGAGTGAGTAATTAGCACTAGTGTAGCAAATCACTGCAGAAATTGGCTTAATTCTTATTTCTTCATCACTTTTCATTGTTAACCATTATGTCTTAAGAGAGGGAAAAGAGAACACCTTCCTAGAATTAAGAGCCAAGAGTAAGCAGGTCCCTTCATCTTGATTCCTATTTCTGGACACAGTCTGGAAATTTCCCTTTTCAAAGGTTATTTTTTTTTTTAATCTCTGAAGATGGAACAGGCTGCAGAATTATAGAAAATCAGAACACATTACCTACTGTGCATAGCTCTTGGTAATTATGTACATGTAAGGAAAAAACATCTTCTCTGTTTGATATCATTAGATGGTTGAAACTACCCTCTCAGCTACCTTCCTCTGTAGAAAGAAACTTTTTCTTCCTGTTAAAAAAGCCAGACACCTGTTAGCTAGACTTGTAATTATTTATCTTACACATGGTTTGCGCCTCATTGGGGTGGTTATAAAATTGGAAATTTCCAAACCAGATTTGGGAAACATTGAAGTGTTGCAATGATTGTGGTTAGAAAGAGCCATGGAATATAAGCACTCAGCTTCTCAAATTAATTTCCATATTTTCCCAATTCTTAGAGGTAAAATCAACAGAAGTAATCCTACTTCTGTTATGGCACTTTCTGAACAGGCCTCTCTGGAGTCCTCTGAGGTCCCCAGAACTGTTTGGCAGCTCCTTTTACAATGTGTGCTCTGCTAGGAAATATATTTGTAGATATTAAGAACTCAGATTTTACAACGAGACCAACCTGGGTTCAAATTTTACTTCTGTAACTGATAAGCTGTGTTGTTTTGGACAAATTACTTAATTTCCCTGATTCACTGTGTGAAATATAACTGACCTAAGATTATTTTCAGGATTAAATTAAATAATGTAGCCGAGATAAAATGCAGCCTGATATTCATTATCTTTTAAGAACTATATTGAGTTGAAGACATAAAGCAGACGAAAGTAACCCCATGGAATCTCTGTAATAAATGTCCATTGTTATTGTTAATAATACTAGGTCCTTACCCCCACCGCATCCATTCTGAAGTGCTCAGAGAAGAAAAAAAAGGAAGGATTCTGTTCTGCCTCTTGTCTCCTACCTCATATCCATTCCATCTTCAGTCCTGTTAGCTCCACTGCCTTGCTTTTGGAAAGCATCTTATCTACTTCTGTTCCCAACCCAGCCCAGGCCACTATCAAGTCAATCATAGCCTCTAGCTGGGCTTCCCACAACCATCTTGGGTCATCCATTTTCCTTACATCCACCCTGCAAAAGTTGGTCACTGATTTTTCTTTTTCTTTCTTTTCTTTTTCTTTTTTCTTTTTTTTTTTCAGACATGGTCTCACTAATTTCTGGAGGTTGGCCTCAAATTTGCAATCTTCCTGGTTTGCCCTCCTGAGTTGCTGGGATCACAGGGATGTGCCATCGTACCTGGCTTTGTCATATATTTTTATACCATTAAAATCATTGACATTATTTGCCAAGCCCCAAAAGTAGCAGCCCATGACACATGAAATGAATTCTAAATTATTCCCATGTTTCTGGATAGTCCGGATATTCTTAGCTCTTCCAGAGTCTTGAGTCCTCCTTATCACTTCATATTGGATGCTCTGGTCTTTATCCTGCTCCTCAAACCAACCAAGAGCGCTCGCTCTCTCTCTCTCTCTCTCTCTCTCTCTCTCTCTCTCTCTCTCTCTCTTTCTCTCTCCCATAACATCAGATAGCTGGCTTCTGATCCTGATTCAAGAGTCTGCTCAAACAAACTTCCTCCAATGCATCCCATGACACTCTGCTGTCTTCATAAAACAAAGTAAGAAATGAGCCTGTTTGTTTGTTTGTTTGTTTGTTTGTTTAACCTTCCTAGGGTTCTCTTGCCCCTGTGGGAGCAGGCACATCAACTCCCCTGGCTGCTGCATCTCCTGGAGCAGGTGCATAATGAATGTTGGTCGAATAGTACAATACCCAGATTCCAGATGTTGCTTCAGCTTATTAATCAGCTTCCCAAGTCCAGGCTTTACTCACAAAGAGTTGGGGCCCTTAAAGTCCTAAGTTCAAAGAGCAGAGGCCCCAGAGGTGAGGAGTCTTAATCTGTTAAGACTAGTGTCAAAGCCAAGGCAAGAACCCAGAAATCCTAAGGTTTCAATGGTCCTCCTCACATGACCCTTTCGTATGACTCTGCTAACTCTGTGTTCCTCTGACCCTCTAGATTAGCAAGAAGAAAGCAAAGAAATTTGAAATCACACCAACTTTCAGAGGAATTAAAAAAGAACTGGGGTGAGGATGAAAATGAGCTACGGGAGGGTCAAGGGCAGAGGCACTAAAGCCCAAAATGCTGCAGAAAGACAAACCAACGACTCTTCAGTCGCCATGAGTGGTCTTTCGCCACAGGTTAGGAACTACAAGTTGTTGATGTGAAAAATGTATTGTACTCTATTCTGATGGAAAGAATTTAGGATCTCTGCATGGAACGATATTGCCATAGTTCTTCAAGCCTCCTGGGTTGCTTTACTCCATTTAGAAATATGTCTACCTACAAGTCAGAGCTTTTTAAAAACATTTCTCACAAGGAAAAACTCATTGACTCCAAATGAAGCTCATTCTGTCTCCCAATAGCTCTGATGAATAAAAACATGCTTCATTACACTGAGCTGAAGTCCTCTCCTAGATATTTTATTGATGGTCAACTTTTGCCATTTTGAGGTATTGAAGGGCAGCTATTCATGTCACCCTGAGTTTTCCTTTTCCCAGGTCCTTCAATTACTTTCACATGGATTGATCTTTTAATGGACATCAGGGTTTTCCTTCTGGTCACTATCCAGGTGGCTAAACATATGAACACGACTTTTAGTTGTGTTTCAGGTATAGGGTGTAGGTTAGCAGCTCAGAAGCCAGAACAATCCTTGCTCTAGAAATTCCATTTATGTGACATGAAAATTATTAATCTACATCAGTCCTCAAAGCCACCTCCCCTTCCCCAGCCAATTACAAATAATGAGGAACACTGGCTTCTCCTTGCCACTCCTTCCCAGTCCTACCAAGGAAGGATTTTTGCTTGCTGGAAGAGGAGCTAGGGTGACCTACATAACAAAGTGATAGGAAGCAGGGAAAAGGTAGGAGAGATTGTAAAACTTTGTAGCCTGGTTATCAAGGAAAAGTATTTTTGGAGCTGAGGTTTTTATAAGTAGGAGACACTGGAGCAGCTGCAAAGTGCAAAGGAATCAGAGAGAAAAATGAAAGGTGATATTGTAAAGTGCCGAGGTAGCTTATCAATGAGATTCTCTTTGATGTTCTCCAAGAAATGTAAATGAAAGACTTCAATTGCTTTGAACCACTTTTAATTGTTAGACTATCTTCTCTTAAATATGACACACCATTATATGACTGGACCACATGGGTCACTGAATTTATAAGGTTATGCACATTGATCCGATAGCAATTATAATGATTTGCACACCTCGTGATTTTACTGTGTACCATGAACTGTACTAAGGCCTTTACATTTGTTATCTCATTTAATTCTTTCAGCAACCCTTTGAGGTGCATACTATTATAATTCTCATTTTTCAGATGAGGCAATACAACAGAGGAATAAAAGAAATTTTCTACAGATACACAGATAAGTAATGGCAGGCTCATGTTTGTCTGACTCTAAATCCCCTCCATCGCTTCTCACAGGAGCCCCTGAGCAGGACAGCTCTGTAATTGTCCTGAAAGAAAAAGGAAAAGCCAAAACTGTGAATCTAGAATCCAGGAACCTTCAGATGCACCAGGGAAATCACGCTCTCTAAAGCTTGTCTCATAACTAATGCTTAGTACTGATGCAACATGAAGATCAGACCCAACATCAAAGTGAGAATTGAGGTTTCTGGAACATTCTGTAGAAAGGGCCCCAAATTTTTAAAGCTGAATCTCATTTTTCACATTGTTGATTACACAATTTCAGTGAATGGGTGCTTCTTTTTTTGTTTTTGTTTTTCCCTTGAGCCCATCAATTTAGAAAACTTAAAAAACAAAACTGGGTTCATGAGAATGTAATTGATAAAGCTAACTCTTTCCTAGCTGACTTTTTACGGTTTCAGCTAAAATGCAAGCTCAACTGAATTCCATAATGGACTATACTTCATAATAATTGTAGTCTATTTGTATGCAAATAGCTGAACGGCATCTCTCAATTTCAAACTCTGGCTGTAAACTCACATCAGTTTTGGATAGATTCTAATTATGCATCTGATATAATAGGTATTGAATCAATGAGAAATTCCAGCACCAGTTTTGAGAGTTAACTCTCATTATTCACGATTTGTACCTTGGGTTTGAATGGTACATCTTTATGATAAAATGTGTGTGGGGTGGTACCATTATTTGGTAACTGTTTGAACTGACACGGTTATTTACTTGCTCCGAACCACAGTGTTGGAAAATGGGAACAGTGATGACTCCCTGATAGGATTATGGGATAATTAAATAACACAATGTGTACAAAGTACTCAGGAAAATATTTGTGGATCAGTAAATTACATTTTTTCCTATTCTCTGTTGCCAGATCACCCTGATGGTCACTTGAAAACTGCCAAGTAACCAAATCTTAATGTATTGCCTTGTTAAAGATGCCTCAAAAAAAAGAAGAAGGAGGAGGAGGAGGAGGAGGAGGAGGAAGAGGAGGAGGAGGAGGTGGAGGAGGAGGAGGTCCCTTCATGGCTCCAGCCCAATCATTAATGTGAAGACAAAGACAGTATTTAATAGGAACCAAAGGAGCAGGAATCAAGCCCACAGGACAGGGCTGGGCAGACACTTACAAAAGGTCTGCTCTGGACCCACATTTGCACACTCGGTGTCACATGATATCCTCTGGCATGAATGATGACCACCCAGTCATGCGTCTCTGAGGACAAGGGCCATAGAAGGAAGGCAACATTCTTTATAGGAGATGTTTATTTCCCCATTAATAAAAGGAAATTACTTTGTTGGTTGGGAGCCCAGATTTTAAAATTACTCCCATGGCTGTATCTAAAACCAATTCAATATTTTAAAACTCAAATTTGTTTGGCATAATAGACTTGAGGCTGTCAGATCTTGTGACATGGCCAGTCATAAAATGTTCCATGGGAAGAGAATGGGGCATGCTGCAGGGAGTGGGAAGAGGAAAATTGTAATTACTTATGTCCAGAGGGGCATAGTAAATGCCCAGGACAAACTCAGTTTCAGAAAATAGTAAAAAAAAAAATCATCCAAAGGGGTGGAAGATGTTTATACTATCTATCTGTCAACAGTATAGTGTAATTAAAGAAGACCAGGCAGTGGAGCTGGATCTTGGTTTAAGTCCAAGATCTACTATTTATTCTCCAGGTGACAATAGAGCTTGCTCAGCCTCTATTTCTTTATCTGTGAAATGAGAATCATAATATTAATGTTGTTGTAAGGAGAGACATAATATAGAAAAGCACTTGGCTTGATACTCACAGATTATAAGTACTCAGTAAATGATAGCTGTTGATGTTATTTTGTTGTTGTTGTGTATTAGCAGTTATTATGTGTTAGATCTCCTTATTTTGCCTCTGATCCTTCAGGATATAACAAACACCTTGTCATGTTATTAATATCCCCATTTAATTTACTAATTTATTTATTTATTTAATAGGCTGCTGTTTATTTAAAGTCTTATATATACTTTCATATCCATCAATAAGTTTCCAAAAGTGTGTTAATGGTGGCCATTTCTTTGTGCAGGAGTTGAGGGCTTACATCCCCATTTTATAGAGGAAAATATGGACCCAAATATCCAAAGCCACATGGTTAAGAGAAAGTGAAGCTGAAAATAGAATCTGGGTCTTCTTATTTCAAAGCCCACATTATATGCATTGCTAAGACTACCATTCGGGTAAAGCATCATTAATGAGATGCAGGCTATAATCTAAGAAAAACTCTGGCATATGGAAGTAAGAGACAGCAAGACTTCCTGACAGATGAGTTTGTAGAATTCAAAGGAAAATTTGTTTCAGAGATCTGGACAAATGGGGCTGTTCGGCATCATCAGCAAGGTATACCCCAAGGGTAGATTCAAGAGCCCATGGCCACGAAGTAAGACTCAGAGCAGAGTTGCCTCAGACAGCAGGATGGGGGGCTCCAGGTGATCTAGAAGCCCACTAAATTGTTAAAGAATCCCTGTTGACAGTAGGAAGGATTAGGCTCAGAGGATGGGGTGGCACCAGCTGAGCTGCAGGTGGGACTCAAGTAGATCCAGATGTGGGAGGAACAGAGGAAAAGCAGAAAATCAAACAAGCTCCGACATCAGCAACCAATTGATTGGCACTTTTTTTTTTTTTAACTTTGCAAACAGTTTCCCTGAAATTGTGCAGACAGTCTTAAACCTGTCAATTTGAGATGCTCCAGATTTACACATGCACGCTGCGCTGCCGTTCTCCAAAGTACAAGACTTCAAAATGCAATGTTTCTTTCTCTTTATAGCTATCCACTGTTTCATGACCTTGAATTTAATGACAGTGACTTCTCCAGCTCTTCAAATTAGCGGATAACTTCTCCATGAGCAATGGCAATTCTGGAAGATATGTCACACTCCTTGGCCTACAATTTGCATCTGTGACTCATGACCTCAGGGTATATCACAGAGTCAACATATAAACAGGCAAAGTCACTACCCTAACCATGTCCTCGGCAGACAACACTAGTCAATCATATCCCTTCTCTTAAAGTATCCTACAAAATTCTCATGATCATCCCTCAAGAATCACTAGATTTAGCTTGTAATAAAACTTACTGACCAGTGAGGCCCAATGGCTAACCTTCCAACATGTCCCTGGATTTAAAATAAAGCTAGTGGTGGCAGTTTTAAATTTATCTCCTTGTTTAATTCCAAGATACAATGGAATCCTGTGACAGGATGTAAAAGGAGAATGATATGAACCTGAAAAAAGAAAAGAAAATTCTTTATGGTAGATGGACAAGGAGCCCTAGATTCTCACCCTTGCTGTCTAATGGGATTTAGCTATGCGCACACCTATTAGGTGCTGTGCTGTATTCTAAGCACTTATGTTTTAATCTCATTTAATACTCATGACATATTAGACACTTTTATCATTCATTTTCACAAATGAAGAATGGGGTATTAAAGAGGCAAAATAACTGTAAAGGTCATGCAAGGTCATCAATGGTAGCAATAAGATTCAAATCCAACACCACCCAAATTTATAAAAGAGCTCTTGGCCTCTGCATTTTATACTGTCTCAACCAGATATCCCAAGGCCAGAACAGAAACAAACAATTGTTCAACTTACATTTCTTCTACTTGATGATGGTGCAAAAGCAATGTATGTTCAGTAGAAACCTTATTTTGAATTTTGAATTCCTGGGGCTGGTGAGATGTGGCACCATCCTCCATTGCAATGCTGGCCGTGGCTGTGAAGTATGGCTCCCCTGGGGGTAAACAATCCATGCTCTACAGCATGCAGTGTTGCTGAGTTACAGCCTCCAGTAGATTAGGTGTATTTAATGCATTTTCAACTTATGGTGGGTTTACTGGGATATAACCCCAACATAAGTGGAGGCAGGTAGGCACTGCCAAGATTGTGCCAGTTCTTTAAGAGCTTCACATCAGCCTGCTCTCTTGGGGCCAAGGAATAATAAAGAGCCATGACAACACAGGACGATCACTTTGCACAATCCCAATGGGACCAAGATATCAGAAAATTTCCCCTTGGGAAATTTCATTACAGCAGTTAACTAGGAGATGAAAGAGAGATTACATGGGCACATGGCCCATTGATTCCCCCAACTCTGTCAGGTTCACAGACTTCTCATAACCTGTCTTCTCTCCAGGGCCACATGCATAGCCTCAACAGATGTCCTTGCCAAGTGGGGGAGTTGGGGATATGACAGTTGATGCCAAATTTTCAATGAAAATGCAGAGATCAGTCCCAGAGTCCTAAGTTAGTTCTGCAGTTTGTTGCTACTGCCACTTCTCCTTTCCTTAGCTACTGAGTAGATCCAGGCAGGGTGGCCACATAGCCATTAGCTAGTGGACCCTACTCCTGTTTAGGCTTCTGAACCTTCTGTCGTGAGAAAATCATGGCCACCTTAACAGGAGCTTCCTCAATGTCTTTCCATCTCTATTTTTCTCTCCTTTTGCTCTCTGAAGAAACCATCTCCCTGCTTACCGTTGCTGTGCCCTTCTGGGGCTCTCATATCCATTTCTCCTGGGACACTTCTTCACTGGTTGTCTCCTTCCATCTTAAAGAACAGAGTGAGAACTCAGGCATTCACAGTTTTCCTCTTCCCCACAAAACATTCCCTCCCTTGAGCTGGCTACCTGCTAATGCCTGATCTCTTTCTTTTCAGGCCCCTCCAATATTCTTGCAAGAATAACAGAGACATAATGGACTCTATCTACTTCATCTCCACCTCTTCCTCTATTACCTTCTGTAATGTCACCTACGTCACCATGATCCAAGTGAGAGGGCTTCATAGATACTTGTATTAGATTGTGCCATGGAGAAATCTGTTTTATGAGTGACAGAAGGATAAAGGTGGTCAAGTGTTAGTTTACTGGTTCACATACCCAAACCTTGGAAAGAGCAAGACTGGATCTTGCCAGCACATCATTGGGGTGTTCTGCACGACTGTCCATCTGTCTCTCATTTTTGTAGTTGTGTGCCAACATGGAAAATGAGCCACAGACAATTTTCATTGTGTCCACCGGTCTGCTGGGGAAATCCAGAGAAAGGTCAAAATTGGCCTGCCTTGAGTCTTGTGGCCACCTCTTAACACATTTGCTGTGGCCAAGGGAAAGCTATAGTGGTTGGGTCCATCTCGGTCCTGGGTTTGGAGGCTGGCTAAAATCAAGTAACATCTGGTACTAGAAGAGCTGGGGAGCCACATACATGGCTGCTGGGGAATCGTGAACTGTACATTTTCCGTGATTTGTGTCTACTAAATAGACCTATGTTGTACCACTAAGAATCATGCAGAATACAATCATAGATGGGGGAAGAATTGGAGTCATTATCAAAATCATACAGTCACTAATACTGAGCAGAAATACTGAGATAATGCCTCCTTTACTAGTCAATATGTATTTAAGATCTTGGATTAAGGGGGCCTGAGGAATCTGTGATGCCTGAGCAGTACACTTTGAAGGGTCAGATATTCTAAAATAGTATATCCATCTACCTGTTGCTCTTTTGCACCTGTAAGATTCTTAAGTTTCAAAATCTCACAATTCAAGCACAAGCCTTTAAGAGAGGGCTCCTGCCATAGTTATAAGTTGTGGCCAGATGAATCTGACCCAAAGATCCTGCAGCAGCAAAATGAGAAAATGATAGAAACTGAGGCTAGGGGAAGGAGGGACAATGGGTCTTTCCCAGTTTTAATTTAGTGCACAATAATGTCATATGTCAGGACAGTGCTTTGGTGTTTTCTAAACACTAATGTCCCCCACTAGCAGAAGAGAATAGTGAGGCTGAGAAAGATTTGTAGAGAAAGGGTCATGTTGTCAGATGACCCTCAATACTCCCTGGGATTTAGCTCAACCACATTTTATGGCTAAGGAAACTGAGGCTCTGAGAGTTTAAAGCGGCTGTCCATCTTACACAGCCAGAGAGTGCAGGTGTGTGGACTTCTCACTCGGGTCTATTAGCCCAGTTCCAAAGTTAATGAACAGGAACAACTGAGTCTGAAACAAGGCTGGCCGACATCCTGCCTCGTGCTCTTTCAACCCAGCCAGCACGTTTCTTATTTATGCTATCAGGGTGAACAAAGACTTTTTGCAAGACTGATGCCCTCTTTTCCCTTTACCTCCACTGGCTGGGTCGGAGGCAGGTGATTTTCCCCACTTCTTAGCTAAGGGGACCAACACTGTGATGATAAGCTGAGCCCAGTCAGGAAGTCACTCAACCCAGCTGGGCCAGAACCTTGAAAACACCTGATCTTAGGAATTGTGATTCCCCAGTTCAGCTGATCCTGGAACCAGCACCGGGTGGGCTGCTTTCAAGTGAGTTTGTTTCTCCCTGTTCTCAAGTTCAATACGACTACTTCATATTCTGGGCCTTCCATTGACTTTCAGTATTTCGTGGAAAAAAAAAATTGTTAGAGTAGAATGGAGTGACTCTGTCGGCCTCATTCCTTATCTCACTCTGTATTTTTACATCGTCATGTAAATTAAAGCCATACATTATAGATACGTGACATGTGCATTATAAACTCATTTAAAATTCTGTTCAGCACACATTTGTAGGACTTTGCTGACTAAGTGACACTTAACCCATCAGGTGTAAACCAGCATGTTTCTGTGGGGCCTATTCAGAGCTGGCTGACCTGGCAAGTACTTTCACAAGTCTCAGGCTGTCCCCAGGCTCTTTGATCTGAGCATGTATCTGAGGGGGAGCCCAGGAAGGCAATGTGACGTGCGGCATGTGCCCATGATGTCACACCTTAAGAAGAAGAGTGAGATGGCCTGTCCTCCCCAGTGCTGGCAACGTCTCCTACAGATATCACAATAATAGCAATGCCATTCACAGCCAGGGATGGCTTTGCAGGTCCCAAGCTTGGCTTATTTCTCTGCTGAATTTCCATCTTGAAATTCTTGGTGTTTTAAGCCAGGGGCCCTCATTTTTGTTTTTATTAAACTCTGCACATGACACAGCCAGTTTCATCAACAGCAACCATTTAGTGAATATTTTCTCCAAGCCAGATATTGAGCATCATCTCATTTAATCCTTACAATATGCAATGATTCAACAAATGTTGAACAACCCATTAAATATGGTGCCAGGATACTAGAATAACCCAGACAGGCATGGCTCCTACCTTCATGGAACTTACGCTCAAATGGTGTCGACACAAATAACTTAAGATGCAAAACTGCTTTCAAGGAAATAAATAAAGGACTGAAGGAATATAATAAGAAGAATGTGTCTGAAATAAATTAGCCAGGAAGGAACTTTCTGAGTGTCTACGAGATAAGAATTCTTGTACCTATTTTAGAGATAAAATACTCTTTTTTATCTAACCCCAGATAGTTTCAGTGACAGCCAGCATCATAGAGCCAAAAAACATCAGAGGAAAGCTTCAAAGTCAAGTCCATGGATTCAGTGGCCACAGGTCTAGAATAAATGTTGTCAAACTTTTATTTATATATATTTTGTCTGGGGAAGGGGGAGGGCATAATCAACTACAGATTCTTATTTGATGGATCTGGGTGGTGCTGATTCTGCTGGCTCTGAACCACATGTGAGTACAAGGCCCTACACCCCTGTGCTAGGGGAGCATGTGTGGGGCTGGCCCTAGGCAAAAGTCACAAGTACTGAGCCACGGAGAGCCAGCTCTTGCCATGGAAGTCTGTGGCAGTGGACAGGCCAAGCAGGGCAGAACCAGATTCAGGGGCTGCCCATCGTCATGAACTTGTGAAGCAGCATTCAATTCACCTTCAGGGAAAGAATGAGAACACCACCACAGCAGTCCTGTCTGTGATGGTGCAGAGGGCAGCTTCCCCCGACAGCCCTGGGTTGATCACCCTGAGTGCTGAGGAACATTTCTCTCTTCTGTCCAACCACAATATGTCTCTCAGTCCTTTAAGCTCTTTTATTGTAATTTTTGCAATGTTCTCTATGACGGTAGAGCACAAACGGTTAATGGTTTCCTCATACTCCAATTGGCTCCCAGTACTCTCTTAGGTTTCTAAGTTCAAATCTAAATAGCTCATTCCATTTTATTTTTGTCCTGATAGGAATAGGGGTGTCATTTTTAAAACTCCCTGTAATAATCTCTTTTTCTTATTCTTCTGCAGTTTTTATGAGCCAAATATAACATTATAAGATCTGACTAATTTGTAGCAAAAATAACCACTTCTCACCCCTCATAGAGCATATTCCTCTCCTCCCCACAATGTATTAAATTTATGGCCACTGATGAATGCTAGGTTTCCTTCTGCTGTATGTGTATATGTTGAGTCTCTGTTCTCTGTCTTTGGTGATTAACACAGTACCCGGCACAGAGTACATGATTGATAAATATCCATGGAATGCATGAATAAACAACTATGGATGAACTTCTGTGGAATACAATCTGCTTTTCAGAGTATGCCTGACTTTCAGATTATGAAGAACCTTTCTGAAAAGGGAAAGTGACTTCACTTAGAGCAAAAATGAGGCACCTAATAAGCATTTTTCATTAAGAGGTAGTTTGACCAAAAGGACGGGGGGAGGGGTGCAGAATCTGTAATTATTGTGTTGCTAATGGGAGAAGGACAGGGAAAGAGCCCTGGCAGTCAGGCAGCCCTGCTTCTAGCCTTGGCCCCACCCCTTATTAGCTGTGTGATTGTAGAGAATTCATTAGACTTCTCTGGGCTTCTGTGATCTTGGCCAAGAAATAACAGGGAAAGCTGGTGAACTCGAAGGCTCTCTTTAGTATTAACAAGCAATCTAACACTTGGATTGGCGTTCGATGCTATATAAACCAGGTGTCAAAAGAGAAGGGTTTGTATGGAAATGCATGTATCTGTTAGAGGATTCTAAAACCAACACAGGTCTTACTTTTTACCCTAGAATGGCCTTGAATGAACATCATTTCCTAAATGTCCCCTTTATATGCAAGGCATCCTCTCCCCTCCTTGGGCTCAGCACTGGCCCTTGTGTGGCTGAAGAGTTCATGGTTCTTCTGGAGCTGCATTTACTCTGCCCTCCAAGCTTCCCTCGCCTCTGCACAGCCATTGATGCTCAGGCTCATTTAACCAGCACAGCTACCCAATATGAAGGTGGATAATTAAACACCGTGGATTCCAACTGTATTCTCAAATCTGTGAAGGTTTCCTGACTGCATTTTCTGCCTGAATCCCTCAGTGTTCCCCAAGGGCTCAGCCTTCAGAGCCTAGGGATAAATTGTTTGCTCTTTCCCAGAAACACGGCTCCCTTTCCCTTCCTAAGGGCCAATTCCTCCTTCCTCAGCACAGCCACTTTATTTGAAACTGGACATGGTGGGGACCTCAGCTCAGGGAGAGCCATGCAGAGATCACTCGGCTTCTACCTACCTTTGTCCTGTCCTACCTGCTCTCGCCTGGGAGCCCATTTTTGCAGGAGATTTTGGTTTTGTCTGTTTCCCATCCAACACACAAGCTTCCCACAGGTACCTAATGTGCCATCTGCATCTTAGCAAGTATTATCTCCTCCTTCAGCCTGGATCAGGGTTTTTTCTCTTAGCATCTGGAATTTGTGGGTAGCTGTGGGCATTGGCAGAGCTTACAACAAATGGAAACGAAATAGCATCTATGGAATGGGATGGTACAGGAGCACACACCACGGTGCTCCCAGTAAGCAAGGAGAACACTCCAGCTAAGCTGAAGGGAAGGGGAAGCAAAGCAACAGGTGTGGTATACTGTGGACCTACTATGTGCTTTTACTAATGTTGTCAAATCATCTCAATGACTGCAGGAACCCTTAGTTTCAATTCAAGAGATGGAAGAAGTAACAATGAGATAGAGAAACAAAAAAAATTACAAAAAGTCACAAAATTTCACCTATGACCTTCTTTATAGTTTTTGGTTTATATATTTTGTCCTTGCTGAGTACACTGCTCTCTCTCTCTCTCTCTCTCTCTCTCTCTCTCTCTCTCTCTCTCTCTCTCTCTCTCTCCCCCCTCCTTCCTGATCTTCATGTCCTGAGCTGCTTTTCTCCACCACCTTCTTCTGCCATGATGTTCAACCTCACCTCTAATAAGTAGGTTCAAACCCAGGTTGGTGAAACCTCAGAATTCATGTTCTTTCCTTTTTTACCCAACTTCTGTGGCTGGTGAAGAAAGAATGAACGCGAGAACAAATGGAGAAGTGGAGAAGGAGGTACAGGAAGGTGCTCCAAGGGCACCAGAGTGGGCCATCAAAGTCAGACACCACGTCCTGCTCGTATTATGACTCGATTCTAGAACAGCAATCATCAGAATGGGCAATTCTTTTAGGAGTCTTTCCTCATCAAGCCTTTGCTTGGGGCATTTGCCACAAGTGTATGGTGTCACATTTCACCTATGACCTACTTCATAGCCCAGGTTTGGGTACAGATCACCCATCTTTGCAGTTTTGGGTCTTGCCCTCTCACATGTGAACTCTGTTATCCATCACTGTGTAAATAAGCACCAAGTGTGGTAGCTTACAACAGCATCATTTGATGATTATCTTTCATGATCCTGAGGGGTAACTGGACTCGGATGGTTCTTGCTCAGGGTCTCTTGTGCGGCCATATCAGGCAGGGACAGGTACTGACAGCATCTCCAGGGCTTCCTCACTTATATCTTCTTTGGTTGATGCTAGAATTTGGTGCCTCACCTGAGGCTGTCTTCCAGAATATCTGCATGTTAGCCTCACTATGGGGCTGGGTTCCACAGACTGGGGGCAGCTACCTCGACTTTATGACCTGACCTTGGAGATCTCATAGGTTCTCTTCTGCCACCCTCATGGCTCTGCCTAGATTCAAGGGGAGGGGCTTACATTTCCTTTCCTGATGAAAGGAGTGTCACTGTGACATTGTAGAAAGAGCATGTGCAGAGGGGGATCTTGTGACCATCTTGGATACTATTCTGCCTGTGTGCCCTCTGCTCATTTCACCTGTCCCATGTGCAAAATATACTCGATCCTTTCTCCCAAGACCACCAAATCAGCATCATTACAGCATCAACTCAAAGGCAGAGGCTTATCAACTAAGTGTTCTGGTTTAGATACTAGGTGTCCCTCAAAAGTTCATGTGTGCAGCAATGCAGGAAGGTATAGAGATGAAAATGATTGGGTTATAAGAGGTTCAATCTAATCAGTGCATTAATCACCCAATAGAGATGAACTGGGTGGTAACTGTAGTCAGGTAAGATGTGATTGGAGGAGGTGAGTCACTGGGAGTGTGCTTTTGGTTTATATATTTTGTCCTTGCTGAGCACAATGTGCTCTCTTTCTCTCTCTCTCTCCCTCCCCCCCCCCCCTCTCTCTCTCTCTCTCTCTCCCCTTCCTGATCTTCATGTTCTGAGCTACTTTCCTCCACCACATTCCTCTGCCATGATGTTCAACCTCATCTCCAGCCCCAAGGAATGGAGTCGGCCATCTATGGACTGAGACCTCTGAAACCGTGAGCCCCCAAATAAGCTTTTATTCCTCTAATTGTCCTTGCCAGGTCTTTTGTTCACAGCAGTGGAAAAAGCTGACTAAAACAGTAAGTGAGGCTTAAGTACTTATCCAAGGGTGAGGCTCCTTGGATAAGTACTCTCTTCCTCCCTCTGAACATGTGTGAATGACAGAGACAAGTTACCTGCCCCCGACACATCATTTATTAAATCCCCTATGAAGCCCTGCACCTAGCAGTTAGGTGAGTTATCACGTTTAATCCTCAGCAGTCCGGAGAAGTTGGTAACTTTATCCCTCATTCCAGAGGATGAAAATAAGGATACAGAGCAGCAAGTGGAGGTCATGGGCTCCTCAGTGAAGTTAATTGAACACATATTCTACAAGACAAATTATACCTTAACACGTCAGTAATGCAAGCATGATTTATATTTAGCAATTAGTCGAAAAGTGTCTGGGTCTTGAAGAGTCCCTGAAACATTTTCAGGAAACCCAAGAGGTCAAAACTGTTGTCCTAATAATACCAGGACTTTACTGGTTCTTTTCACTCGAATTGCGTAATTAATGATGGTGCAAAGGAAATGGAAGTGAGAAAGAAGGAGGCCTCCTGGAAGAAAGAGCTGAGTCGGGAACTACTTACCACACCCGCTCAAGGAACAGACATGATTGGCACAGTTAACAAAGATGCAGGAGACAGTTTGGAGAGACCCCAAGATCTAAGACAATTTTAGCAGGGAAATAATTAACTGCAGGAATATATTATAAACAACCGAAAGAAAATGGGACTAAGTTTAGGTCGATAAGAGGTAGATAGATAAGAAAAAGATCGATCGATGGATGATGGATGAATGATAGGTCAAGGGGAGGCGGGGGCTCCTGCTCACAGCAGCATGCTGAAGCTGTGGTTAGTGTGGCGTGCATGCGGCCATCAGAGTCAAGGTTGGATCAGGCTGGAGTCATCTGTGGATACTAAATCTAGGGGGTATTTTTTTAAAAAAATAGAAATAGATCAACTTTTATTTAAGAATGTCATGGATGAAACAATAAAATTAGTAATTTTATAATGCTTCCACCCTGACCCATGCCCTTTTAACATTAGGAATGTTTTGGATGAGAAGCAGAATATTTCCTTGTCTCCCCACAGACTACTTACTGTGACCCAGTATTTTTATAGCAGAGAACTGGGACCACAACTTGACGTGACCACAATTAACATCACTAATGAAAGACATACAGTGATCACCTCCTCCAGATGTGGCTCCTGAGAAGGATGCCTAGGCGGTATCTGGGCCAGGAATGTATCATCTGAATCTAGCCGCAACAAAACATTACAAAATCCCCAAAGGAAGAATGTTGCTTCTTTTCTTTATTTTTATTTAATGAAGGAGGGTGGCGGCTCTTGCTCTTAAAAGTGTCACTGTCTTAAAAAAAAGGGGGGGGGGAAGGGACAGGGGAAGATTGTAGAAATATTCCACATTAAAGGATGTTTCAAAAACAGGGGAACTAAATGCAGTGCCTGAACCCAGCACTGCATCTTGTACCTGTAGATGGCTTCATTAGGTCAACTGACAAAACTGGAATAAGGACAATAAAAATAGTATTGACAACATAACTTTATAAAGTGGAAACTGCACTGTAGTTATTGTAGAGAAAATCTCATTTCTTTGGAAGTGAATACTGACATATTTAGGTGTAAAAGGCCATGATATATCTAACCTAACCACAAATGAATCCAAAAAAAAAGAAGAAGAAGAAACAAATCAGAGGATGGGGGAGAGAGGATAAATGATAAGGCAAGTGAAATAAAACCGTGAAACTTGGGACTCAAATGAGAGAGTATCTGGCTGTTCTTGATGTTATTTTTATTTCTGATGCTCTTAAAAGTTTACATTTACTTCCCCCACCCCCAAGAAAAATTAAAAGGAAAAATGCGGTGGGTCAAACCACTGGTACTTTTGCACAGAATGAGGCATTAATGCCACCAGATGGTATTTTTTTTTTAAATAGAAAAAGATCGACTTTTATTTAAGAATGTCATGGATGAAACAATAAAATTATTCATTTTATAATGCTTCCACCCTGACCCATGCCCTTTTAACATTAGGAATGTTTTAATATTGGGAAATGGGAAGAACACAGAGAGCACTTCTGCTGTGTGCTCAAGGGTGATGCTCATGGTGAGGAAGAGCAAGAGTGCAAGGAGGTGTGAGCTGCCTTCGCAGCTTTCCTCATGGAATTCAACTTCGAGTTAAAAGAATGACTGGTGGACAGACTATGATGATTCGCACCTGAGTATTGGGCAGATACTTTCTCAGAAATCAAGAAAAGGAGACTTCACTTCAAGGAAAAATGATTGTTAATATTTTTCACTGATAATAAAATTTGAACTGTCATGAAAATTGGGAAGCTTAGGATCTACCACTTTGAGCTTGGCACTTCCAATGCTTAAATATTTCTCTGATGATATTGGTAATGATCCTGAATACTATGATTTAATATATAATAAATGAAATGTGTCAATATTTGGAAGATCTGCATGACTCATTGAACCAATATTATGTAAAGGACCAATGCATGATAGTACAAAATCATGCATAGGTGAGAATCATTCAAAGTACAAGATATGCTAATGGATTTCAGTGTAACTGAGAATGAAAAGTCTATTAATAAGGTTTCAATGTTTTTTAAAAAATTACTACTTACTGACATAGTATTTAAAAAGAAGCTTCACAATGATCTGAGAGGTTATTAAAATATTCTGCCCTTTTTCTATTCCATCTCGGTGTGAGACGAGCTTTTCTTCACATAATTTAACCACAATAAAATAAATGTAAAAGCTGATATGAGCATTTGGTTGTTTTATATTACGCTAAAAATTGGGGAGTTTTTAAAAAATAGACTAGAGATGTAGTTTAGTGGTAGTGCACTTGAATAGCATTCACAAGGCCCTTGGTTTGATTCCTAGCACCGCAAAATAATAACAATAATAGTAATCAAAAGTAATACCCCTTTTCCCACTAATATTTTTGTTTTAAAAATAGTTATTTTCACTTAAAAGTACATCATGTCTATGAAATATATCCTGTAAATGAAATGAGTTCACTGTTACTTTTAGATAAATTAATAAATTCAATTTTAAAATTTAATAAATAAAATTTAAAACGTCTCAGTTTTCGTTTCTAAAGCAGTATCTACACAGAACAAATCTTTGGAAGACTCACTAACTTGAAAGAATATAAAGGTCTCCTGAAATCCTGTGGGTTCTTCCTGGAAGGGTGGGAAACCCAGGTGCCCACCCTCCCATCAAGGCGGCTGGCACTCTGCTGGGGACTACCGGACAGGTACTCCCACTAACCACACTGGACAGTCAAGGCAGTCACACAACCACGGTTAGCCCATCGGATTTTCTCCTCTGGGATTTTTAACTTTTGAATGAAATGAAACTGTGGTAGATGGTGTGGTTTCTGTCCCTCCATTCTAGTTTCTAAGACCATCTGGAGGTGCCTTGCTCTCTCTGTTCTAAACCCAGTTTCCTCAGCCTTCCTTTCTTCCTTTAAAATATTCATCTCTCTCCGTTTCATCCCCACACAAGCCATCCCCGATTTAGCTGGCATCAGATTCTGAAGCCTGTTAGCAAAAAAAAAATCTTGATAATATATTAATGTCTTGCTTTACCCTAAAAACAGTCTCCCTATGTTTTCTCCACACGTTGTTGTTGTGTGCTTTACATTGAGTGTCCTGTCAATCAACAGGTCTGAAAGCCTGGTCCTCTGCCCCAGGTGATGACCAGGCACGGTCTGTCCCTTTAGTTTCAGTCTTAATGACTAGAAACCAGGCTAAGACATGGTTCCCAAGGTACTTCCCGTTTCTCATGGTTAAATTCCTCTTTGCCTGAAGGAGTTGAGGGCATTTCCTATTTAGTCAATTGAAGTCTATTGTTCTTGTTTTTTTCAATGCAAGTAGGTGAAACTATATTGAGCTATAAATAGCACTCAAAAAATAATTATGTTTTGTGGTTGTAATTATTATTATATGGTAAATAAAGAATCAAGACGTCATGGGGTTAGATTGAAGAATACCATGTTTGGAATTAAAAAAAAAAAAAACAGAACTATCGTTCTAACTTTTAACTCACCTAAATATGTCCATGAACAAGGATTCAATGCTCTCCTCAGTCCCTTCCAGCTCTAGAGTTATATAAAGTTCAGCAAAATTTCAGCAAGTATCACTTCCTATTGTGTGCCTCCCTGGACAATGGTTATTGAATCCTTTCCCTAACAGTGATGTCTAACAAATAGCAAAGGCTCTGGACCCTAGGGGATAGGTGCCAAGCCTGAGCTAATGACCTCACCTCTCCGAGTGTCCATTTTCTCATCTGAAAAACGGGAGCGATGAGACCAAGGTATTGCTGTGTGGGCTAATGAGGTAATGTACACAACCCACTTATCACGGCCTGTAACAGAACATGTGTTTAATGAAGGCTGGCCATAGTGCTGTTGAAGCTACAGCTGAACACAGATCACAGTCATCCTGCCACTGAATAAATATATTTTTGCAGAAAGCGTGCTATTTCTTCTTCTGGAATTCTAAATGTGTTTTACCTACAACTCAGAAAGAGTTAGGCTAAATTTATCACTTTGCATAGAATCAGCAAAAACAGTAATAGGGAGTACTGCCGGTGAGTAATGGCAGATATTTGTAAAGGATCAGAGTTTCTTGCCAAGGAGAGAAAGGATCCAGACCCCCTTTGTTACTGAACTTAATGGCTGCTGTCCTGTAACCCATCACTTTGCTAAGAGGTGGTTCAGGAAACACCGAGGAGGTGCTGCCGGCAAGCAGCTCCTATTCAAAGGAAGCCACATCTTAGAACGTGCTTTCTTTGTTCCCCGATGCATGGGCTGTTATGGGCTAAACTCTGTTCACTTAATGGCATATTACTCAGCAATAAAAGAGAATAAAATCATGGCATTTGCAGGTAAATGGATGGAGTTAGAGAAGATAATGCTAAGTGAAGTTAGCCAATCCCCCCAAACCAAATGCTGAATGTTTTCTTTGATATAAGGAGGCTGATTCATAGTGGGATAGGGAGAGAGGGCATGGGAGGAGTAGATGAACTCTAGATAGGGCAGAGAAATTGGAGGGGAAGGGAGGGGGCATGGGGTAGGGTAAATAATGATGGTGGAATGTGATGATCATTATTATCCAAAGTACAGGTATGAAGACAAGAATTGGTGTGAATATACTATGCATACAACCAGAGATATGAAAAATTGTGCTCTGTTTGTGTAATAAGAATTTAATGCATTCCACTGTCATATATAAATTTTAAAAAACCCACATGGCAAAGTCATAATCCAAGTACCTCCCAATATAACCAGGCTTGAAAAGAAAGTCTTTGAAAAGGTAATAAAGTTTAAAAAAAGGTCTTTATGGAGGTCCCCAATCCAATATGACTGGCATCCTAACAACAACAAAAAGACATTTGGACACAGACTTCAGAGGGAAGATCATGTGAAAGATATATGGAGAAGCCAAAGAGGAGGCCTCAGGGTAAATCAACCCTGCCTACACCTTCATCTTGGCCTTCTAACCTTCCTTCAGAACTGTGAGACAATGCATTTCTGTTGTTTAAGCCAACAGGTCTGTGGAACCTTGTTATGGCAGCCCGGGAAGCTAATGCAATTCCAAAGGCCTAGAAAAGTGTCAGACATGCAGTTGGTGTTCAATAAATATTTGTTGAATAAATACAACAGAACAGGAGCAGTTGACAGCTGGCACCCTGATTTTAGTAAAAGCACATTTATCGACAGCCTGCAGAAAACAGTCACAAGCATGTCTGGAAGCTCAGTGGACTCCCAGATCTCTGTCCTTTGTGAAACTGAGAAGATGCTTTGCACAAGAGGTCACTGGGACAAAGGCAATACCATCCAGGGAGAAGAACCTGTCTGACATCCAGTGGAGTCAGAACCAGGGCCATTTAGGAGTCAAGAGGAAAACAGAAGCAGCTGCTTCTCAGATCTGATGCAAACTATGCAGCCATGACACTGAGTCCTGCCCAGTGTGGAAACTTCTCCATGTATAAATCGTGGGCATTAGTAGAGGTAAAACACAAGAGTGCTCAGCTCTGATGATCCCCAAGTACCATAGTTCAACCTGAGAGCTTTCAAAACTCTCTGTTTCTTTCCATTTTTTCCCTTTCATGGTTGTCGATAGTGAGGTTTTTGTGGTGAAGCAATCTGTCCAAGCTTCCAAATTAGTTCTCGCAGTGTAGGGTAAGCGGCTTTCAGAGGCAGATAATTCAGTAATGATTCAAACAGCTACAAACAACTAGAAATGCACTGGCTTACAGAACTGCAAGGCAAAGACATGTACATAATTCAGGATGTCTTTATCCAGAAGCCCTATACTGTGCTCAAAGACTCAAATACTCCTGAGCTACATCCAGAGTGTCAATATTGCCCTGAAGACTGTGCCCTTCAAGGTGATAGGATCACATCTTCCTTCACATCTTACAGATTAGAGAGTCACTTTAAATTGTTCCTGATGGGTGAACAAGAACTTTTTCAGATTCCTCCCCAGACCCCTCTTCACATCTCATTGGCCCAATTTGGATTCACACGCCCATTTACAATCCAGTCATTGTCAAGGATTGTCTTCAGCCAATCAGGTACCTTCTCACCCCAGTGCAATAACAATACTTCTCTCTTAAGGAGGAAGGCAAATGAACATAAGGTAGGCAATCTGTAATGTTCACTACAGCAGCCCACCTGGAATAGGAACAGCTTTTTCCTGTCTGTTCTATGACATTTTTTAAATTAATCATTTATTTATTTATTTCTATGGTAAAAGAGATTGAACCTAGGACCGCTTTGGGGGCTACATCCCCAAGCCCTTTTAATTTTTCTTTTTGTTTTTAGACAGGGTCTTACTAAGTTGCTCAGAGCCTCACTAAATTTCGGAGGCTGGCCTTGAACTTGAGACCTTCCTGCCTCAGCCTCTCAAGTTGCTGGGATACAGGCGTGTACCACATACCTGGCTGCCATGCTGTTTTAGTTAGTTTTTCATCACTATGACCAAAATAAATAAATAATAAAAGAAAGAAAGAAAGGAAAAGTCCCCCTCCCCCAAAAAAAGAGACAGAAACCAACCAGAACAACCTAAAAGAGGAAAAGTTTATTGGAGCTCATATTTTCAGAGGTCTTAATCCATATATGGCCAACTCAATTGCTCTGACCTAAGGTGAAGCAGCACACATAGTGGGGGAAGGGCCCATCTGTGAAAAGCTGCTCATAGTGGAGTTATATGCGGGGAGAAAGAAGAGTGGGGAAGGAAAGATTCAAAGATGCACCCTTCCCGGCCCCTCCCCCAGTGATCTATCTCCTCTAGCCACACCCCACCTGCCTGGGGTTGCCACCAAACCATAAAACATGCTATTTCTTATCTGAAGAAACTTTAAAACTTACAATTAAGTAAGAAATGGTTAGTTGCATCTTTACACAACTTCTTTTCTTATAAAAGAGCAACATAGTTTCTTTAAATGGTGAGCTTCTCACCAGTAATTTTAAAAGGTTAGAAAACAGAAAGTTCTGATTTTCCTATGACTTTCAAGAATAGGTCGTTAACATCAATCCAGATCTTCCTCTATGAAAATCATCCCCTTGCTTCTCCTACCTTTCAGTTTATTAAATGTAATTGGACTACTCTAGGAACGCTAAAAGCCACTGTTTTATTACAAACAGTACTTTGCTGCTCATTAAAGTAGATGCATTACACTTAATGAAAACTCAATAACTTATCAGCAAGCATTCTCAGGAGGAAACCGTCATCATTGCCAGCCTGGAGCTGTGAGCTGCAGAGCATCCCTGGGGATGGGAGAGGGAGGGCAGGGAGGCTGTAGCTCCACCCATAGAAGCCTGTGTTCACACCAGAGGCTGCTCGTACTGAGCCTAGCCCTTGGGCAAATTATCCCCATACTTTGGCTCAGCAAATCATCCTCTTCAACTTTTACAGCAGGAGAGCAATAGAAACCTAGTTAGTCTTTATAGAGTCTTAAGTTTCAGCATAGAGCAGCCCACTGAGAAGGTTTCTTACAGACCCCACCGCACCTTGGATAACAGGTTACATTAGAAAGTGTGGACTTCCATAAGGTAGAATGACATGGCCCAGGAAGGAAAACACCTGGAGTTTCTCAAAAGATAAAGGGTGCTCTGAATAATCCCAAGTTCAATGAAGAACCTGAATCTCAAATCAACCCTCAAAGCAGTTTTGCTCCCTTAATTCTTTTAGTCTGTTAATGTCTTCACCATCTGTCAGTCATTCAAGTTTAGAGCCTCCTAGTTAAAGTTGACTTCTCCTTCTCCCTCATCCCCATTGCTAATCAGCCGCCAAGACCTGTCAGTTCTACCTCTTCTACGCTTCTTTCTGTCTCTCCCTCTTCATACCATTTGTTGTCACCCAAATTCAGACCCTGGTATCTTTTTCTTGAAATACTAAAATAGTCTCATCACTAGTTGTCCATTTCCCATCTTTCAGCTGCTCTACCAATTGTTGCTTGATTTTCATCAAGACCAGCTCTATTTCTGACACTTACCTACTTACTGAGAAACTTTGATAGTCTACTTCTACAAAAATAACCCTCAACCCCTATCCTACATTTTAGGATTCCCAGGGTTCTGACCACCTCAACCTCAACTTCTAACCCTCATCTGTGTATACACACAAAGGTTTCTCTGGGTCCCCCAAGCACATCCCAAACATTTTTCTGTCCAGCTTCTACCCAAGAATTATTCCATATCTGGCATCCCCTAAGTCCCCATTGCTACCTGTCACCTATCCTCTTAGATCTAGCCAATGCTGTGGTCTTGATGGACACAGATGCTCAAGCAACTAGAGGTACTTTCTGAGAATCCAGAAAATATTTCTTTTCACCTATTGCATTGATATCTCTATTTTCAAAGTAGAAATAATAGCTTTCCCATGGTTTTCAATTCATTAATTTAACTAATTTTTTTATTGAGCACACTATTGTGACTTCTACAAGCACTAAGGATATAATAATAAATGTACACAACTTACCAAAACTTCTGTCTTGAAGCAGAAGCTTGACTGGCATGTTCAGAGAGGAAGGATGAGAACTGAACGGTAATAGAGGGTCTGAGGAATAAAAGATCCTGAATGCAAAGATCATGTTTGAAATCAAAGATGAACACTAAGTAGAATTCCCCCAAAGCCACCATCAAATAGCATCTACTGAGTATTTTACTTTTTATTTTCCTCCTAAGAATTCTCATTATTTATTTCCAGGCTGGCCTACTGGAAATCAACTTGCATACTTTTTACATGGAATTGCTTTATTTCACATTCACCTATGCTTCTCCCAGGGAAAACCGTACTATGGCATCATTTGCTTTTAGGAATAAAGTCCTTCTACTGCACATTCTTTCCAAATGTCTTCCGGCTTCTGTGTTTTCTGTTATTAAATCAGTTGACTGTCTTATTAAAGCAAAGATTGCATTTTGATCTTTTTCACCTTGGCGGTCTTTCAGATTTTATTTATTTAGTTAGTTTTCAGCAGGTTTATTTTGACATATTATTTCTTTATATTTGATCTGCTTAGTATTTATATAGTTTGTATCATTAATTAGCTTGGGGAAATTCTCATTCATTTTCTCTTCAGATTTTTGCTCTGCCCAATTTTTTCCTCTATTTTTCTTGTTAAACTAGAGTTAACACATATGTTTGGTATATTTACAGCCTTTCATATATTTTCAGGATCATTACTATTAATTTTATTTTTCATTTTTTTGCTTGTTTTGTTTCTCACCATGCTCAAACTGAATTTTTTTTATTGCCTTAGATTTTCCTATTTACTAATAATCTCTTCACCTGTATCAATCCATTTGATTCTTTAAAAATAATCACAGGTTGGTCAGGTATGGTGATGCACACCTGTAATCCTAGAAGCTTGGGAGGCTGAGGCAGAAGGAGAGCAAGTTCAAGCCAGCCTCAGCAACGGTGAGTTGCTAAGCAATCCAGTCAGCTCAGTGAGACCCTGTCTCTAAATAAAGTACAAAATAGGGCTGGGGATGTGACTCAGTGGTTGAGTGCCCTTGAGTTCAATCCCCTTACCCACACCCACCAAAAAAATAATCACAGCTTGTATGGTAAAATTTCCATCTTGTCATCTATTTTCTTAAACATATTAATCATAGCAATTTTCAAGTTCATAGCAAACTACAATTTTGGATTACCTGTAGTTCTGTTCCCTTTATTTATCTTTCTCTTTGTCCAATTTTGATAAAACTTATAATGCTAGATCTTATATTAAAAAAAAAAAACTATAGACACTTTGAATGATATTTTCCTGCTAGAGAGGATTTGCCCAATCACATGGCAGGTAGCCAAAAGAGGACATGTCTCCATCAGTTATTGCCATCTAACAAAACCACTCCAAAAGCTGGTTGCATTAAAAGAAATGACAAGCACTTAACATCATAATTCTGCAAGTCAGGATTTCAGAGAGGCCCCAGCAGGGATAGTTAATCTCTGTCCTATGTTGTCTGGGGTCACGGCTGGGATGATTTAAATTAGAAGATTGGGACAATTTCGAGTCTTATGTCTGGGGCCTCTGCTCTCTTCCTCAGGATCTGCTGGGGAGCTGGCTCCTTTATATACCTCCTTGTGACCTGCACTGGAATGTCTAGAACAGAGAAGAACTGGCTGGAATCACTTTCCACACACTGTGGTCTTAAGATAGCAAGACTTTTTTTTTTTTTTTTTTTTTTTTTTTTTTTTTTGTGGCAACTGGTTTCCCACAGAGTGGGCAAATCAATAGAGAATATTCCAAATGGCCTAGGTGGGGGCTTCAAGGCTTATTTTTCTCTTAGTCTCAGAAATCCCAGAAGGCCACTTTCTGGGTATATTTATGGCATATTTATATTCATGGAAGATTCAAGGAAAAGCAAATTGGCATCAAAAGAGAGAGAAAATTGGTGAAGTAGATTATGTCATTCCAATTAACAGATTCCAGGCTGGATAACAGACTTTGAAAGTTTTGTTTATTTCTGTTTGCCTTCAGTTCTGAAGTTTAGCCCTTTGGGGGTAACAGCCAAGAATGTGGGTAGGGTATCTATCAGGACCCCTCTTCTTTCTTGCATCCTGGATTACCATTTGTGCTCTCAGTTCTGGGAAGATGAAAACACTTGGTGTTTATCCTGATGCTTATTTAATTTCTTGGCCATTTCCCCTTCTTTCCAGAATCTTCTGCCTGCCTTGAAAGCTCTCCCATTTTTTCAACACAGTATTTTTGTGCTTTTATAAGCTGTTCTTAATGGTTCCTAATGGTTTGATCCACTCTAAGCTATACTATCACAGTAAGAAGGAGAAGCCCATAGCCTTCAATGCAAATGATTCTCTTAGTTCAGTTCTCACAATACTGAGTGTTCTGGCCCTGATTATCCTCTTCTCTTACATTGTGACATATTTTCAGAAGATGGCATCTTCTTGTCCTTTCACCCATGCTCTAGTTTTGATATGAATGATGACCCTGTTCCATTGGATCACCATGCCCCTTGTCATTAATATAGATTCTGCCTCTGCTTCTTTTGGCTTCCCCCAAACACATACTTCGTCAGAAAATGTCTAATCACAAGCCTTACTTAAAGCTATAGGTATACCTTTATAGCTCATTCTGGTCCCTGGAGAAGGACCAGTATATAAGCCACCATCAGTGTCCTTCACATCTCACCCATGGCAGAATACTACAAGGAAACATGCCCTGGGACATATTTAGAAGGTGCTTTGTGATCTCATACTCTAATTCATAATTAATTGCATGGGTTTAAGATTTCTGCTTTGCATACTAACTACCAAAATAGAAAAAAAATCTAACATCTCTAATAATATTAAAAGATATTAAGACTCTTTCCTCTCTTCAGAGCTCAGTAAATTTCATTCTGGGTTGCTAAATATATCAATAGAAGAACCGCCGCCCATCTGGTGGGATGAAGAGGAAAGTAATTGTCAAATACCCAAGAGGTAAAAAGGCCTAAGCTTCCTGATTCACCTGTTAGTGTTCTTTCCTGAGCAGTGGGTTTGCCAAGATTGATGTCAGAGGCAGCCTGAGAGCTCTTCTGCATGAGCAGAAAGCATTAGTGCCTCTGATGAGAAAGTTTTTCCTCCTGTAGACAAATCCAGTTGACGTGCATGTTTGTGTGTGTGTGTGTGTGTGTGTGTGTGTGGACATGTGCACATGCATGCACACTTATACACTGTCTGGTAGATGAGAAAGAATTTTTGTGATTTTTTAAAAAATTGATTCTAGTAGTTTGAGGGATTTTTCTAGAAGAGGATAAGATCTGAGGTAGCGAGGGCTCAGCCTTACTGACTTAAATGTTATATAAGAATGTGGTTTTCCTATGAAGGTGACAATAGGATAATCACAAATCATTTTTGAATGAATAAATGAGTTGATGAATATGAATAATTGCACAAACAGTGGAAACACACATCTCTTCTTTAATGGGAATCAAAAGCAAAATAAAACAAATAAAAATCTCAACTCTGAAGTCCAGCTGGGGAGAACCTCCAGCCAGGGAGTATCAGAGGACAGAGAGTCTCCTTTTAACCTTCTGCCCTAGATTCCTCGCAGCACAGCATAAATAAGGGGAAGTATGTTCAAAAAGTATTTTATTAAAGTTGGGGAATAACTAACAAAGAACAAAAGAAGCAATTCTGATTGGCAAGACACAGTGTTCTCTCTCTAGGCTCAAACATTCAGTTCTATTAACACATGGCCCTTGGGGAAAATGCTTCCAACTACTTTCTGTTTCTATGTTAGAGAGGGTGCATTTGACCATCCCTACTTGAATATGGCTTCCTCAGCCTACTAATTCATTCAAGTCATTTATTCAACAAACATGCATTGAGTACTAATTGTGGATCAGGCACGTCTAATTTGAGTGTCCTCAAAAATGACTAAGAAACTATCTTGGTCCTCACCCAACTTCCCAATTTGTGCCAGTCAGACACCTACATAAAAAAACTCCAGCATAATGTGATATACACTATGAAAGAAAAACACACAGGATGCTATGGTAGGAGAGGTAAAGGAGACCTAACATATCCTGAGAAAGTTGTTGAAGAAGATGAACCAAGAAAGTCTGAAGAAAGTATTGGCTGAGTTCACGGTTGAGGAATCAGTGAACAAACGGCTGGGGTAGGCTTGGGAAAAGAAGGGAACAGAATCCCAGGTAATAGGGACAGCACAAGAAAAGTATAAAGGCTAAAAACAGCAACCATTCTGTGTTGCTGAAAAGAAAAAAAAATGAAGGTGGAAGGACAATAAGAGACATCAGGTGGGAGATCATGGGAGACCTTGCAGATTGGTATTTAGATAAACCATTCCATGTTTTTATTTTTCCTATATTATGTATTTCAATGGTCTGAATGTTCATACCTCCCTAAAATTTTGTAGACTGAAACTGAATCCCCAATGCGACAGTGTTAAGAGGTATCAGAGGTGATGAGGTCTCTGCCTTCTAGATTGGGATTAGCGCCCTTATAAAATAGGCTTGAGAGCCTGTTCCACCAAGTGAGGCTAACATGAAGGCACAGAATCTGCTGGAATCTTGAAATTGGTCTTTCTAACCTCCAGAACTGTAATAATTTTCTGTTGTTTTTAAAATTACCTGATCTAAGGTATTTTGTTATAGTAGCCTGAATGGACTGCAACAGCATTCCTTTAAAAAGTGGCCCATAGCGCCAGGCATGATGGCTCACACCTGTAATCCCAGCAACTCAGGAGGTAGAAGCTGAGGCAAGAAAATTGTAAGTTCAAAGCCAGCCTCAGCCATGTAGTGAGGGGGTCTAAGTAACTTAGTGGGACCCTGTCTCAAAATAGGAAATTGAAAAGGGTTGGGGATGTGGCTCAGTGTTGAAGTGCCCTTGGGCTCTATCCCCAGGAACACCCATCCCCTCAAAAAAGATCCTGTAGCTTTCACCAGTTTCTGAAAAGCATCCATGACCCAAAAGGCTCAGGGACCTGATCTGAGTTTGGGCAGTAATTCTAAATATGATCACAAGTCAGAAATATCTAGCCATATTTAGAAACATTCAGATGAAAGGACATAACCCCTGCTTTTTGAATCACATTCTGGATGTGGGCTTAGAAATCTAAATATTTTTTAAAGCTTCTAGGCCCTCAAGTTCAGGAGCTGCTGGTTAGGACTGAGAGGTGAGGCCTTCACCCTTGCCTGCCCAGGTTTCATACACTCAGTTTCCATTTTCTTCTCCTTTTATTCACATCATAAATACGCTCTCAAGTGAGGCCCAAATGTTATATAAGAATGTGGTTTTCCTTTGAAGGTGACAATAGGATAATCATAATTGAATAAGGTACTCTCAGTTTTTATACAAGGGCCATGGCCCACTGAGTAATGGAGTAGGGTGACTCTGAGATGGCCCATGCTAACTCAAAAGCTTTTGGGTGGTCACCTTGGGAGCAGTCCTCAGCATCCACATAGAATGACTACAGCACTCACCTAAGTCACAGGAGAAAAGTTGCTTCTGCAATGAAAGATTCAGTAATATACTGCAGAGTCACTGCTGCCAAGCAGTTGGGTGCTTTATTTTTATAGACACTACAAGTTGATGGGCGAGAGAAAAAAAAAGGGGGGGGCCCTCAAAATAAAGTATTTAGACAATGTTAGGCAAAAAATAGCTGAGGGAATTTGTTCCTGCCAATATCTAGAAGCTATAAATAAGGAGTTAGAGCGTGAAAAGGAAGAAACCTAACATGCAATGCTTCTGAGATATGCTTGGCTTAAAAAGATTTCTTCAAAAAAGTTGGAAACAGATTGGCCATATATATGATATCTGATGAAAAATCTGAATGTTCTCTTTCTTACCTAAGAAAGAGGGTGGAAGAGCACACTCATTAAATGGAAAAGCATTCATAGATGCTCTCAGCAAAGCTACTCTACATTTGGGGATCAGAAAGAAAAACCAAGATGAATTCATTATACACACCAGACAGATAATTTCCCACATCTGTTAAAAATGCAAAATGTCAACCACCCCAGAGCCCCCTCCTCCTCTCCCGTCTCCACAAGCAGTTTTACAAATCATCACCATGGAGGCGATTGTTTCCACCAAGTGACTCTTTGGCATGAGTGGTGGTTTGGGTAACTTCAGCATAATGGTTTATTCTTGGACTCAAGGTGACTTGGATTTAGAGGTGGGTTCATTTTACCAGTGAGAGTCCTCAGTCCAATGAACTAAATCTCATTTGATAACCACAAATAATTGGTAGTTTTTCTTTTGCTCCCAGAAGATTGTAAAGCAAAAAAAATTCGGAAAGCTTGGTGAGATTTGACATGCTATATTTAGTGTTCGTGTCATATCAACTGGAGGATGCCTCGTCTTACAAAATTGAAATCTTATGTTTGTAGAGACTGTTTAAGAAATATGGCATCTCTTTTAATAAAAGATGGGTTCTTCCTTTGGCAATTTTCTATGACTTTAAAGATTTAGGAAATTGTTTCTTGCCCTGCTATCAGTAGAATCCTGGGCGAACATGGATAACCTTCAGGGAGTCCATGAAACTCAACTTGAAAACCATTCTTTTAGCATCTCACAATAGCATAAAGAACTACATTTCCTAAGTTTCAAATGTCTCCCTAGAGGCATTCTCGTTGACTGATATTTGGAGTCCCCCACCAACCAAGGGTGGAATCTTTTGCTAATTATTTTTCAAAATTCTATTTCTTTTCTTGCTGGTTAATTTTCATATTCTGACAACTTATTTTAAATTGAAATATAAATAATACATAATAAAATGCAAGAGGTAAAGTGCATAGTCCTTGGGTTTTGACTGTTAGTCACACTGATATAACCACCTCCCAAATCAAGACTTCGAAGAGTTCCATTAGCCAAGCTCCCTCATTCTGCTCTCTGGTTATATCTTATCTCCATCCAAGCGCAGAGACAACCACTGTTATTATTATTACGTCAATTAGTTTTGCCTATTTTAAAACAATAAGAATATTTGTCTTTATGGTGTCTGTTGATAAGCAGAATCAAAACAAATAGTTTTTATTTTTAAATGTTTATTTTTATTCCTTTTTTAATTTTTATATTTTTATTTATATTTTTTAATAAGAAATGTTTATTTATGTCAAGTTTAGGAGAATGGTTTCCAATCTTTTCCTAAATGCCACTTATTTTGATATGCTGATCTTGTATACCAACACCTTCATCTATTTGCTTATTTATTTTTGGGGGGTGGGTATATTCTTTGGGTTTTCTAAATACACTTAAAACAGTTTTCGTTTCTTGTATTATGACACTATGGCACTGACTGAGATCCCATACAATGATAAATTGAAGTAGTGAGAGTAGACTGATTTTTTTTTTTTATAATTTTAGAAGGAAAGTACTCATGATTCACCAAAGACTATGATGTTAGCTATTAGGTTTACAGAGATACACTTAATCAGGATAAGGAAGTTCTCCTCTGTTCCTATTTTACTGAGAATTTTTATCATGAATTTTATTGATGCTTCTCTGTATCTATTGAGATGATCATATTCCTTTGCCCTTTGTTAACAGTGTGAATGACAGTGATTGACTTTCCAATGTTCAACCAACCTTGCATCCCAGGTCTTGATGTGTTGTTGTTATTAGTCAGCTTACCATTACCATAGTGAAATACCTGAAATAATCAATTTATAATTAGAAAAGGTTGATTAAATTTGATTTTTGATCATGGGTTTGGAGGGTCCAGTTCATAATCAGTAAGCCTCTTTGTTTTAGGTTTGTGTAGAAATAACACATAATGCATAATGGTGTGAGTGTGTGTTGTAGCAAAATTGATTACCTCATGGCCAGGAAGGGGGGAAGATAGATAGATAGATAGATAGATAGATAGATAGATCGATCCACAGTCCCCTTTAAGGGCATGTCTGAGAACATTCAAAAACCAAACTATAGCAGTTATCCTTTTTATATATTGCTATATAAAAGGGTTTTTATGCTGTTTTATGAAGAATATCAA
Source organism: Urocitellus parryii (assembly GCF_045843805.1). Taxonomy (NCBI): domain Eukaryota; kingdom Metazoa; phylum Chordata; class Mammalia; order Rodentia; family Sciuridae; genus Urocitellus; species Urocitellus parryii. The sequence continues at coordinate 21,641,408 of NC_135537.1, read as the reverse complement.
TACGTAATTTTTCTTTTCTTGTTATATCTTTGTCAGGTTTGTTTAATGAGCATTATGCTGACTTTATAGAATGTATTAGAAAATGTTCACTATTTTCTGGAAAAGTTTGTGTAATGCCAATATTATTTCATTCTTGAATATTTGATAAAATTCATTAAAGATGCCAATTGCATTGTGATTTTTCAAAAGGAAAGATCTTGTTATAAATTCAAAATTTTGATAGGTATAAAGCCAAATATTTTTTTTCTTTTTATGATGATTTTGGTAAATTATATTTTTCAAGAAATTCTTGCACTTTGACTTGCTAAATTGACATGATTTTTTAATAATATCCTCTTTTTAAAAAGCCTTTAAATAACTGGGGAATTTGTAGTGATGGTCTCTTTGTTCCTCATATTAGTAATTTATGAAGTTAAAGTCTGCTGAGATGAAATTTCTCAGCTATTTTCTGTCTGAAATGTTTTTCCAACATTATGAGAATATTTTCATGGTGTATTCTTTATCTTTGGATTTCAATAACTTGACTATTTGGGGCTGAGGTATATTTTTTTCATTTTTATGCTGTTTAGAATTTCATGTCTTGGACTTGTGGGTTGATGTCTTCCATCCACCTTTATTTTTCCTTTGGTACTGGGGATTGAGTGAAGGGGTGCTTAACCACTGAGCAACACCCCCAGCCCTTTTTTATATTTTATTAGAGACAGGGTTTCACTAAGTTGCTTAAGGCTTCACTAAATTGCTGAGGCTGGTTTTGAACTTGTGATCCTCCTGCCTCAGCCTCCCAAGTCACTGGGATTACAGGAGTGTGCCACCTCACTCAGCTTCTGTCCACTTTGAAAAGTTCTTAGTCTTTGTCTCTTCAAATATTTTTTCTCTCTTATTCTATTTAATGGAACTTTGATTATTATTATTTCTTTTTAATGGAACTTTGTTCCTGAGGAAGCTCTGTTCAGTTTTAAAATTACTTATTTCTTTACATACTTTAGATAACTTGTTACCACCTCTTTAGGTTCATTAGTTCTTTTCCTTTGAACCCAGGGGCACTCAATCACTGAGCTACATCCCTAACCATTTTTTAAATATTTCACTTAGAGACAGAATCTCAGCGAGTTGCTTAGAGCCTTGCTAAGTTGCTGAGGCTGGCTTTGAACTCATGATCTTACTGCCTCAGCCTCCCTGAGCTGCTGGAATTACAGACATGCACCACCAGGCTTAGCTCATTGGTTCTTTATTCTGCTGTACTCAAGCAGTTGTTAAACCCATCAAACAAGGTATTCACTTCTGATGTTTTCATTTTTAGTTCTAGAATTTCCATTAAGATTTTTTCCCATAGTTTTTATATCTTCTGATGAAATTGTATAGCTTTTCAAAAATGTTATGTACCTCCCTCATAGATGATTTGACATTTATTATAATTACTTTAAAGTCTTTTTCTGCTAATTTTAACAGTTGGGTTATATATGGCTATCTTTTGTTAACTTTCCCCTCTTTATCATGGACACGTTTTTCTTTTTCCTTTTGCATGTCTTATAATCTTTTATTATATATCAGATATTGTGTGCAAAATAATTGTAGTGATTAAAGTACTGTCCCTAGAAAATATACCTCTTCATCTGCTATGCTGCTAGTGTGAGGGCTAAACCAATGATCTGTAGTTGAACTTAGTCTGGACTTCATTGCAGCACTACTTGGATTCTATTCACCACTGACTTCAAATACTTGAGGACAAGGTCAAGACTTTTCCTTTAGTGGGCTTTTGGTCTGAGCACCAACACCATCAGACTCTGAAGCTCTTTCTGTGCCTTAATCCCAGCTTACAGCTTTCCAATTTTCTTGAGATTTCTCTATGCTTTACAGCTCAGCTGCCAGCTTTGTTAGGAACTGAGAAGTTTCCTCTGCTTCTCATCTCTACTCGTAGATTTCTTCACCATGGGTGATCTATTTCTTCTCAAGCTGTTACATTGACCCAAGTTTTCAGAAAGATGCCACATTGCAGTAGAGAACAGTCCTATGCACCTCAGGATATCTATCTCCAGCAATCCTGTTCTGCCTCAGCTCTCAGTGAGCCAATTCCTTGCATCTGATCGAGATCCTATGCACCTTGAGGGATGCTCAGCTTTGTGCCCTGGTCTGAGGATTTGGGGAGTCCCTGGTTAAGGTCTCTGAACCTCACCCACTTATGGCAGTTTGCCTTGATTCTCCTTACACTCCCTTAGAATGGAGCAATATCCTGGAATTGCTAGGGATAAAGGCAACCATGGGTACTCCTAGGAAGGGACTGTCACATCTAAGATTTAGTTCACTTAAGTTCCTTTGCATTTTAGCTCTCTGCAGGGTTTTAAGTGATCATGATATTACAGTCTATTTGACTTGCACTCATTGTGCTCATTATAAGGATGAGAGTTATGATCTCTTGAAACTTTATACATCCTAACCAGAAACAGACGTCTATTCTTCCATTTCAAAAGTCTTCAGAGCTAGACCTTTCCTACAGATTTTGAAAAGAACAAGTTTCCTACTGTTTCCTGCATCTTTCTCATGTCATCTGATATGATCCACAGTTCTGGGATTTTGCACCAAACTTGTGCATTGGGAAGAAGAAAAATGGGACTCCATAGAACTACCACTAGGAGTACCTCCTGTTAGCCAAGCAGTCATCCTGAGCCACGCCAAACAAACCTTTGTGCTCTGGTCACATCTTTCACATCCGTCTCTCACTTTCCTGTCAACTGTCTATATCTGATGGAGGGTATTCAAGCCATGGCCCTTTGTAAGCAGTGCCCTTTTCACTCCTCTATTACATTCCAAGTTATGGCTTCAGCCTGCCCTTGAATGTACACCTTCTATGACGTCTTCCCTAACATGCTAAATGCCTCCTAGAGTTTTGCTACACTGTGGATGTAAGCCTGACCCTCTGTAGGTGCATACCATGGAAGGGAAAAGATGGCGCTTCCTTCTTCCAGGTGCCATCAAACCATCTAGGATGAGTCTCACTGACCTGACAGGGGATACATTAACTCCCCTGGAGTCAGGATGAGGGGTGGGGTCAGCAATGTTCAAATGAAGGGGACCAAAAGGGAAAGGAAGGTGGATCTCCTAAGAAAAACAGGCTGCTATTGGTAAGGAAGGGGCACTAACTGTCATGAAGAATGCTAAAGTTGCTTTTCTTAAAACATAACTGATATGGATATTCACAAAAGAAAGAGGAGAAAATTTGAGGGGGACTATCCATTTCAACCTGAAGACAAGATGAATGTGAAGGACATGGTACCTAGGAAAAAATCTCCAACATCCTAATAGAGGGCTATTATTATAAATTAGTTGCTGAGGGAAATGATACATGACTTTTTTTTCTTTTTTTTTTTAAAAAAACACCGAAGACCATTGTTGTTAACTTTCTAAGAACCCACATATTTTAAATATTTTGGCTGTCAAACTATTTTGATTGTATATTTTCTATACATTTTCTTAAAAGAATTTCAAACTACTGACTCTCTTAGCAATTATAATTCAGTATTATTGTCCCTTCTTTTTAATGACATAAATCAAAAATAAATATTTTCATTTCCTCATTCAAAATCTATATAGCTTTTTATTAAGTAAGTTTAAATTTGCTCCCAGTAAGTTTTAGCAAAACATGTTGCAAATATACAGCAAAATATTTTTAAATATTGGTAATATTTGAAATGCCAGCTTCATGTCTCTGACTCATTCTAAATGAATGGTTACAGGTATGAACAAAGATTTCTCTTTAGGAATATATACCACAGCACTGATCTCACCGATTAAATTCTGATCAGATATTTACCACATAATTATATATGGTAAACACACCTAAATTTAAAATAAAACACCTAAATTTAAAATAAAATTTAAAATACCTAAAAATTATAAAATGCCCAAATTTCTAATGGTTAGGAGTTGATAAAAAAAATTATGGAATATATGGAATGGCCACATAATGGAGTACTATACAGTCATTAAAATTTGACTGGATATAATTTAATGACATGGGACAATGCTTACTATAAGTTTTTTAAAATGTCCTGAAATAACATGTATTTGGATCTTTGGGAAACAGATAAAATAGCCTCCAAGTCTTTCTCTTCCCAGCCTAATTTTTTTTTCTACTCTAAGATAGGATGATCTAAGTCTGTCTGATTAAAGACACATTTCAGATCTGTTTCACAAGCAGATTTGGCTAAGGAAACCAGGTTATTGTCATTCAGTTGGGGACAGAATTTAAACTTGGCAAACGACTTACATATCAGTGAGGGTATAACTTATTTATTTAAACCACCAGGAAAAAAAAAAAAACAATCCATAAGGATTTGCACCCAAATGCCATGTCAGTCTTGAGCTACCTCAAATATATTCCACTGAGTGAGAATGAAAAACAGACCATCTCTCAACAAAGTTCAGCCAGAAAAATTAAAAATGCAACTTGGAGCAATTTTGGCTGACGGACAGCCCATTCCTGAATATTATGATGATTTCATGTTGTTATGCATTAAAACCCGATTCTAAATGAAAACTAGAGGTGCCTGTGGCACTAGAAAGACCACAGCTTATTTGGGGTCAGTACTGAAATCTGGAACATTAGGCTAAGAATGTTTCCACTTTAACAGGTTACGGAGAGATTCTTAAGCCCCTTTTGGTAACATATTTGTTATTATTAACAGGCACCTATAACATACTGCTATTCCAGATGCTAACATACTAATTCATTTAATCCTCATGAAAACTCCATGTGGTATAGACAAGTCCTAACTGGAAGAAACTGAAGCACAGAGAGGTCAGGGAAAGTCATAAAACCATTGGGAGAAAGAGTCAAGATTGGAACGTAGGTGGTTGGGCTCCCAACTGTGCTTTTAACCAGCACATTTGGACAGTTAATCAGCGAGAGGTTAAAAACCAATAAAAAACCCAGATCCAGGGAAGCAGATGAGTCCCTTTACTCTGTCTTCCAAAGCAGATTTGCACTTCTAACATCAGGCCCAGAGCCTCCTTCTTCCTCTCAATATTTTGAGCTCCTGCAAACCAGAAAGACTGCACTGAGTCAGGGGAGTCCAACACAGAATGACTCAGGTGTCTACAAATAGCTTCTAGTTTTCTCTTCTCCTGAGTGGACTTGGCGGAAATGCTCAGACCATCAAGCAGCACCATCTGTAATTTGTAACGGAGGATTTCTCAAGGTATCTCTGCATGTTGTAGCTCTCATTGAAACATCTGTGAGGTAGGCTGAGACCAGATTTTTAAAAGGAACTTTTCCAACTAGCCTTCTCAGTCATTCTCCAATGTGAAGATGATGCTCTCATTAGTCACACTCGGCGGGGGGGGGGGGGCTAGATCTTACAAGTTTCTCCACCTTCAGTCTGGAACCTGAAACTTCATACATTCGTTTCTGAGCCTACCCTGATGATTTGCCTTTGATTGGCTTGTGCAAACTCATCCTGATTTCCTCTTCACACAATACTCAGTATAAAGTACTCATTCAGAAAATATGGATAAGTATCTTTAAGTTACCATTTTACAGATGGACAAGCTGAAATTCATAAAAACCTGACTGATGCCCTGAAACCAATCAACTTGACATTCGCTCCCTTTCGAATATGCAAGGTTGGTGATGTGTCCTTTCTGTAAAAATGTCCACTGAAAGAAGGTAGGTGGGTCATTCACAGAGATGGGAGGAGGGAGGAAGAAAGGAAAGGATAAGAGAGGAACATAGAAGGAGGTTCATTTCTGTCCTAAAACCTTACTCTAGTGGCCCTGAATCATGAGCTCCAACACACCTGGAACCGTTTATAAATTCTTTTGAGAAATGCCAGTCCAATAAATGCTTCACCAGCTGGTAATTCATGAGCTCCAGGCAGTAGTTGGAACCAAGGGGGGTAATGGCCACAGCTGTCAGGCTCAGATGCTCTGGGGCCGGGCCCTGCCACTTTGTCCCAGCGACCGTGTGGAGGAACGCTGTGAACTGGGCACATCACCACTGTTCGCACTGGCCAGCTTCCAACAGCACCAGCTGCATCTGGCCTGGAAGATGGCAGTTGCTGGCGGCCCTGTGTTCCCCACGAGGCTGGGTGCTGGGCTGCAGCCAGGCTGTGAGAGCTGGGCCTCCACCGGGCATGCTCAGTCCAACATCCTCTGCCTGTCTCCCCTGCAACCCCCACGGAGGCATTGGGTTTCCCAGCACACTGCATGCTCCTGGGAACAGGTGTCTTTCTGTAGCCAAGAGAAAAGATGGAATGAAAACCACGCAGATGAAAAGTTATGTCATTTATTAATAATTTCTTTTTTTTTTCTTCTATAAATTGGACCGAAAAAGTCTTTGGTGACACTCTCTATAGAACAATCTATCTTGGATGGCAAAACCCAGACATAAAGTTACACAGGTCAGTGAAGTAAATCAAGAGCTATGGCTTTGTCATTGCTTGCACACTCCCACGCACACTTTAGGGCTTAATTGCATTAAATCATTAATAGTCTATAACAAATGGGGAAAACACTTCCGAAAAGACCTGTGGTGACACTACAAAAAAAAAAAAAAAACATTGGCAACATATTAGAAAATTCTGTCCCAAATGTACATTGTATACAAAATAAGGTATACTTTTTTTTTTTTTGCTTTACAATCTGCCACCTAAAATAATTCCAGTTTTTAATGTCTTTCTTTCTACCCCTCAACATATCCTATACATATTTTTCTCTCAAAATCAATATACAAGGTTCATTACATGGTAACTAGGTCATTTGCACGGCTCAAATTTTGGTAAGAATTACAATCGGAAAAAAAAAAAAAAGGAATGTTATTTTTAGAGAACAGAAAACTATTGCAGAAATCAAATGACCTTTGAGGCCTAAAAGCAAATCATTACAAAAATAGAGTGACTGAAAGGCTAGCTTGACTTGATTTTAAACAAGGGTGAGACGACGTCACTCTGGGAGCTCAGCCTTCTCAGTGGCTGCCTTCCCTTCCTATTCACTGGTCCTGGAAGGCCCAACTGTGGATATATCACCAGCCTCCTGCTATGGAATATATTGCAACTGTAGACTAGTGAAAACCATGGTCCCAGCTAAGTAAAAACCATGGAAATAAAATCCTTTGATTTGTGGAATAGGTAAAAAGGAGAGAGCTTCCAGGAGTTATCTTCATGATCAAAAATCATGCTGTAAATAGCAGGTTTTCTATCCAGAGCTTCTGGACAGCATTACTCAATTGGGTGTGTGTGTGTGTGGGGGGTGGTTCTTAGGATACTCCATTTCTTTCCTCCTTTTAAATAGACTTGGAGTCAGGAATAATATCATCTCTACATACTAAATTTTAAATATTGAGTGAGACAAGTTTAGCACAGTCTGATATTAATGTATGTTCACTGAGAACTCAAAAATAAATAAATAAATAACTTTGTCCCCATCAAACATGCCTGAGAAAAGAAGTCCAGCTTTGAAAGGACTTCCTTGGTTAAATTTGGTCAAGAGTGACAAAGTATCTCAAGGGTTCTTGTCCGCAGTTGCTGTACATGGAAACTAGGTAGATGAATTCAGCAACTGGAGTCCTGATGTACGGCTGCATGGGGGTCATATAAACTATTGGAAGGCAGAGGTATTTTTATTTCAGAGCTCATGGCAATAAGTGGTCCTTTTAAGACTTAGAGCTCTCGGAGACCTGAAGGAACATAAGACACTTTGACCCTGGAAACTTCATCTCCGCATTTGCATGTGTAATTCAGCCTTGTCCAGCAAGAGACTCATACAGATTCTAATCTGATAAAGCTTTCTGCCTTCTCTGCCTCCTTTAAACAGGTTGAATTAAAATTTTGTGAGTTCTTAAATCAAGTGCTTCCTCTTTTTTTTTTTTAGAAAACACTATATAGGTCTATTCACATCACTCATCTCACCCCTGATTAAATTAAAGTTCAGTAACCTTTATGAAAGGCCACCAGCATAATATTCCTTCAAGTCACCAGGAATTTGAGAATCACCAAAATAAAGGCTAACATAGCCTACTGTAATGAAAAACAAAAAAAATCATTCTAAAAGGGAAATTGAAGGAAGCAACCGGAATTGATCCTTCTTTGAGCACCATTTGTAACAAGAAGAAATTAAACTGTAATGCACATAGGATTCCAGATACAAAATTTTCCTTACTTCTGAAGCATCATATCTGGAGGTGTGCTAATATGCCAGGTACACCCACCTAGTTATCTTTTGTGACATGCCTATAGTGATTATTGCATGGATTTTTCTCTACAGTCTTAACTTTGGGTCATTTCATTTTTAACAAAGGTGATCTGCTAAATGTATTATGTGTATATGATCTCTGGTATTTATAAGCCTTTTCATGTAAATAAATACATAGCCAGCAATTCTTTAAAAAGAATATTTTTAAGACCACATGTCCTAATGTGGGGATGGAAAAGATGTGTGGAAATCACAAGTGGCTGAGTCCTCTCTGGAGTTCCTGCATGTAATTCATTATGTGGTTGGCACTACTCTCTGCTTTGGCATCCTGCCAGCTCAGCTCATGTAGGTCACCTAGGGACCCCTGGTTATCATTAAAGTTGGCTAAGAGATAACTACTGACATCCTACAGCAATGGCTACGATTTGTCAACTTGCTGCAATGCAATATACAACTCTTTCCTAAGAGAACTAAAATTACATCTTACTGTTGGGCCTCGCTGATTTGCTGAGCATTGTTCAATTCCCAGCTGCATGTTTCAAATGAGAAAAGAACATGCTAGCTAGCATCCCCAAGAGATTTACCCAGAGAATGACAAATGAAACCACGGAGATTTAAAGTAGATGAAAAGTGTGTTAGATGCTGTTCTCATTTATAATTACTGTCTTTTTTTTTCATATGGCACTTTTTTTTGTTGTTTTTGTGGGGACTATGTGCCCCGTGAGCTTTATGACAGGTAAATTTGGCAAGGCAGGTCCCTGAATGTCCTTATGTGACTGACTGGCACAATTAGGGACATTGCTTTGTAAGCCAAGATGACAACATGAGTTTTAGCATGGCTTAGGGTTGTTGGATAAAGTGTTGCATTTTTTTTGTGAAGGCGACAGATACAAGAGTAATATTCCAGTTCTGAAAAAAAATAGTTTAAATACAAATTTGTGAAGGCTAGATGAATAAAGGATTAACTGCTAACCCTTTAACATGCAGCTTAGATGACATGAAACCTATTGGGCATTTAATAGAAAAATACACATGGACCAAGAGCTTATTGTATCAAATACATAAGAGACATCACATCTACTTAAGGGACAATGTCACATGTTTGAAAGTGGGCTAAGGAGAGTCAGTCTGGAGGAGAGAGATTTAGGGAGTTGTTCTGAGTCACAGGTGACAGAGAAAAGTCCCTCTTCTTGAACTTCCTTGCCTATATACCACTCGCAGCATAGCATCTGGACCTGGGGGCTCTGATTCTTGCTCTGGTGCTAGGCAACCTGGAATCATCATCTCTTTGACCTCTAAAAACACCTGCTTTCACTCCTGTTCATAGTTCCCCGCAAGATATCCAAGTTCCTCTTTCTCTCCCAGGTATCTACAAAGAAAGGATGAGTTAGCATCCACCAGACAGGATTTCCACTGACTTTAGCCACATACTTGACGTTATTGGAACACAGTTTTGTGATGAACTTTCCTTCTAAGACAAAACTGGAAATACATGTATGGAATATGGCAGGTGGTTTTTTTGGGGGGGAGGATTAAAGTGTTTATTGTTTATTCTGCATAATAGATCGTAGGGACCAATAATCTGTCTAGTCCCTGTTCTCTTTTGCCTCTTCCAAGTAGAAGAAAGCATTTAATATCAGAAGTCTCCGTTTTTTATAATAGAACTGAGATATGATTTGTGGGGTTTTTTTAGTTTGTTCATTTGTTCTTGTAGTTTCACAATCATCATAAGCTCAAGACAGCCTTTGCAGCAATAGAAATGTTCTTTTTAACAAGAAGCACAACTGAACTTCTCACAGACTGAAAAATTACAATGAAATAAAAGAGTATTATGCCAGGCGCAGTGGTGCTTGCCTGCAATCCCAGCAACATGGGAGGATGAGGCAAGAGGATTGTTATGTTTGAGGCCAGTCTCACCAACTTAGCAAGACCCTGTCTCAAAACCAAAAAAGAGAAGGGCTGGGAATGCAGCTCAATGGTAAAGTAATCCTGGATTCAATCCCCAGTACCAAAAAAACAAAATAAAAAGAGTATTCACTTTTGTTTCTGATTATTTTGCTTGCCAGTTTCTTGCTCAAAATAATGTTTGAGCCCAAATGGTATTAGGGTCCCAATGGTGAGGCATACTCTGTTTACAGCAATCCTCTTGTTCAATGGTGTGCATTTATATATTATTACTTCTTTCTCAACAGAGAAGCTTCCGAAACTTGAGGTTTTCACAAGCATTTAAGAGCTTGTGTTATAAATAATCTGTTCCCCCAGTACAGCCATTTTTCCTTGGCCTCTAAACCAAAGCCTTTCCCAGCTCTAATCAGACACAGGTTAATGGCTGACTCTGTCATCAGGCCCAAAACCTCTGAAAGGCATTGTGGGTTGACATTTCCATCTTACTAACATGCTGGTGGGTTGTGTGGATGGTTCCTTGTGCAATATGAACATTTCTTAATTATATTAGTAGTGTTTTCTTGGTACTAACTCCCCCCACCCCCCCGAATGAAAAACATTATCATACTTATATATCTCAAACAAAACTTATATATCTCAATTCAGTTGGAATTGCCTACCTGAAAGTCATAATACTTGCTCTCATGCAGAGACATTTTAGAGATAAAAGTTCAAATGGGTTTGAAAATTCAAATTGGAAAACAATTTGCACTGGCAAAGTTGAATAATGAACTTGTCTTAACTTATGCTTAGTTACTTCTTGACACTGGGTAGAGTGACTTATTGTGTTTCCCGTGAAGTCTGAGCTTTTGCAACTGCAGGAGACCCTGCGTGACCAGCCGCATCCATGTCTGTGGGAAGCGGAGCAGCAGCTTTGAAATATTCACAACCAACACAATTTTGATTAAAGAAAGAACTCTGGTTTTTAATAGTTTTGATCATTAAAAAAGTTTAAACCTGCATAGCAATCATTTCAAAAATAATTATTTAATGTTCCATAATTAAACTGTACACAACCTAGTCTTGGGACATAGAAGCCAGTGAGGTGAGTTTGGTGCAGTCCCAGGAGCCAGGAGTCAGGTTCTCGTTGGCCTTTTTTTTTTTTTGTCATTCTGTTCGTCTAGGTTTATTTGGATACTTGGCACAATCTGGCTCCGCCGATGAGCGGATCTGCACTGGGAAGAGAGCGCAGCTGGACCCGGGACCTGCTCGCTTCCCCTCCCCCACTCGGCCGCATTCCTCAAAGTCGTTCAATGTCTCGGTATTTCTTCCTCAGGATGGAGACCTGGTCTTTAAAAAGCACGGGGTCGAGCCTCATCTGAGAGTGGATCAGCGGCATGTAGCCAAACCAGCTGGCAAACGTATTCATGCAGCTCTGTCGCTGGGCAAAGTGGTCAGGGTCAGCCCAACGGGAAGCCCGGGAAGTCTAGGGAGAAGGAGAGACAGGACAATGAGAGGTGTGCCCGGTGAGAGGGCAAGGGTGCAGGACAATGAGCCAGGAGAGTCACGGCCAGCAGCAGAGTCCAGGCCTGGGCCCAGCCTCACCTGCACACGGCAGGGGAAGAAGCAAGGTGCTGGGTTGTCAGCCTTGCCAGCTGTCCCCAAGGCACCCAAGTTCATGGCTGGGGAAACACACCTATTTCGTGGAAGTTTTCTGAGTTGACAAATTCTCTTGTCAGGGAATGAAAATGCTTACCAAGTAAAACTCAACCACGATGGTCACTAACTGCACTTCTCTTGTCACCTAGGACCAACTACTATGACTCACAATGCTTTCTTGGTTTCAAAAGCAGTTTTTAAAATCCTTCTTGTTGCGGGGACGGGGTGGCGCAGGCCTATAATCCCCAGCAGTTTAGGAGACAGGAGGATGGCGAGTTCAAAGCCAGCCTCCAGACACTAAGCAACTCAGTGAGACCCTGTCTCTAAATAAAATACAGTGGCTGAGTTCCTCTAGGTTCAATCCCTAATACAAAAAAAAAAAAAAAAATCCTTGTTGATTTGAAGATACCAGTAGTCAACTGTGAAGTCTGTCTTTCTACCTATTCCGCTCTGGTCTTCTCCTTTCTTTCTACCTTTATAAAGATCTACGGAATCCCTTTTTTTAAAACTCATATACATAGCTGAAGTAGAAACAAAACCTTACACTTCATGCGGGACTAGTATCACATGGCCGCTAAAAATCTCACCTCCCCTCTAGAGACTTTTCTACTGAGATGGCTCCACAAAGCACAAGGAGCTTGTCTGTAAGGCTGTTCTTCTGCACTTAAATCCCCTAATTGTGTTCTTCTCTTAACCCAAGAATGGTTGCATTTTCTATTCCTCTAAAGTGCCCAAAGATTACTTTTTAAAGGGCAATCAGTTCCTATAAAGAGTCAGTGCTCACCTACAACAGAAAAAAATGTATTCTAGGCAAGTAAAAAAGACCATTAAAATCTTTTTAGCTCTCTATGTTGCCCCTAAGGTTGATTAAATATTTTTAGATCATGTAAATGATTGACATTGATATAAAAGCAAGCTTTAAATGACTTGAGTAACAAAATTTAAATAGAAAACTAAGCCTATTGTCTTTAAAGCCAAGTTTTTATGAAAACAAGAAAAAGATTGGCTGCCCTATTATAGGAAAAAAAAATTTTTTTTTAGGTAAATAAGCAACTCTTTAATGGTGTGTGTATGTGTAAGTTTGTATGTATGTATGTGTGTGTGTGTGTGTTCAATGTGTTTATGTCCCCACACATTGTTACAAATACACTTTCATGGGAAAGTACATTTTAGTGTGAAAATCATTCAGAGTCACTTTAAAACTGTGTCATCATGCTTGAAAATAACATCACAAGTAAATACAAATGTCAAGTTATCTCTGAGAAGCAGAGAAAAAAAAAAACACTATCTATGAAGTGTTTTCATGAAGTTCATTTGAGCTTACAACCAGCGGGGAAAGTAAAAGCATGAGGTAATAACACCCCCATTTTATGAATGAGGGGGCAGGCTCAGGGACGCTGCAGTCATTTGCTTGCTCCTTTCCTTAGCACTAGGAGACTCCACATGGTAAATCAGGGAGAGGTCACAAATGAAGCCGACTGTGGGTTCCTATTGGAAGGGACACTCAGTCCCATAGGTGTCTTGCTTTGTTCCTAAATTCATGTGGGTTTATGGGCCATTTTGGAGGGGCTCTTTCCCAAAGTGGCTGACTGGCACACAAGGGCAGGAGTGCTCACATATGCAAATGGAGATACCTAAGAGCATCGGCTCATTCTCATTCACAAATTAAAAAAAAAAAAAAAGGTGAATTGAATCATTTAAGTATCTTTTTTTGCCACTAGATTTGAACATTTATTCTGGGTCAACCAACATGTATTAGAAAAGACATCTTTCCTCTGTAATGAAAACTGAATCTCAGAGCACGATGTCTGCTTGCTTTACTAGGCACACAAAATTTCAACAAACTCATGGGTATGGAAGGGAGAAGGGGGCAAATGCAGTCAGTACCTGGTTGCATACAGGTAGATCTGAGGTTCCATCGAAATTTGCCCGCATGGGATTTGAAAAATTACTAGAAACATTGCTTTGACTGAATTTGGCAAATCTACGAGAGGGCACAAAATGAACCCCTAAGATTAAATATCCCTGCAACTCCTCTTGCTAGTTCTTTCAGTAACCGGAGGGTAGTAGAATTTTCCACTGGAATCCTTTGCTCACTAAGGACATCTCTTTTGTCATAACCAGGAACTAGAACAGTGCCTGGTAACCTGTATGTGCTCAGGAAATGCTAGATGATTAAATTTTATGAACTTAAAATCCTGTATATTGTTTCTCTCACTAAATTAAGTAAATGTGAAAAAAAACCCCAATTTGGTTAACATGACCCTTGTCAAAACCTAGGTTATTAACACACAGATCAACACCTGTTAGAACATGGCCCATGAAAACACCAAAACTGAACTGACACAATCATGTTAAAGACTGCTTATCCAGGTCGACTCCAATCCTGCTGCCTGCTCTGTGATCCAAGTCAGGTAGCTCTGATGGCCTTAATTTATGTTTTTTGATTCTTACATACAACATTGGTTCTGTCCAAGAAGAATAAAAATAGAACAACTTCAACATCTTCAGATGGGTACCATGAGTCTAAGGTATAGGAAATCTATCAGTGCAATGAACAGAGTCTAGTAAAATTTCCTTTACTTTTAAAATAGCTTTCCCTTCTATGAGAATGATTTCACTATTTTCATTTTAAGGATGAGCTGAATTTCAGAAGGCAATTGATGTGCCCACAGGTTGTTAAAGCTGGTTCTAGAACTGAAAATCAAATACTGTGACTCTTGGAGTTTTACTGTGATACATACTCATGAGCAAATACTGGTGGGCTGTGTTGAAGACAATATTGTTTGCTTGCCATTAAATAAGACACCATGAAAACCTTTAAAAACATTCTCATAGGTCAACTCCATGGACCAAATGTTTGTGCAACAATCCCCCTACCACCACCACTGCCGCTGCAGCCCCATTTCCATATGAAGCCTAATCCTCAATGTGATGGTACTGCAGATGGGAACTCTGGGAAGAGATTAGGTCATGAGGGTAAGAGTGTTTAAGAATGGGATTAGAGACCTTATAAAAGGGACCCCAGAGTGCTCTCTTGCCCTTTTTCTAGCATATGAGAACCCTGCAAGCAGACAGTCATGGATGAGTCAGGAGCAGACTCTTACCAGATGCTGAATATGCTGGAACCTTGATTGGGCACTCTCTAGCTTGCAGAAGGGTAAGAAATGGGTGTTTGTTATTTAAGCCACCCTGTTTATTAGTATGCTTGTTATAGCAGCCTGAAGGGACTAAGACAAACTATAAGGACGTATCTTTTGCAGGTCCTTGTAGGTTAGATGAGAGCTTTACATTCATTCCAAAGATTTCAAACATGGAGTATTTCTGATATCTCCTCATCAAGCTTCTACAGAGTTCCTGGAGGAACACAAGTCCTCCTTACCTTTGGCTGCACCACCAGTGAGCTAAGCAAGGGAAGAGTTCCCTTTCCCTTACCTGTCCCATCATTGTCTCCTTATACTGCTTCTTCTGGGTCACTTTTATTGGAGGCAATTTTGTCACAGCAGACACCAGGAAATTCATGAGAATGTCCTCACAATTGGCCAGTTGGTCCACCATGTTCTTCAAGCTGGCTGGCAGGTAATGGGAGTACAGGTAGTGATAATATCTGTAAAAACCAAAGACAGGTTTCCCAGGGTGTTATTACATAATGACAGGTGGACTTGATGCACATAACCCTTCCTTCCGTCCCTACACATGTTGCTGGATGGTGATGATGATGATCACTATCTCTTACTTGCTATATGCCAGATATACTCTAAAGTGTTTTATAAATGCCTCCTCTAATCCTTATATAGAATCTATGAGGAGGGTGGTATTATTATTCCCATTCTACAGATGAGGAAACAAGGTACAGAGATACACATAGCTGCAGATACTGCTTGTTCGGCTAACTTTAATATCAGTCTGGTCAGTTAGAAACAAACTGAATACTTAGATGGTAAGAGAAGTTACTTACACGTGAGACAAACCATAAGAAAGAATCAGATTCATCTGTGTGGCGGTGGAGGAGGAAGGGGAACAATGAACTTTTGAGAGGTGAAACCTTGAGATCAGGGTTCAGTTTAAACGTTCACATATTGGGCATTTCCAACCCTGTCTCTCTCCGAGATGGCAAGATTTTCTATTCTTTACAACAAAGATTAAGGTATGACTGGTGTGATCCCCTCACTAAGACAAAAAAAACAGGGTTCCACCAGTGATCCAGTGAGAAATGCTACCTATGTATACTCACTAGTCTGGCTACCTGTCTCTAGATGGCTGGTTTTAAAGACCAAATATATGCAACTGAGTGCAAAATTTAAATTTCCATCCATGGCTTTTTTCAGCATATCCTTTTGGATGTGTTTACATGTCCAAGACTGAACTTCTATACTTTTCACAATTCTCATTCCATCTGTAGCTTTCCCCCTCCCTGTTGATGACTGCTCTTGTCCTTCCCATTCTCAGATCAAAGAAACAAAACAACAACAGCATTGGATTCCCCAAACACACAAGTCATTAAATTCTACACCCAATCTATTAAGGCATCATGCTAAAGCATCTTCAAAATATGCCCACAATCTAGTCATTACTTATTATCTCCACTGTTCGCTTCCTGGTCCCAGGCTCCATCATCTCTAGAAAATGCCAATCACCTCTTTATAGATGTTCCTTCTCTACCTGGTCCCTGTGTAGCCTATGATCAACACAACATCCAGAGTGGATGCCTGAAACATTGACACGGTATCTGTTCATGTTCAAACCCCTGCACTGGCTCCCTGGGTCACTTAGAAGAAAAGTCAAGTCCTCTTGCATCTGGGCTCCCTAAACTCCCTGACCTGTTCTAACTTACTCCACTCTCATCATACTGTTCCACCCACATTCTGCCTCTTGGTGTTTATTCTAGCTGTACTCCAGGCCAGAATGCTCTTGACCAACTTCGTAGTCTCTGTGCATATCTCACCTGCTCAATAAGCATTGCCTTGGCCACCTGCCAACCTGTTCCATCTCTACCATTTCTGATCCTTTACTCTTGATACATCACTTATCTCCTTAACATCCTATTGGGTCTCCTCTGCATTGGCAGAAACTTTTTTTTTTTTTTTTTTTCTGTTTCACTCAATGGCAACTCCAAACATCTACAACAATGACTGGGGCTCTTCTATTAAGATACGTTTTTATTGTCGCTATTCTCCAAACTGAGTTACCCAATATACCCCTGAGCAGAGTTTCCACATTTCAGCTTAACTGAAAACACTATTCAGGAAATGCAGTAAGCCAAAAAGTTTCACTGGTTTAAAAAATACACTTGCCACAATGACAAAACTCATATGGGGACACAGACTAATGTTCAATAAAGTTGAGATTTGGCCCAAGTCCCTATTTGTGCAGTTGCCAGAAACTAAAATATGAGGAGAGATGAGAGAAATGTGTAAACTGCTCACTTGTGGTAAATAGCAGCTCCTGTCAACACCATGGAGTAGTCGTTCGTCCACTTGGATGTGTACCCCCACCGCTCCTTAGAGTTATCCCAGAAATGGCTGCGTGCGGGGTACCCCACAATCCTCTCGGGGAAGCTCTGCCACACTGTGAAGGCAAAATCCACCTGCAGGCAGAACACAAGCCAAATAAGCAATCAACAGTGTTAACAAATGTCAACAAAACATTACCTTCCCCCTCTAATTCATGATGCAAAAGCCCGAGACTGTTTCGAAACATTAATTCCATGTATTCATCAGCAAATTAAACTGACTGCTTGACATTTCGCCCCATAATTATGCACATTTTAATGTTTTCTGTTAAGGAAATTTCAGATTAGTGTGGAAATGAAAGGAAAAAAAGTTTGATGATATGTTTTTTAGAAATCCTCTCTGTTCAAACAAACAAACAAACAAAAGTAAAAAAAAAAAAAGCAGTTATTCCCTGACCCCACACAAGGTACATGTGACTATTGAGTCACAAGAGGCAGAGACGACACATCTGTTTTATAAATGAGAGCAGACTTCCTGTGTGCATCCAGAGTGAATCTAACCAGCATCATAACCAGCAGATATCAAGGCCAAAGTGACCGAAATTAAAGCATCTTAAGAGCACGAGAAAAGATTTTTTTTTTCTTTTTTAAAGCACAAGTTTTAACATGAAGACAGAGTAGATAACCCTAAAGAAAGAAGAATTCAGGCTTCTCAGGTTTGAAGTGCAAGGAAATTCCACAAAAGCACCCACAAGTGAAATCACTAAGAGTAAGTGAGGACCAGGCCCAGGGAAGCCACAGGATTATTTTAAAGAAAAGGAAGCTGAGGGCTTTCCAGTGTTTATAAGGATCCAACGCAAGTCCTTCTGAACCTGCTTCTGTTTTCAAGTGTGTAAGCTCACTTCTGACTTGCTATGATCATTTGATGAATCAAAAATAAAAAACAAACAGAAGATAAAACTATAATCCATCATATAATGCGGTGTAGTGCTTATAATGCGATAAACCTACTTCTAGGTGCTTATATGTTTTTACTCAGTTCATCCTCACCTTGTGAGGTATGTGCTCTTATAATCTTTAATTTACAGGATGGAATATGAACATATATGAGGGTCAAGTAATTTGTGTGCAGCAGCAAGTGGCAGGGCCAAGATTCCAACCCAGGCATTCTGGTTTCAAGTTCAATGTGTAGTGTATTCTAACCTCTCTTTGGCTCTCTCGCTATAGTGTTGAAACCAATTTATGTCTTATAAGGGTTACTATTTAAAGCCTTTGACCTATTTCTTCTTGATAAGCAAGGCAAATAGAAATTTCATTGATTCTGCAAATACTTCAAGTCTCAGGACTGTGATGGTGGCTGGGGGATTGAACGATGTTGCTAAGTCTTGCCATCAAAGAAGTTCACAAGAAGAGCAAGTAACCATTCATCAAAGCCAAAAGCTGAAAACAGCCCAAGTTCCATCCACCGCAGAGTGTGATCATGAGACACACCCGTAAAGCAAGTGCCACAGCATGGAGACTCAGAAACATTATACTAAGAGAAAGAAGCCAGACAGAAATTGCCACGAGTCACAAGATTCCATGCATAAGAAATATCCAGAATAGGCAAATCCCCAGAGATAGAAGACAGAGCTGGGGGGTTGCCAAAGGCTGGGAATGACTGCTTGACTAGTCCAGGGTTTCCACTGTGGGTAGTAAAAATGTTTTCTAAGACAGAGGTTATCATAACTGCCCAATATTGTGAACAAATGAATCAGCACAGAATTATATACTTAAATGTTAATTTTTTAAAATGCTAATTTTACATTTTTTAAAATTTTTACCTCAACAAAATATTAAAAAAAAAAAACCTGAAGCCAGTGGGCCTTGACCAATATTTCCCAAGCTTTTTTGCCGCATTCTCATATCACATATTCAATGTATTAGGGAAGATTTTTCTTCAAATTGACTTTTATAAAAAAAAAATTACACTTATCCTAGGTAAAAATACCAGTAAAATTCTGGGTTTGATTATTGGGAATATTATTTTCTAACAAAGACTAAATTAAAAACAATTGTTTAAATAAAATACTTGTAATGAACCATGAACAACTCTTTTCTATTTTATGAACACAAACCATCTTTTTGGAAACACTGGCTTGGATGATTTTTAAAGATCCTTTTATCTCCAAATTCTTCAGGCTTCCAAGTCACTCTTTTTGTAAACAGCCATAAATTCTGAGTGAAATCTTGGTGTCTGTGATGGTTAATTGTATGCATTAACTTGACTGTACCAAGAAGAACCTGGAGGACAAGATCACTTCTGGGCGTGTCTGCAAGATTCACATTCCAATCAATGGACTCCAGTGAGGCAGATTGTGCTCCCAACCTGCCTGGGCAGCATTCAATGCATGGAGGGGCAGGAGGCAACAAAAAGGTGGAGGCATGAGGAATCCACTTTCTTTCCTTCCTCCCTGCCAGCTTCTGCTGGGCCATCACCTCCTACTGCTATTGTTCTGGGACTTAACCATTAGCTGCCATGGTTCTCAGGCCTTGCTGTATCCCCAGTTTACAGATGGCAGATTGTGGACATCCGATCCTCCACAATCCTTCAGGCAACTCCTCATAATAAATCTCCACAAGCTCTGTTTCTGTGGAAAACTCTAATACACTCCCCTATCTCAAGATGAAAAGATTTAACATGGCTTACTCCCCAGAAACGAACCTTGAGGGGAGTTGGGGGAGGAGGCCGGTGTAACATACATTAAGAAAACTTGGTGGGGAATGGGACATCTCAAAAACACAGCAGGGGGAGTGGGCAGCATTAGCCAGGAGACTGAAATTAGGTCACGATAACCTATACATTGTCACTGGCATCCAATACTAATGGCACCAACTGATGGGCCAGTACATTCTACAGCCTGTTGTCAAAGAATCTGCCCGGCTGTCAGCACTCTTTGGGGTTTTCTGTTATTCTTTGAAAAGGAAACACATGCACGGGCAGCTACTATAGAACCCAATGGGGTGTTTTTATCACATGAATTTCTTACCCTCTCAAAGCTGTTTCAAGTCATTTCAAAGGAACTCAAAAGTAAATTCAGATAAAAACTATGATTCTTGGGATAGTGCTGCTTTCATGGAGATCATTAACACATCAAAGAAGGCAGAGGTCAGCTTAAGGCCTGTTCTCTTAAAAATCAACATCTGTTTTCTTTTGAGGATTTGCAGCAACCCAGATAAATGTAAATAACTATAAACCAACTATATCTAATACCCTTTATAGGATGCTGTTTAAAACTCTATCGTTCATGCTACAGAGAGACATTTACACAAGCTGGGAACCCTTGGAGAGGAAATAAGCTGAACCAACATCTATTCACCTAAAAAAAGAGAGAAGAGAAATCCTTGCCCATGACCATTTTAGGGAACATAACCACTCCACTGATGAGCGGGCAAAAGCAAACCCGACTGCCAGCCTCTTAAATTTACATATCATTTTCAACCCACGTTGACTTCTAATTACTTCACATACAACACATGTTCTTCCCAGCATGCACAGAGTGGTTGGAATTGCTATTCTTTGAAAGGAAATTCACCAGCACAAAGATGCATCACAACAGCTGAAAGTGATTTCACAATGGGACATGGAAAAACAAACCCCAGGATGAGACTAATTGCCTCGTGCCCAGGGGAAGAGGTAAAGAGGAATCCATACTCCAGGCCACAGGACGATGACTCGGGTAGTGGTCTTGACCATTCAATCCCCCATGACAGTATGCTGTTCTTCAGTGTTTGCCCTCTGAGATGTACTGCCCACTCTTGCTGCCCTGCTCTAGGCACTGGGAATGATGGGACCTCAGGGACTGCACCACCTGGTCCTCCTTACTGGCTGGTGTTTGGTTAGGTCAGGTCAATGGGAAACACCAGCAAGAAAATGGAGACAGAACTAGAGAATGTCAAATGTCTCCTCCCTGCGACCTTCTTACTTTGGCACCTGAGTTCTAGCAGCAGCCCTGTCTCTCTATGAGCACAGCCCTTGTAGGGAGGCCTCTCCTTTTCCTTCAGGTCTAGGGGTAGACACTGCTTCCTGATCTTGCAGGTACCTCCCCACCCGTCCCTCCTAAGTAGCCCCAGATTCTTCCACTTGAATCCTTCCCCTTGAATCATCTGATTCAAATTCTGTTTGCTGCCAGGACTTTGATAGATAGAGGCAGGAACTGTGTAACCAAAGTACCTGGCATAGAGAGCAGAACAAAGAAATCTCTCAATAAATACTTGTTGAATGAATGTGCTCCTGGGATGCCAGCTTCCCTTGCAGGAAGCAGCAGAAAAATGCAGGCTGGTGTGTCTCCCAGCTTGTATTTCATAGCTATCTTTCCCTCTGAATGTGAAGCATCTCTTCTCCCGGCAACCCTTGCTCTGGACAACTCTTGCTCTGGCCGCTGCACAGGCACAATTGGCTGTGTGTTCCCCCTTTAATCCACACAGCGCTCACTCCCTCAGCCATTCATTCAACAAGTATTTATAGAGCTTTGGCTACATAGAAAGCATTTTAACAAGGTGAGGTCTGGGACACTGTGTCCTGGGGTTATTTAGGTTGCCCTTGTACATCGCGTCTGTTCAACTCCATCGGATGGAAATTGGAAGCAGCCGTGGAATTTCAAGAAAGAGACACTGAATTGGGCGGCCTAGGTCAACACCAAGGCCCACTGTTAGAGCCAGTGTGGGGTGGGTCCAGAAGAGTGTGTGCGGCTCAGTGCTTACGCTTAACTAGAAAGGAAAATAAAAATGAGTAAAAGAGGCAAAAGAAAGGTGGAGGGGGAGGATAAACAGTTAAGTCTCCATGCTGTTTCGGCAGCTAGCATGAATAGAATGTTTCTGATATATTACATTTTTATACAGTTGTCTTTGATCTCAACTATGCCTTAAAGTAAGGCTTCAGAGATCAATACTCATTCGAGTTGTAAAAAATTGGTTTTCTATCATATCTGTCTTCTCCCCCACATGCATTTTTTGTGGGGGGAATCTTATTTTTGGTCAAATATCTGAACACTTAAAATAGCAGGGGTCTCCATTTCAGCCTTAAAGTGTGGGGGGGGGCGGGGAGAGCGCTTTGGGTGAAGACAGGAAAACTGCCTTTAGAACCCAGAACAGCAATTCCTAACAGGCATCTCACAGGGATTGGGATAAGTTGGGAAGGATGGGTGTCCGAATCTGGACTGCCCAGTCTCAGGATAATGCATTAGAGAACCCCCTACCATTGGCAGTACTCACCTGCCTCCAACTGTGCTTTTTAAGAACAAAAAACAGAGGGCAGGCTGCAGGGGAGAGACAGGCCCAGTCATGCAAATGAGAAGCCAATTAGCAGAGAAAACAAAAGAAGAAATGCCCTCCTCCGGGTGCCAGGTGGAGCAAGGTGCTGGGTTAATTAAAACCAATTCTGCAGAAAGTTTTGAAAAATGTTTTCAACTTTCACCACAGCAAAGGCAAGAGAAGGGCTGGCACCTGGGGACGCGGGGCACTTGCTGGAAGAAGTCTCCAGCCCACTCAGGGCTGGCTCTTACCTCAGTTGTGGAAAGCACAGTGTCCTCGTCAAGGCTGAGCACAGCGTCTGTGATGATGTTGTCATAGGGCAGAAACCGGCTGCTCATCACCTGCAGAGGAGGCAGAATGCAGGCAGGAGGGAGGGAAGGAGGGAAAAACAGAGGTATCGTCAGAGTCCTGTTTTCAGGAAAATTCCCCCTTCCTCACCTTCCTAAAGATGCTCTACTGCCTGGTCATTCCTCAACTTTGAAAGATTTATGCTCCCTTTTGTTCAACAACTACTGGGCACCTTCCGTGTACCAGGCACCTTGCTGGTTGAAGGAGGACAAAGATAAATAAGGTATGTGCCCTGTCTTTGAGGAGCTCGTAGTCTGTAGAGATCACAAATCATTTGACTGGTTTTAGCTCAAACTGAAAAATGCCAAGAGACCAGAGGACAGAGCAGTCAGTTGCCTGGAAGTACAGAGGAAGACCTTGAGGGGCAGAAATCACCAGGTGCAGATGGCAGTGGGCAGTACACATAGGAGGCTCTGCAGATGCAAAGGGATGGAAGAGAGAATCAGCACCTGGAAGGCAGGATGGAGTGAAAAAGAGGTGTGGCCAGGCTGATCACAGGTCTGCAAATATTTACAAATTCCACTATATGTTTATTTTAGTACAGAATATAAAGAATATATTGTCATTTCTATGGTAGCTATACCAATCTAGGATAGTAATAAAAGTAATTTACAAATCATTTCATTAAAGTAAGACCAAGTATGGGCTGGGAATATAGCTTAGTTGGTAGAGTGCTTGCCCTGCATGCACAAAGCCCTGGGTTCAATCCCCAGCATCACAATAAATAAATAAATAAGACTAAGTTGACTTAAAGAAAAATTCTTAGTAAGTAATAACACAGGCAATTCACAGATTTAGAAAAATTGTGCAAATAATATAAGAATAAATTCTGGGCAAATCCAGAATCAGGCATGGTGAGATATGTGTGTGTGTATGCGTCTGGTTGGGGCTTTGAGAACAAGGGCATCATCAGGAACATGGAGACTGCAGAGACCACTGTATGACAGTCATGCCTCCTCACCTTTGTGTAGAATACATCACCCAAGAACTAGTACTTTTTGACCATTTAGTATGTAGCAGGAAATGTCCTTTATAAACATCATCTCATTTCATCTTTATTACAATTATATATTGTAATATTATAGAGAAGGAAACTGGGGAGCAAGAAGGAAAAGTGCTTTGCCCAAGATGCACCCTGGTTTCAACCTGGGAGCTGTGACTCTGAGCATTTCAGCCAGAGTGCTGTAACAGTGGCAGGTCTGGAAAGAACCTCAAAGTGAACGTGGGGACAGATGAGGTGACTGCACCTTCACTGCTGTCCTCTGGAAGTATATAACGGTTATGTCGACCCTTCTGAATTCACACGGAGAGACCTGAGACAAGACACGCTTGCCATCGCCTGAGAAGCACAAGAAAGCCCAGAGACTGAAGTAGCTCAACAATGGAGATGAAGGGGAAGGGGAGGAGGAAGAGGAGACACCTAACTGGCTGCCAAGGCACACACGCTCTGCAAATCAGAGCCCCCCAAAGAAGGCTCAGCTGTGCTGATCTGGAGAAGCCAGCTCGTCTGCAGGACTCGTCTCCCATTCAGGCTCCATGCCTGCGAAGCCTGGGCATCTTCAGACATTAAAGACTGACTGGCCGGAGCCATGCTAACCTTTCTCTGAGAGCTCAAGGAACAAAGCTGCAGTGTGACTGGCTTCAGGGGCTGCTCCTACACATCTGTCAACTGAGTCAGGCTTTCTTCCCTAAAACATCTTTCTCAGGCTTTCAAAATAAAATAAAACACAAAGCGATCAGCAGCCACATACACTCGGCACTCGGAAATCTCAGCCCGAAGCAGTTCTCCTGATCCTGTTTACATGTCCACTGAGGAAGGAAAGACCCATTAGCTGCCAGCTTAGCGTTGCCCTGACCTTTCCCTTGTTAGGCCTGTAGGGGAAAACTGCAAAGACAAGGCCCATAAATTCAAAACAGAATTTCACAGCCAAAGCAGCATACACACATCGATTTTCAATTCAAGGCTAGATCTGGAGATTTTAAATGGAGAATAAGGAGGTCCTAGAATTCTTCCCTGTCATTTGCTCGCTGGCTTTAAAGGATCTGTTTTCTCTTTTCAGAACCTGCTTCATCAATGGGTCACGAACCCATCAGCCAGCCACTTTCAAGTGTAGTGGAAAAACAGGGGCTTTTTTTTTTTTTAATACTTTGCTTCAGTCACCTTCCCAAGTGGGTTAGTGGGAGAGGAACCAAGGAAAGTGCCAAGTCAATCATGAGTGAACTGGGTTTTCCCTGTGAGTTCACCTAAAAAGTATTTCACCACGTGAGCACCCCACTCCTTCAGAACTAACAAACAGCACTAGGTAATGACCAAGACTCAGGAAGTTTACTGTCTAGTGTGGCAGATAAGAAATGCCTACAAATAATTCCACAAAGCTTGGAAATACTCGTTGAGCATTTACTATGTGTCCACACTCCTTGGTACACCTGTATGCATAGCAGTGCTCATTTGATCCTGTTAGCTACTGCATTAGTTAGGTATTATCAGTGCTTCCACCTACTGAAGGAGGAAGCACTTTTAGTAACTCACATTAGGTCACACAAGAGTAAGTCTGATTCTAGAACCTGTGACAAATCAGGATGTGATAATACCTCCCAGAAGAATAGCCAACAGCTACTGAACTCCTGGTGTGTGTGTAACAGGTACACTGGGCTAAGCAGTGATCCACAGTATTTCATTTAATCTTTGAGTAGGTCTCTGTAGTAGCTCAGGCTCCCTAAAATACACAGTCTGAAGCAAGGTTTCAATGAAAAGTCTTCTTCCCTATGAGGGGCAATCACAGGACATTGACAGGGAGAGAAAAGACACACATCATGGGGCCCAGTAGATCAGTGGCCAATAATTAGCCTGTGACTAAACAAACTGCCAGGAGCCCAGACATAGATGTGGCTGGGAGAATCTGAGGTATCTCATGAAAGACACTGGATAAAGTCCACGGGAAAGGTACTATTTTCATCATCACCATTTTACAAATAAAGCAATTGGGAGGTTTTTTTTTTCCCTCACCAAGAGTAAAAAAAATAAAGTCAGTTAATAAATCTGTGCATACTACCTACAGGAGTCAGAACAGCTCCAGTCACTGAGACTGGATCCGATCTGAACATCCTGACACATCCAAACAAAGACATCAACCCAGAAAGAGATCTGGTCACCCAGGGCAGGGTATAAACCGGAGCTGCCTGCATAGCTCTGAGCACTGAGCAGGGCTGCAGGCTCTGTCATGGGATCACTGCAGTTACTATGACAGACTGTTCTTCTAGGAAGGTAGATATAAGGGGTTGGGGACAAAAGAGGTTTGTGTGCCAGTCCCTTTGGGAAACTAGGGTTGACAGGGTAGAACGACTGATGCCCAGAGCATGTGGCTGGACTCCAGCCCTATGAACATTAACTGCATTTATCTGGTTCCTCATGGTGTTCTAAGCCTAGAACACAGTGCCCAGCACACAGTAGGCATCATAAATGGCAACTGAATAGATCCTGACCAGGCGCCCACGGCAACTCTCTATGCACTAGGTTGAGCCATATGAAACTGTCACTTTTGAGGAGTTGGATGATGATTTCAAATGGTTTGACCAATAAGTTGATATTCTGTTATTCTGGCTCAGGGGTGTTTTACTTAGTGGGAGCCAGTCCCTCATGACCTGATCCCTTGAGTAATGATCAAGTTAGTCTCTTAGATGACACTGCTTCATCCAACTTAATTTCATTTAGTAGCGACTGATTTCTTCACCAATGGGAAAATCTACAAGAAAGCAACAAGCAGAAGCTGGAGAGATGAGCTCGCCACCCACTGCAAAGAGCAGAGGAAGTTTCCAGGAGTAGTAGCTGGTGAACAGGGCTTAAAGGATGTAAGGGAAAGACGACAAACAGGAAGAGTTGAGGAGAGCAGTCAAGTTTTAAGGCAAATGGCAAGACAGAAAGTAGAGAGAGGGACACAATGGTCAACGGTGTCTATATGGTAAAACAGTGGAAAGACGAGAAGGCTGGGTATGGCCAGATGACACTTGGTATCCACTGTCAGTTTAGCACATTAGCAAACGAAGTATCCAAAGGGCCACAAGATGATCCAAGAGCGTTCAGCTGGGCAGAGTGGACTGGAGATCTGAAGCAGGGATCAGAGAGCAGCCCCAGTAAGAGACTTTGGATAGAAGCACCCAAACAAAATTTGGGTGAAAATGTCCTTTTTAGGTAACTGTGAGGAAATTATCTAACATCTTTTCTGAAAGACACAGTTCATTTGGATTCATAACTAAGCAAACCCATGTAGCACCACCATCTTCAAGATTTGTGGAAAGGTTATTATTGCCAGGCCCTGAATTCATGCAACCCTATGGGATATGCATCGTTATTTCTACTTTGTGAATGAGGAAAATGAAGCTCTAAGAACTTACATACATACATATATATACACACACACACAAAGTCAAAAGTTACTAGTTTTGGGATTAAGACCCAGGTTTGCTGATTCCAAAGCTGATGGCTGTTAAAGCTAAGGATATTCTGAGACAAGTGCAGTTTTAGAAAGCATAATAGGCAGAGCTCTTATGGGGTTGACTCTTCTAGGGTGAACACCGACAGTGGCCCGTGAAGAAATAAAGATTCCATGGTGGTTCCCCATGAGGAACTTGAGGCCTACCTTGCTTTCTCCTTCAATGACGATGACAGGCACAGCAGTGGCAGGCCAGCGGTGTTTGGCTGGTAGAGGTTTGTCACAATTCCATAGAACTATGATCTGAAAGGAACAGGTCATTAGATGGATGGCCGGTTTAGGTGTATCTAATGCAGGTCTCCAACGCAAAGGCTCTTCTAGTAGATAGAGAGAGCCACAGGGAAGCTGGAGAGTCCAGTCAGGTAGAAGGGACAACACCAAAACTGAAATCCAAAGTGAGACTGCTCCCATACAACCCTGAGAATCTCATCACTTCAAGGAAAGGAACAGAAAGCACAACCTAAAAATGGGTCTGTAGGGTAGGAGGAAAGAAGTAACTTCAAGGTTGCTGGAGCTTAATAGTTTCCAAAATTCTGATATCTTACGATGATGAGGAAGATCAACTCTGACCAAGTTAAATAAAAATGTATACTAAACATCTGAACATCTGTTGTACACTTGCGCTATGCCAGGCAATGTGGGCGAAATAAAAGAATTCAAGATAGATCTAGGATGAGCTCATGTTTGGAGTTTCCAGAATGATTGCTGATTTTTATGTGACTTTATAATTTCCAATAAAGACACTTAGTTCAAAAACATGTGTGCTTCAACATGATTTGATTCTTTCCACATTTATAAACCTTCTTACATATACTAATTCACAAATCAGAAAAACCACTGTTAAAGAGCGTGGGGCAACACTGATTTGAAAAACACTGTTATCATAGTCATGATCTTCTGCTCTTAATCTTATAGTCATGGTTGTGAAAGAAAAGTTGGTGCCTCCTGACACTAACAAGGCCGTTTCTTCTATTGAACTTAGCATCCCACAGCTCCGGGTGATCCAGGGGCCTTTCTGATGTTACTCTTATCATTTTGACACTTAAAAACAAAATAACGTACTTACATATAGAAATGTGTAAAGCGTGCGTTTCTGAGTGTGTGTGTGTGAATCTACAATAGCGCAAAGGTCTTTCTGTAACCCACCCCTACTTGTGCCAGGTTTTACTTCCAAGAATCTTTGGGTTGATGGAAACAATAACAAGACTTGGCCCATGAAAGGAGAGTAACAGGGTCTGATGCTACATGAGCCCCGAGAGCCAAGCGTCTAACAGGTAAGGAGCCAAGAGGAATCTCTGATCTGCTGAGGAGAAGAGGGCAGGTGCGCTCACCTGGGCACAGTACTGGGACTTGGCTGCAGCCACGAGAAGCTTCAACACTGGCTGGGACTGAGAGACCAGGGGGGTCACCGCATGGATGACTGCAGTGAATTTGGAGGGGGGCTTTAAACCTGCAAAGGGAAGCAGAGAGGGGCTTAATGGAACACTGAAAAACAAGACTGAGAAAATGACTCCTTCTTGCTCCATTGCTTCACCTTGGAGCTAATGTTCCCTTCTAGCATATTTTCCCTTTGCCTCTTGCGTCCTGACAGAACAGAAATGAGGTGAAAAGCTGCTACTTAACTACTGCCTCAGTCTCGAGAGACCTCAAATCATGACAGATTAATGTCCATTCCCAGGTTCTTCCTGTGGCACCCCCTCCCTCCTTTAGCGATGTTTCTTGTATCTTTCTTCAGTTTCTCAGTCTCAGTGTCTACACACACACACACACACACACACACACACACACACACACCACTCACACTCTCAAGTAACCTTCTCTTCCAGTTCACTTCTATCTATCTCAATATGAATTTACACAAATGTGTTCTCTCTCCCAGGGGTTTGCATGTATCTGATTCTTAATTATGCAACTGACATTTTTTTTGCCTGATTAATAGTATTTCAAATAATAACGAGCAACTGACAAAGGTTAAAAGAACAGCACCCAGAACCTGCCTGTCTAGGCTAGGGTTCTATCTAAGTTCTACCACGTAGTGGTGGGACCTTGGAAAAGTACTTAACTCTCTGAGTTCCCACAGCTGTGAAATGGGGCTTCAAGTAACAGTATAAAACTTCAGAGTTACTGTGAGGATTAAATAAGTTCATGCACATGAAGCAATTAGAATGGGACTTACAAGTCATATGAGTTCAGAACATGTTGGCTGTTTTCCCCACATCCCCTCCCACCAGAATCATGATTTTGGAAAGGAAGCCCCAGTACTCCAGGAATCTTTTCTCAGTGAGGCAGTAACATATCTGAGACCAAAAGTATGTGATGCTGACTCCTACACACGGTGTGCTCTGAAGCCCTGGGTGGAGAAGGATCATACATATGCAACACAACCACGACCACCAAAGAGAAAGCAAAGCAGCGAGATGGCTTCTCCCGGTGAGTCTTCCCACAAGAACCCATAAAAGGTTAGAATTAGGTGAAGAACCTTTTAAAACTTCATTAGTTTAGAGCCACTGATTTGGCTTTAGTAGCTTAAATGAGAACAAGACAGCACAGGGACATTGGAGTTAAGCTTGATATCGAAGGGATCAAGGTTAGAATCAGACTATCCATGTTAGAGAGTCATATGAATGTTCTGTAGAGAAGATTATATCATCTGATCAGCACTTTATTTGTAACGTAGAAAGAATATAATGGCCCCGCTACCTAGGCAAACATTCAAGAAAGAATAAACACAACTGAGGAACTGCATTTTTAACAATGGGAACAAGTTGCTGGTTTTAGATTTCCCTATAATAGTTTAAGAAGCATCCTTGACACACTTCTAATGTGCTAACTCAGAGAAAAAACCACAAAGCTCTAAAAGAGATGAAATGAAAATTCTTAACTGCTGCCTTCATTGGACAATTACTAAATTCTAAATGTATTGCCCTATCTGGATTATTCAGGGAATTTGATATGGTCCCCATAGCATGTTTGGTTTGGGTTCAAGGGTTCTGTGTCACTCACTGTGGGTACTTCAGGCCATGGATTTCTTTGTGTTTCATATTATTGGTTTCATGTTAAACATGTACGTTTAAAATGGTGAGATGGTTTGGAAAATAATAGCCTAGAGAGAAATCTTGAGTCTTTCTGCCACAGCAACTTGCAAGATGCTTTACCATCTCAGGGTTTCTGTAGGGCTCTGGTGAAGAACAACGTCCAAGGCTCGGGTACCATGAGAGCCACTAGGGCTCAAACCGTGGAAATGTGTATGGCAGCAGAAGTGGCCTATTGTGGAGCTTTCTCCCCGTCGTCTCCCTTTCCCCACTGTGATTAGATTAAATGCTGCTTGAGAGCAGAGATGTATTTTATTTGACCTTTTATTTCATGCACCTAGCATTGCATTAGAACAGCATATAAGAGGAGCACCATAAATGTTCAGAGAATTAATAAATGTGCCCTTGTCATACATTCCTAGTTATTTCTCCTTTACCTTTATTAATTCAGTTTTTCTTTGGTATAGATAGAGACTGTGGGAAAAAAAAGTTGGGAGAGCTCTTCTAACTCTAGTTTATATATGAAGAGACCTAAATTTATAGCTAACATTATTACATTCAAAATGACCCATAATTTGAGGATCCTCTATTTTAATAAGAAATAACTCTATTAAATATAAAGAGTAGCTTCTCCAATGAGAAACGAGGCTCCCCAACACCACCGTCCTCACTTTTCAGTGCTCTACTGGATTTATAATTCTTGAACTTGATATGCCATTTACAATGGGGCTCAGAAGGCAGTCTGTAGCGCAGGCTGTTGGGAAGACCCCACTATAGAACAGAAGAATCAGGGGTCTGTCCTTTTGGGTCACACCTTGAGTGTAAGCAAAGGCAGCTGTCTGCAAGGAATGCACTTACCTAAATTAGCATAGTAGTAAGGAAAATCTCCCAGATAAGATGAATACTGTGGTAGTACGAACAATCCTCCAGGATGTTTGTTCCATATTAAACTGTTACGTGATATGTGCTTGAATATTCTGTCCTGAATAATCTAGAAAACAAAAACATTGCACATAGTGAGGACAAGAGCCTGATATTTGATCAGGATCTTGTTCATCCAAATCTGAGGGACTAAGGCATTCAAAGTACTGACACTACCCCCTTCCCCACCCCCATCCCCCCATTCTCATGGATTAAAAACATCTGCAAGACAAAGAGAAGCAACAGGCAATGGGAAACAGGAGAGGAAAGAGATTATGGCTACACAAATGTCCTACTAAAACTTCAGTTTAACCATAAATTCCATCTTGTTGTTCTATGGATGAGTCCAAGCTCATTTAAAAGTAGAGTGTGTGGTGCAGACAACCTGTCCTTGATGGTAGGGCATCTAGCATGGATCCAGATCAATAAAAGCAAGATCTACTCTCCATGTACACAGAGGTCGATGTGGACCATGCAGAGACCCAACTTCAAGCATACGGAAGGCAAGACACCTTCTCCAGGCTGTTGGGGTTTTGATCATTTCCCTTAATCCAGGAGGTAGATTTATTTGCTTATAATATTTTCCTTCCAAAGTCAATTGTGGGACTTTGGGTACTGATGAGCTGAAATTTTCCTGTATCTCAACCTCTAAAAGTACTGACTTAAAAATCATTCAAAACATCCTGTGAATAGGACAAGAAATACAACGTATGAAGACTAAGAATAGTCAAGCTAGTTCAAGTTTCTTTGGATTTTGGGACCTTGCAGATCATTAAATTCTATATGTTTAGAGTCAAACACTTTTCCATCCCAAATCATTTGTCAGTTGAAAGTGATTGGTTTACTTCAGGGCTTTGAACTCATATCATCTACTCGTTACGATAAGATTTGGATACATGCACAAGGCCCTGGATTCAATCCCCAGCACCCAAACAAATCAAAACAACAACCAAAAAACCACACACACACACACACACACACACACACAAGGTAAGATTTGGAAAATCATTAATTTGATACAAAATTTCAAGTTTCTAGGCTTTTTTTTGTTTTGTATTGAAAAACCAGCCTCTACCTCAGAGCAAAGCCTGTCCAAGGAAGGGGGTGTGACCCTTGTCCTTGGAAAGACCCACAGAACACTCATAGGCACATACCCACCCTACTGAGTTGTTTATCTACAAATACCAGGAGAGGTCTTTGGAGCCAGGTGTCCCTGACTCAGTCAGGCTAGGTGAGGACCCATAGCAACCCCCTAGCAGCCACCAATCAGCTTGAGACAGGGAAAATACCTGGGATGCCAGATGACCCTCTCAGTAGTTTATGGTGGTTGATAACATGTTGGGAAACCATGTAGTTCTTTATGTACTCCACTCCTGGCTTAAACCAATCAGTTCAAATGAATCTCCCTCTTGTACTAACCAATCACCTTTACCTAACTTGTTCCCACCAGTGAATGTGCTGATCATGTTTTAGAGTTGTTTTATGATTTTCCCACAGTGTGTGATGATTTGCTAAGAGATGCTATGATGTATGTGAAGTCCCTGCCTTCCCCAAAGAGTGTATAAAACTGCTGCAAACCCTGGGCTCGGGGCCTCTCAGCCTCACCAGTTGCTGTGTGCACGGGGGACCAGGCTAGCTCGCAATAAACACCTCTTTGCTGCTTACATCGATCTTGGTCTCTGGTGGTCTTCTGGGGGTCCCGAATTTGAGCATAACAGTACGCGTGCATGTGTGCGTGTGCATGTGAGAGTGTGTGCTTAGCATGTATAAGGCTCTGAGTTCATACCCCAGCACCAAAATAAATAAATAAATACACAAACATAAAAATAGAATAAAATCTTAATGTAAATGTTAAGGAGAGATTGAAGGTCCATATCACCATTTTCTAGATCTCTATTTAATACAATGTGATTTTAGGTATAAATAATTTGAAATGGAGTTTTATTATTTGCTAAATTATTTACACCCTTGTCTCATCCCACATGGTGACTCAACAAGTAATAAAGTGGGCTACATTAATCTTTGAAAATCTTGTCATATTTATTTTCCTAATGAGAGAGATGGAAGAAAGCAGGGAGGAAATTTAAAGGAGTGCGCATATCTTGGTCCAATGATATCTAAACTTTATCTTTCACTCAGATCAAAATTGCTAATTTCATATGGCTGGGCAGAGATTTCTGACTTGGTGCAGATTTTAGGAACATAGCTAAAATATGGATTTTATTCACCATGGTACAAGAACGATGGGTTATAATGCTGTTGCCTCCCCATTAACTGTGAGAAAACTGTCATGGATATGAAGGGGTTTCACATGGTTAGCAATTTCACTTTGTACCTTCATTATTTATACCTTCCAAATCTAAACTCATTATCTAATTTATTTTTCTTTATGTATTTTTTTCATCTACATCCTGTTTTCTGTTGTTGTTTTTCCAAATGTACGTGCCTTTCAGTATATAGTCTAGTCTGGATATCAAGACACAGAATGAATTGTTAACAGACAGCATTGTAAATCCAACCAACACACAAAGGACATGAAACTCAGAGATGTCAGAGGTGCACCTTCCCTCCAGGTCTCTGAGTGGTACGCTTTTCATTGTTATTATCTCTTTGGTTCGGTATCACAACATTTTTATCTTTTCAACTTCTAGGATATGATAATCAGTTAAGGTACTCTTTTGAAATACTAATAAGCATTTTATATTCTCTTCAAATGGATCCAGACAAGAAAATACCAGAACAGGTATGAGAGCAATAGCAAATGTTGAATTTAACCTTGGCCAAGCAATTTGCCGCCTGGTATCTCACTTTCCTCATTTGTAATAAAATAATAAAGCATCACATTAATTGTAACACTCTCTTAGGATTTAAGAATAGCTGCTTAAGTGTTTATACTTAAGACTTGAAAAATCCTTGTCCCTGTGTTCATTTTCTAGGTATATTTTTTTCTTATTTGTGCACAGCTGTAACAGATATTATCTATATGGATATTTTCCATAGTATTTTCATGGTTTAGTTATTCTAAATGATCATAAATAGGGCAATTTTTCCATGTAAAGCAATGAACATATTTATGCATGCATTTTTTTTCCAGATTAAGGATCGATTCTTTAGGACTTGGGTAAAGAATATGAATGTTATCGAGGCCATTCACATGTATTGCCAAGCATCTTTCTAAAAGGTTTATATCAACTTGATTTGGCAGAAGTTTGAAAGAGTAGGGATCTCATTTTATCAAATAGAAAGATCATTTTTCCTCTTCTAATACCCAGTTCTCCCTTATCACTACACTGGACAGCTCCCAGAATTCTTTCATCGAACTAGTGCTTATGCTTTATTGTTGTAAGAGACTTCACATTTGGACACTTCTTTGGCTGTAAAGAAAATCAATACTCACACACACACAAATACACACACATAATACAATAATATTTTGTTATGGTCCAAAATGGCACCCTCAATAAAGATAATATTTCTTTTTTATTGGAATAAAGATGATATGTCTTATAAATTTGAATGAAAGAATGACAGTCTCCTTATTTTTTCTTTTTTTATGTGCCATCTTAACTTTTCAAAATAATGGGCAATCGGTTATAGGTTATAGTCATTCTATGTGGTCCTGATTTGAGCTTTTGACCAAAGCAATGTTGCCCAATACACAGTTCCACCATATACCACCTTGCTGAAATAACAAGATCAATAATACTATAGTTTGAATATTCACAGTCTGATAACTGAAGAGGAAAATGGGAAAAACTTCACAAATCTCCCACAAACAGTGCTTTCCTAGTTACCATTAGCTGTTTCCATATATCATTGTAATCTCATGCTCTTTTCTTTTGCTCATCTTGATTCTGACTCAGCATATGGTTTAATCCTGAGTGCCAGGTAACTGTGCAATGCTCTGACAACAATGGAGTCCATGAAGGAATACTGTCCTGTTAGTAATTTACCATTGGCCCTAACATTACTTTTCAATGTGCACAATATATACCTGCTCTAAAAAGCTTAGCACTGATTAAATAGCCCCTTAATTCCAAGAAACAGGACAAGGAAATTTCACTCAGACTGGAAAAACCATCAGAATTCCACTATGACAGCGTGCTTCACAAATGAAATGTTCTAGTGCCTTGACTCGGGTTTTGGAAAGAAGGATGCGGAATCCTGTCTTCAATTGTGTCTGGGAGCATCACATAAAATTCTAGAGCTCATAGTCTCCAAAGACCCAGTAATTCCATTTCCATGGTCTGGAATAATAGTAAAGAAGAAGGACTGAGAGTTCAAGTCTGAACATAATATCTTGAGCAAAGAATCCTCAGGTCTCTGCTGCCTAAAGGTAACTTTGATTATTCTCATACCTGAGGAGCTCTAGTGCTGATCAATTGACTTTTATGATCCAAAGTGGGCATTTTTTTTATACAATACTTAAATTATTTTTAACACATTGGCTTTGTTTATTTGTGTGTGCAGATGGCATTTTCTGCCACTTTCTCTGCTTTTCTGTTTATGCTGATTTTGGGGGGGTAATTGGAGTAGTGAATTAAGATGGGAAAAGTGAATGGTTTCTCTACATAATTTGGTAGAGAGGTCAAATTATTACAACCCAATCTTGGATTGATATAAAGAGATTTGACAGCCACCATAAATCTGAATGAAGTATGTGATTTTTAGTGTTTTTAAAAATAACTGTGTTGATAAAGAACTACACAGCTTAAATTCAAAGGAAGTAGGCCTTTCAGAGATGAAAATGGCTGAACTTTATATTGAATTCAGATGAATATAACACAAACAACTATTAGTTTAGGATAACGGAGCACTAACATCAGAGACAAGGAAACAGATCCATGCAAGACCAAACTTTGAAGAAATAAAACAAATGAGCCACTATCTTTCAAATGGCAACTTAGCAAAGTGTGCTTATGTGTGCTTAAGTTACAACCTTTAAGGCTGATCAGAATATGGCAAGACAGGGTCTCTCCCAGGAAGCCTGTGAGGGTTTAGACTGAAACAATTTATTTGAAGAGTAATTTGGCAAAATAAATTGAGCCTTCAAAATGCCTAGACTCTTTGGCCCAGTAATCTTATATTAGGGACTCCATCCTAAAGAAATAAGCAGAGATGTCGTTTAAAACACATGCAGAAAGTTACTGCTTGGATAAAGACTGTTACCTATGAAAAAATAAATAATTCGAATTATCAATAGTAATTAATAGCAGACTGGTTAAGTAAATAGGTTTACCCTTGGGTGGCATGGTAGGGTAAAAAAAAATTAAAACATATGATCTGGGCATATTAGAGATAGACACAAAAGGTCAGAATCAAAAGGCCAGAAACACACCCAAAGATGCATAAAAATGATGTGTGAAAATACTAAGAAGAGCTTAAGAAATATGTTGGGAAAACTAGACAAAAATTTATTAATTCAAAGAAAAGAAAAAGGTTAGATTTTCTAACACAGATTGTACATAAAAGCAATCTGGATTAGATAGTTAAAATTAGCTATGAATGTATTAGAAAAATTTATTTGTGTGTCTGTGTGTGCATACATACTAAATAAAAGCTGGCATTGTGCCACACACCTGTAATACTAATACTTACGAGGCTGTGGCAAGAAGATCAAGAATTTGAGACCCAAATGGGCAACATAATGAGATTCCATCTCTAAATAATATTTACATAACTACACACAAGAGAAATAAAATTTTGAGTCAAAATATCTTTTCTAAAAAGTAGCAAGTGGAGAAGTGCAGATGAAAATATTGCCTAATCCTAAGGAAAGGATTGAAAAGCATGTCATAAACTGGGGGAACATGTATAACAGAAGAAACAAAGGGTTATTTAATATTAATAAGCTCTTAAAAATTAAGGGCTGGAGATGTAGCTCTGTGGTAGAGGGGTTGCCTGCAGGGTTACCTGGGGAGGGAAGTTTCTAGCAAAAATTAATAAGAAAAATGTAATAATAATATCATGGTGATTTTCCTTGTCTTTGTTTTTACTAGCATCCCCAGAAATAGAAATTAAGAAAATGATTTATTATTTTAAAAGCTATCATGTCCACTATGAGTGAGAAGGGGTAAAAAACAAAATAGTCAAAATAAGTCCTCTTATATAAGCCAGAGGGAGTTTAAATGAGTTAAGTTTCTGCTGCAGGAAAACTGACAAGTCACATTAGAAATCTTAACATCTGGCATATTCTCTGAACCAGGATATAGAATTAAAGGAATTTTTCAGAAGGACAGAATCTTGACTTTGTGCAACCATTTAGCTTTCAGGCTATTTGTTTTGATGATGGGTATGATGATGAAAAACCAGAGACAATTATAATGTATCCAAATTGGTAATTAATTTTTAAAATTAAGAAATACCAGGCCAGGTGCTGTGGTGCATGCCTATAATCTCAGCAACTGGGGACACTGTGGCAGCAGGATCACAGACTTAAGACCAGCCTGGATATCTTAGCAAGACCCCATTCCAAAGGAAGAAAAAGAAAATATAAAAAGGGCTGAGGATGTACCTCAGTGGAAGGGTGTTCCTGAGTTCAACCCTAAGTACCACCCTGCTCCCTGCAAATGTATGAAGTGATATTATAAATAAAATATTAGATAGTCATTATGATAATTTTGAAAAATAATCAAATAGTTGAAAATCTAATGACATGAGAAAATATTAATGATATGTCATTATGCAGATAAAAAACAAGTTATAATCCAAGTATAAACAGACACTGTTTTAAATTTAAAAAAATCAAACAAACTGAAATTTGTGTATAAAAACACTAATGTACATGTGTTCATGGGACTCTATGGTATGCTGACAGTGGTTTTATATGCTTTTTTTTTTTAAGGCTGCAAGGATTTTCTATTGCTTTCTAAAATAAACATATACTTTTTTTTGATAAAAGCACTATCCACTCCCAAAAGAAAAGAAAGAAAAGTAATACTCATCTTTGTTAAAAAGGGCCTAGGCAGGATCTTGGGTAGACAAAAGGATTGAAGAAAAAGGTAGATTGTTTGTTAAATATTCAAATCTGCTGCTATGAACACAAATGAAAATCCATTTTAACTGAGGAGAGTCCTTGTGGAGTCATAAGAAAAGTTTGCTTGCAGTAAGGAAGCACCTGGCAGTCACCATGTCCCTGCTGCCTTCCTGGGGATGGGGGCGGGTCCTGCAAAACCCTTTTCACCTATGTAATATTTTGAAAGACCAATAATAAAAAAAAAAAAAAGAAAGAAAACAATGTACGCCATGCAGGAGAGGACACTGGGCAGCTTGTCTCAGGGTGGCAGCAGGAGCTGCAGTAAAGCTGGGGTCAGACAAACCTCCAGTGCACCATGACCAGTAAAGTGACATGTGGACCAAACAGGGTGTCTTAGTTTCCTTGGTATAACTCAGACTTCTAGGTGTATGCTCCAAACTACATTAGATTCTAGAGTAAAAATAAAAAGACAGTATTTCCAAAGAAAATATTCCTAAAGCATGGTGATAAATGTCCCCAAGTCCTTCTGTGAACACTTCAGAGTCACCTCCAGGAGGCAACTCCCCAGGGGATCTCCACTCCCACTCCTGCAAGCCTGTAACTCATGAGCGTGCAGTTTCCTAAATCTTTTCTTAGCTCTTTGCGTGGCTCAGGTGTAGCCTCAGGCCACTGCTCTCTGCTATACTTCCAAAGCTTTTTATCATTGGCATGCTTCCCGTTCCTTTTCCCCTCCTGCCTTAAAAAATAAAAAGCAATGTGAAGATGGGCATCTGTCTACCTAAAAGATTTTTGGCTTTCATAAAGTTTAACACTTTCTGCACCAGATGGGTGTAATCCTAATTTTTCTCTTAATATAACCTTGCAATATAGGTGCTGGTTGATTAGCTTACATATGTCTTGAGAATTAGTTTTGCTGTCCCCCAAAGCCATCAGAGACTCTGGTGCCCAGTAAACCACTCATATTTTTAGAGTTATAGAGGACTTCCCTTTACTTAGTCTCAATCTTTTTTTCTAAATGGCTCCAGAAATAGGTCTTCAAAGGATGCCATTGAGTGTGAATGACAGGAAAATAGTCATTACCCACATATCCCTGAAATGATGTAAGGCAGAGTTAATCTCAGAGTCAAGGAGCATAATTTCTCCCCCTGTTGCTTTTGCTCTTGGTATATGTCAGGAACCAGGGTGCTTGCTGAGCAAGGAAAGCAGTCAAAGAAGGGTCACTGACATATCCAAGTACAGACAATTTGGTTTTGCCCTTTGACCAACCACACAACACCAATAGCAAAATATAAGTGAATAAAGAATTATTATTCGAGATCAGGAGCCAAGCGGTCTCACTTACCTCTAGTGTAGTTAATACAATCTTCTCAACTGAAGAAAAATAAGCCTCCCACAAGAATTGTGTCTGCTGTCTAAGTGCTAGGATTTTATCCTGATGAATAGACCTGATTGTAGAAGGAATCTGTAACATAGGGTGAACACATAGTAATTATAATCGTAAAACAAAGAGATGCATTTGATCAAAACAACCCAACTGGGTTACATCTTAATTGTTTCCAGCATTCAGCTTTTAACACACAGGTCTAGTAAAATCA
The DNA here is from genome assembly GCF_045843805.1 of Urocitellus parryii. Lineage (NCBI taxonomy): Eukaryota > Metazoa > Chordata > Mammalia > Rodentia > Sciuridae > Urocitellus > Urocitellus parryii. Next base: position 21,601,575 of record NC_135537.1, on the reverse strand, counting down.
GCAACCCTTGAGTAGAAATGTGCCTAAGAGACAACAGATATAAACAGCACTTCAGGGAATCAGCCTCAAAGGCTTTTAATACGTGGAAGTTAGTTTGATTCTAAGATTCAGGAACTCTCATCCATTGCTTAGGGTGTTCCTACAGTCACCATTGCTATTTCTTCCTCTTGGAGTCTCAGAAATCCTTGACCTGAACATAGGCCACCAAATTGTACAGAAGAGAAGCCAAAGGCCTTGGGGAAAGTCTCCCGAGCACTAGTAAGACTTGTCACCTGTAAATATCTACAAAAAGACTTTTTAGAGAATGTTTCTGAGTTTCCCCATCCAACATGAAATTAGGTTAGTCCCTTCTAGGTGCCCAGCTTTGCTCCCTCCCCCTTGATCCTTTGCAGTCTCTGGATCTGTCTGGCTCCAGCCCACACCCCAATATGACTGGAGCTCTCAAACACCATATACATTTAGTCATACACTACTCTCTGACAAGCCGCACAAACCTGAAGAAAGGTCTCATGTCCTGTTCATACTGCTGCACACATCTTAAGGTCACAAGAGTAGCTTTTATGTAGTAATTACTTAAGCAAAAGAGGTGAACTGAGCACCACTACCTAAAGTCTCTATAGGAATATCACTGTTTTCAATAGTGATATTGCTTAGTGGTGAAGCACAGGGGCATAGGAGTCAAACAGACCAAGAAGAATTCTTGACTCTATCATTTACTAGCTGTGTTTCCTTGGACAAGTTAGGTGATCTCCATTTCCTCATTTATAAAATAGGGTGAACTAACATCATAAAGTTGAAATCAAGACTATGTGAGTACCTACTTAGCAAAGTGCCTAAAACATGGGAAGTTTAATCCATGTGGCTTATTGCTACTATTATCATCAGGGCAATGCTATTCTAAACTGGACCATTGATTCTGCTTAAAGTTAGCCTAATGCTTAGTATCTGTATGTGAACCTGCTTGGGTCTAGACATGTAGAATATATTTCCTGTGTTTCTGGCAAGTTTTCTGGGCTTACTTCCTATTTTCACCTACAGTTCAAGGTCTATTGCATTTATGGACTCTATATTCTTAGGGGAGATTCCTTGTGATTAGCAACTGCCCTTTTGTGCTCACCTCTTTCTGCATGCTTGCCTCTCTAATGCATGACTAATCAGACAGACATGGGAGCCTGGACTGAGGAGGAATGCTCTGTTAGCCGCATTAATAGGAAAGTTACCCATGACATTGACTAAGCGTATAACTGAGTTCCCATTAGAAGAGAAGAAAATGGTAGCACACTGTTTGAGTCAAGATTCTCCTTAAGAGAAGTGATGAAACTGCTTTGCAGTAAGAACAGAAGGAAAAGCTCACTTGTTTTGGCAATGCTCAAAACTAGACACTAAATCTGTGCCCTAAACACTGAAAAAAACATGGGGCAGCAGGTAAAGAAGCAGCACTGGCAGGTAAACAGCCTACAAAGTTCAAGGTCAAGTGGAAATAAAATATCCTTGGAGGAGGTAAAGAGCATCATTCATATCATGAATCCTTGGTAAGTCAAAGAAAATTTATTTTTATTTACTCACTGAAAATTGCCTAGATCGCCAAAGGAAAATTAGAAAGATAATTATCATATTCAATTTTCATAATCATGCCCTCTTCTAAATGTCAATGGCATTTTCTGAGTCATGTAGGTTAGCATCGTGGCAAGGAACCAATCCACTGGAAAGATGCCTAAAGCTATCATTGCCAGGTGGTCTCCAGAAATTGAGTCTGCTGTGGTCCTGAAGCAAGAGGAGTAGCACTGATCACCCCACAAGAGGGTCCCCTCTCTGACATAGCCACCGTTTCCTCTTCCCGCTCTGGTGCATGTGTCTTATCAGCCTGTGCATGTGATACTCGTGTTATGACAGAGCTCCGCAAAGGGCTCTGGAAGACAATTCCAATTGATTGAAAGGACAGAGTTCCAAGTTTTAATGGCATTTGGCTATTGGTTATTAATCTGCTTGTCCTAAGAGACAGGTATGGGAAAGTGATAAATTAATTCCAATTTGGCTGGATTGTTTTGGAACTTGAAGAACTCAATGAAGTCTTAATAAAAGGTCAGGTACGGTAACAAAACTAATAGAATCTACCAAGATAGATATAGGAAAGCCACCGTAAGCTCTCTCGATGACAGGATGACAAGAATATATGCAAATAAAAACATCCGAGCTGTTCTAAAACAGGAAATGAAAAATTGTAACATAACAAAAACATTTCCCAGAGCGCACATTTGGGCTCAGGGCCAACTCTTTAAAACCCATTGTTAATGACAGTACAGTCGCTGTTCAATATGGAGGCAGCTGTGCAAAGACAGTGTGCAGATGAGATGGAAGAATATCATCAAGCCGGGTGAGCGAGGGGGATGGAAAGCACAGTCTTCAGAGTCAAGCCAAAAAAGTTACTTCAGAAGCTGAAACACCCATGAACTTGGGTGAAATGGTAGAAACTAGACATCTACAACTGGGTGCCAGAATGCTCCCCATCCCCAAGACAAACTCCTGACCTGTTCACAGAGAATCCGTGGGAGCCTTGGTATATAAATGGAGAAATTATGGCTAGAATATTTCCTTTACTTCCCAAATTTCCTCTAATAAGCATGTATTTTGAAAAACATAAAAGGAAAAAAAAAAAAAGGAAACATGGAAAAGGAACAGACCTATCACTTTTGTTTGGTCTTTACAAGTAGATGATTTGGCATCTATCTGCTCTCTGTGTATGCGGGAGAGTTGCCGGGGGATCCCTTCTTCAGGATGTAAGCAAGGATTCCTTATGGAATCATAAAGGAGAATCATTGCTACAAAAGCAGCCCTTTCACAAAATCTCCAGACCCTTTCTCGGTGGACACCTAGGAAACAAAGTTTGAGCTATCCCTAATACACAGGTTCTGCCATTTCCAGGCCACATTGGTTTGGAAATTCCTTGGTTTTGTTTCTGAAGTCCCAGAGGCCCGTAAGACACAGACAGTCCTGAGGATCAGACAAAAGGACTGCTTCTGGAGCTATAGTGGGCTGCGCTTGTTTAGCCCAGGGCCTTGGGTTACAGACAGTTCACCTCCTCCTTTAGGGAGAGGCCACCCCCTGGCCAACTGGCCAGCATCACTAGAATTAGAATCAATAACAGAGTTAGAAACCCAATTTTATGGGTATCAAACACTTTTTAAAAAGCAAGGATATTATAGATAATCTTCCTACATATAATGCAGTAGTTCAAAGATGAAGTATACAATGCAATGAAAGAAAAGCACCAAAATATTCTGTAATTTTCAGAGGAGAGAGTATGGCAACCATAGTAAACCTCAAACAATACTGCACAAGGGGCTTTAGGAATTCTGGATGGACATTCTTGCCCTTGGATTTCTCTATGAACATTGTATCCACCTCCCTTAAGCAGTTTAAATTTTCATTAGGGACTGCTCTTTAAATGAACATTTAAAAGAGAACATTCAGGCAGGCCCACAAACTGGATCATCTGAGTAATGATAACATTAAGTGTAAGAACCCATCCACAGAGTTCTGTTCTGAAAATTAATCTGAAGCTGAGTGCAGAAGGAGAGGAGAGGAATCTGAAGGAGCAGAGGAGTATTGTTTCCAAAAACTCTGGTTGCTGAAGGGGGTGGAGCTCCACTTCTTACCATTGAAACTCATGTTCTTTACCTACAATCTCTCCTTTTCAGAATACATTCTGTGGGCCTGGACAGATTTTTGTGTTGGAAAGTGAACAATACCATATTAAATGACTTCATGTGCCCCGTGACACAGGTAATTTTCTGCTGATAAAATTTCTTTTATAGAGCTGACCTTTTGGATTCATCTTCTTTGAAAGTTTGGTTGGGGGCTGCATGCATCTGCTGATCTATTGAAGGCCACACACAGCCCCTTCCTTACCTGTAATAACAATCTCTCATCGCCTATGACGGCAGCTTGGTTCCAATTAATCACTTCAGAGAATGGCAACTCCCATCCATTGCTGAGCATCACAGGGACACAGGCAGCCTGGGTAAAGAAGGGACTTCATGAGCGTGAGGTTAGCAAAAGCAGGATCATCCCAGTCACAAGTGAAATCAGTTCAAACCCAATCAATGCCCTTTCTTATGTTGCATGGTCCTGGGCTGCTTCGGCTGGGGAGAAAATGAGCTGTCAGAACTGTCAAGTCACATGAAGGTTGTATGTATCCAGACTTATTTTAGTATTTGCAAGTCTTACCCTAGAATGCCAAAACGCCATTTCTATTCTATCCCATGGTTTGGCTGACCTTACTTCCATGGAGACGACAGGCCTTGCTGCAGAAGTTTTATTGATGAAACAAAAGCTTTCACTTACAAAGTATGCGCATAACACCAACCTTGAATATAAACAGTTTTGTCAATGGAACTGCAAAGTGGTTTACCTCCATGTCATGAGCAACAAAGAGCAGAATGGGAACTGACCTTCCAATGTAGCATTTTGTAAACTTCATTATCACAGGGATTCCACCTTTCCTTTGCTCTGCAAACACCTAACCCAGAACCTTGCTCCCTTCAGTGTGGAGTGATCGAAGGCACAGTCACACCAATTACCATCTGTACTGGAATCTAACAGCCGAAACATATAAATAAGCTAATGATGAAATGCTGGTTCCAGATAACTCATAATCCAAACCAGGGAAAATTCATTCCATGCAACATCTCAGAAAGCTAGAACATTAGTGATGCATGCCTCACAGAACACACAGAGCACACTGGGAAAGACTTTCAGGAGAAGGAGGCTCTTCTGTTGGAGGACACAACAGAATGATCTGCAGTTAGGATGACAGGGGCAGAAAGTCATGAAGCACTGCAGCAAGGCACAGATTCAGACAGGGCACAGAGCACAGTGGGCAAAGGACACAGTAGCAAGAGGACAGGAAAGGTCGAGAGGTTGAGAGCATGCTTTCTCTCTGTAGTCAAAGAAGGCTGGTTGCTACTGCCAGGTAGGAAATACGGGCTACTCTCTGTGCAGAAGAGGGGTTTTCTGCAGAATGTGACTCATGAGAAGAGAAACCCCCACACAGGCTCTAAAGTGGATCAGAATCTCTGAATTGCAGAGCATGGGAACAGTGGGGTCAAATAAGTAGCATCATCCTGTGGAGCATTACTTTAAATTTACAGAGACCCAGCAACAGAACCCATGATGAGGATGAAGCTTATATTTTGTTTTGGGGGAGTACCAACAATATACCATTTTCATTGCTCTTGAGATTAGCTTCCAGAGAAAGGGCAAGGTTCCTTCCAGGAGCCCAGCAGGCCAGACTGGCAAGCAGATCTGCCTTCTGTTCACAATCATGTCCCTGAGGAACCCACTTTCCCTGGTGGCAAAGCCATTTCATCTTCTGTCTACAGGAAGTGAGTATTCCTTCCGACTGTGCCTACTTCTCACTAATGTTTCAGATTTTCTTGGGAAAAAAATTCACACTTTCAAGGAAAGTGTGTAACTTTCTGTTTAACTATCCCAGGAGTTGTTAAGGTCAAATCCACCCAGGGTGACTTCATCTTCAGCCCTACTCTGGGGAAGTTTCAGGGTCTCTTACCTGCAAAGCCTCCAGGAATCTGAAGGATCCAAGCCTGCGACCTCGAGGAACCAGACAGAAAGTGGCATTGTGCAGCATTTCCCGATAATCATACCTAGAAAGAAAGGGGGCATCATCAGCACATGAAGACCCATCAGGGAAGCAGGGATGGCTGAGCATTGGTGGGTGCTCACAGGCACCCAGTTTACCCAGAACACTGAGGAGAGCCCCTGAGGTGGTTGGTAGGGAGCAGCTCATGCTTTTCCATTTGCGGGGAGAGGCAATGTGGTACAGAGGAGAACAAATGTAAATAGTCACATTGGACATGGCAATTGTGTTCTCTTTTGCAAACAGTACATAAAAAGTCTGAAGGTCCTAGTAACAATTTGCCTTGTCCAATCTTTTCTTCCAAAATGATGAAATATATTGCTCCCATAGGCTTAAAAAAAAAAAAAAAGTCACTGCTGTCTTCTCCTTTACCATGAAGCACAACTAAAACAGTTCTTGTTCCTTATCCTCCAAACCGTGCTATTAAAAACTACCTGATCACAAGCACGACACAACACTTACTTTCTCCCCCAAGCTGGGTTTCCACATTTAACCAAGAACATTCAGCTAGAGACAATCACTGCTGTATAAGACACGACTTACAGGAGAAAGAAGAGATGAGACATAAGGAAGCTAGCCCAAGAAATGAGACAGAATGATGCCAAGGGGGTGGGGTAGAAGTGGGCATGGCAAATAGGATACAGAAGAAATTATGACTTCTTTCACTGACATACCATTTAGTGGTATTATACTGTTATTACATTTTGGAAAAAAAATGCAAACTATGAGTATCACCTGTCTCTTTATAGTAGTGAAGTTTAGGAAAGATTAAATGTAATACTTTGTGTAAGACTGTCACTTGAAAAGTGATGACCACAAACACATCTTCCCACACACATACAGTTTCAAGTTCATTATGAGTTTGAGAAAACTTGGGCAGCTAGAGATGGTGCACGTCCTGTGAAAGCACTGGTTCCTACAGCCAGGAGGAAATCACTCTCATTTTTCAAGAGCTTCCAATGCTGAGCAGACAGGTGTGACTTTGACAGTAGCATATGTCACCAGCATTTTCTAACTCTAATAGTCTAATTTAATCATAGCCTGAAGGCATTGGATTCTTCCTCCTCTTTTGGGGATATTGATATATACATTTATATTTTTAAAGTCCACATCTATTTTTATATTCTCATACAAACTAGGCATATGGGAGTAAGCCAATTTTCAATTATAAACCCGTCATTAAGAAGAGACATCATGCAAAGGACCATTTGCTTAAACAAGCGTGTACAACTAATTTGCACAAGAAAAGGTCACTGTGAATAGATTAAGATTATCTCCATTGAGAATAAAATAAAAAACTCTTGCTGCATTAATTAAACTGCAAAATAGACTTCAAAGTAGAAAAGATTTTTAAGAAGCCTCAAATTTAGCTAAATAAAAAAATATTAAATTATGATGGTAATGACTTCTCTTTCCTCACCAAGCAGAGAAAAATAATTGAAAAGTTTCTTCAAGTTCAAATGTTGATAATAACTGAATCCCTGTCTTATAGGGGGAAATGTGTATACAAACAAACAAACACACACACACACACTTATATGCAAAATTTAATCAGATTTTATTATAGAAAGGTCGAATATACTGTAGATTACAGCAAGGTTTAATGGATGCCCAGAATAGAAACCCCTAAGGGACTGGCAGAGAAGGTCCTACATCCTCATCATTAGGCTGCTAAAAATGTAAAACCCTATTAGAGTTCTGGATTGTAACAAGTTTCAAAGTTGCCAGTTGCAGAATTCACTTTAGGGGATGGGTGGAGGAAGAGGAAGGGCAGAAAACTTATAGGAAAAATTTAAATGAGAGCTAAACTACAGTGTTGACTTAAATGGTTGCACAGAAGGACTAGTTGCTGATGTAGCAAATGAAATGACATGACTGAAGCTTGTAGTCATTCTCATAATGAGATGTGGGAGAACATTCTGGAAGGAATTAGGAACCTGCAAGGTAGCTATGAGACCAAGAGCAAAGCATGGGTGCTTTCTGGGTCCCAGTTTCATCATCTGTTAAAAAAAAAAAAGCCAGTAGGACTAGATGAGTAAAGATTCAACTACAAAACTCTGTTAATATTTCATGTTAGCATTTTTTTTTTTTTTTTTTTTTTTGGTAAGAGAAAGGAATGTCCTTTGAGAATATTCCATGGCTTGGAAGGTTTCCACATCCATTAAGTTTGTATGTCACACAGATATCACTTATACATACATAAGGCATGTTTACTATGTGTGTGTTCACCTGGACACATGAAGACATTCAGAACATACATGCATAACGTAATTCAGATTTCCAAGCATGCTCAGCCATGAACTCACCTCTCCTTTGGGCTAGGCATTCTTGGTGTGCTCTAGCTAAAAGGTAGTGACACCCTCTCAGTGGGGACAATGGTGGTTTCAGTTGGGCCAATGGTGGTTCCGCTGAGCCTTGTGCTTGTTACCCTCCCATTTAGTCCACGGGATGCTCTAATTTCTAGATACCTAAACCCATTCATTTATTCAATCATTCTTTTGGGAAACACGATGTTTCACACATGGTATCATTCCTACAGATGTTGTCCAGAGGTCTTCCCTAGTGGCTAGATCTACCAAAGAACAAACTGACCAGCAATGAAATGAGAACTTCAAGTTTTGTAAAACCTCCTGGGAGTGTTTGTGTCACAACAGGAGATTATAGTCACCTTCCAGAATGTCACTTAGAGAACTCTCCTCAGCAAAACAATTTAACCGGCAAAAAACTATAAAAACATTTTATTTAAAGTCTCCAAAAACTTTTCTAGGGGGATAATGACAAATAGAGAAATGTTCATCTGAGAAAATCCATCCACTCTTGGCAAGAATCGTCTGTGCCATCGGATCCAGGACCTGCCCCTTACACCTGCTAACCGCTCTGCCTGCAGGAGCTCTACCCTGCGCAGCACCCTGTCTTCCATCAGGAAAGTGAAAAAGACAACGCACAGAAGGGGAGAAAAATATTTGCAAATCATGTATAAAGGACTTTTAGCTAGAATACATAAAGAACTCTTCTGGCGCAGCAATAAAAAGATAAATCAATTTTAAAATATGGCAAGAATTTGAATGGATGTTTTCCCATATATAAGTATATATATATACACAAATATATAAATATATATATTTATAATATATAATACTACATATATAAAATAATAATATATAATATTTATATAATATATAAAAATATATATAAATAAACATAAATACACACACACACACAAAATGCAGTAAGCACATGAAAAGATACTCAGCATCGTTAGATAGTCACTGGGGAAATGCAAATCAAAGCCAACATGAGATATCACTTTTCATGCACCAGGATGGTTAAGATATTTGAAAGGACAGATGAGAACAAGTGCTGATGAGGATGGGGAGAGATCAGAACTCTTCATACACTGCTGGTAGGAAAGAGAAATGGTGTAGCCACTTTGGAAAACAGCCGGATGGTTCTTTTTCAAATTAAAAAAGGATTTACCAGATGACCCAGCAATTATACTCTCAGGGACATTTATTCCAGAGAAATGAAAACCTATTTTCATGTGGAAACTTGTCCACAAATGTGCACAGCAGTTTTATCTGCAATAACCCCAAAGTGGAAACTACCCAAATGTCCTTCAATGCATGAATGACATAAGAAATTGCAGTATATCCATAGATAGAATACTTCTCAGCAATAAAGCAGAACTGACTCTTGATGTACACAACAACCTTAAAGAAATCAAGTCAAAAAGCGAATCTCCAAGAGGTACACACTGCATTATTCCACTTACATGACATTCATGAAATAACGTAATTATAGGGCTAGCAAACAGATTAGTGGTTACCATTGGTTAGGGGTGGGGGAGAAAGACAGGCAGACTTGACAGGTCAAACAAGGGAACAATCTCTTCAAACTGGCTGTTCTTCCCCTTACTTAAGTTGAGAAATGTAAATCATATTATAATCTTATATTACTTAGAAGTAAAAGATAAACATATACTATCCCAGACAAGAAGGTAAGTAGATGAGAATCTTATAGAATGTTTGGCTTTAATTAATAAATGGTTTTGTTAACCTTTTCACATGGTCATTGTCCCTACTCTGTAGGTAATAACACAGAAGGTAGAGGGTTTTCATAAATGACTACAAAGAAAAGTGCAATAAAAATGACATGACCCTGAATTTAACCCAGAAACCAATACCACTCAATAGCCATAGTAATTTTCTCCTTAAAGTTGCATTGAACAATATATGGGATACAACCCATTTAAAATGGGCTATGTATTAATGCATAATGAAGTATTTATTTCCCCTCCATATGAAACACACTTTTGCTGGCAGCAATTCAGTGCAACTGGGGAAAGGAGACCAGAGTGGCACAGTGCCACAAAGTGTTCTCTCAGGCACTAGCATGCTGCATCACCTGGGAACTTGGTAGCATAGCAAATTCTCAGCTTCATGCAGACCTGCTGAGTCAGAAACTCCAGGGAAAGGGCCCAGGATTCTGTTTTAGCAAGCCCACCAGGTAATTATGATGCACCCTAAATTGAGAGAACCACTGGCATGGTAGTTAACAGCTTAGTAATTAAGAGCTTAGTGGTTAAGCAGCTTTAGACTCAACCAAACCCGGGTTCAAATTCCAGCTTTGCTATTTACAAGCTCAGTGATCTTGGGAAAGTTATTTAATTTGTTTAATCTTAGTTTCCTAGTTGGTCAAAGAAGGATAATACTTCCATTGTGGGGATTAAATGATACATTTTTAACTAAAGCACAGGCACATTATAAGCAACCCATAAAGGGCAGCTCTAGTCATTACAGCTGAAAGGAGGCAACAGAACATAATGGAAAACACAGCCAATTAAAGTTAGGAAATCTGGGTTGAGGAATTGGGTTTTGAATTTACCACTTCCTGTCTAACCCCACACAAATCATTTAACTTTGCTGCATCTCAAAGTTGTGAAGAGCAAATGAAATTATGTACCTGCAGTATAATCAGTAAAGCACTATGCAATTGCAAGTTATTATGGTAAATTATATCAGAAGGGAGGAATAAAAAAGAAAAAAATACCAACAATTAAAAAAAAAAAGAAAAATGAAAAATCAGATTCCCAAAGATAAAGCCAAGAGACAAATGTGGAACAGACCCTTTAAAATAAAATGAAAACAGAAGCTGTGAATCACAACAGAACAGCAGCTTCTAATTGAAAGGAATTTGCCTTATTATCAAAAGCTACATAGACAAGGATGTCGCTGGTGGATGGAGCAGGTCCTCCTGTGGCTACCACACAGTCCCTCTGTAGCATGCACATTTGCCAAATGAGCCTGCTTTTTGCTAACTAAAGAGGACAGGAAAGAAACAAGAGACCTAGCCTCTCATCTCTGTATTCACACAATTCTAGTCTCCCCAGGATGTTACAGTTTGTCTCAAGTATTTATTTATAAAGTGACTTAACATCTATAGCTGATCTGCTCCCTCCAGCCCCCATTCTCATAAGTAATTAATCTTCTCGGCTTACACTCAGGTTTAAATCATATTGCTTAAGGAAAGAAAGAAAGAAGGAAGGAAAGAAAGAAAACATAAAGAGCTTATGACAGTTGGAATTTCATAATTCCATAAAGCACTGGGATGAGGAAAATAAAATTAACATCCTTGGAGCAACATCTCTGTGCTTTTATCATGCATCCAGAAAACAGCAGGTGGATGCTTACAGTGTATCAGGCACTATTCAAGGAGCTGTGGCCCAGGAAAAGACAGACATGTTATCAAATGATTAGAACTCAGAGATGGGAGTACTAGGTAGGAGGACTGGGGTGGGAGTGATATGGGGTAGAGAAGGAAGGCCACAGTTGGCACAGGTGGGGACAGGGGGAGGCAGCCATGCTCCTGGAGGAAAGGGCACTCCCATTAATTAATTAGTAAAGATGCAGGAAAAGTCAGCCTGCTTGAGAAGTATGAGGAGGCCCTGGGCATTTCTGGAGATAGAGATAGTACAACAGGGACAAAGGCACTAAGGTAGGCACAGTGGGGGTGACAAGTACAATGACCTTGTGCAGGTGATTCTGAATCACTAAAGGAAGGGCTTAAGCTGAAGAATATGAAATGATATCAAAGGTATCTTCAGGACTCAACGTAACCCAGCTCCATAGGGAAGAAATGGTTCAGAAAGCTCAAAACCCTGTCAACATTGGTCATGGCTAGGACTAGTAGCATCCCCATTTAAATCCAGGCTTCTTGAGTCTAAGGCCACTTTCTTTCCATGACACCAGGCTGCCTCTGGTCAGCCACACAACCTGCTCTGCCTGAAAACCAAACTTCCTACGCGGCCACACCCTAAGCAGCTCACCTGATTTCAAACATTGACAACAAAAGCCACCATAAAAAAGGACCCTTTCTTTTCTACTCAAAATCCTGTTCCAGGTCACCATGAGCAGGTCAGTTCAAGATGGCCCTCTGTTATTTACTCAGCATGTTGCCTCAGACCCCCCTTAGCTGTCCCACATTTAACACTAAAATTTCAATTATTTTTGAGAAAATCTTAAAGTTTATAGCATGTAATATGAAACTGGCCCATGGCACAGATTCGAATTGAGAAATGCATGAGTTGGAGCCAATAATTTGGCTGGAAAACAGACCCAGCTGGCCACTGTTCTTCCTTTGAGTTGTCTTGAAAACACATGGAGCGGAATGGCACAGGCTCCTGTGGTCTTTGAGAATTCTCTGGGCTTGAGTCTCGGTTTCTTCATGACACCTGCTCACCCAGTCTGTACACATGAGTGAGCTGCTCCATGTACTGGGGTCAGGTAGCTGCAAAGGAGCTACTCAAATGTATGGGGATGGGCCCTTGGCAGGGCTGATATATTTGGCCACAGCTTCAGGGACATTGGAGGCCAAGGGAGTTGCGGAGGCTTGTTCCTTGGAGGTGGTGCAGTTCCTCACACAGGCAATATGCTGCCTGGAGCACTGCCTGCTGGTAGGACTGCCAGGGCACCCGGTCATGCCAAGGAGTAGCAATTTCTTTTTTATGATGCACCTCAGCATGAGACGGCCAGTCCCAAGCTGTCCACCACAGAGAGCAATGTTCAGTGAAAATCAGGGAGGGGCAGGTATTTGTTATACTTCTTGGCTTCCCATGGAAGACAGTCTCCTCTCTATGTCCACTTATAATCCACTTCAGTATGGGGAAGGGAGGGAGATAACACTCTGGGCATTGTGGCTGGGGTGTGAGGGTCCGGAGAGGCACTCAGGTTCCCATACTTCGCCTCCTAGAAGCCACATATGTTGTGCATAGTGTCACATCCACCTTTCACAGAAGGAGAGAGTTGGGAGGATCCCCTCTGAACACACCGAATCAAATTCTCATGTCATTTCTAAAGTCCCCCACCACTGCCCTGTCTTAAATATCTATTGACAGTGCAGAACAATAAGTTAGACTAGGTGGTGATAGTGCAGGTGCCAGGTCAGCTTATACTTCCAAAGTGGGGGAAGACCATGTTGATTCCTGATCATTAAATATCAGCTTAATGGTTAACGGATAAGGGTATGTGAAGAAATATGACTGCCATTAATGATAGTAATTGTATTATTATTATAATATGTATAATGTATCATAATGGATAATTGTATAAATGATAATAATAATAAACACAATGATCAAATGTTTCCTGGGCAGGGGAGGGGGACACTGTGTTGTTCCATCTGTACTATTTATCTTGACAGCTACCATGTGAAACAGGGGCTGTCTGCCCCATTTCACAGATGACAATGCGGTAGAGTGTAGAAGGTCTTGGGGGGTTTGTACCAGGAGGGCAGCAGGGTCTACAGTGTGTTACGCTGCCTCAGAACCTTTCCTAGGAGGGAAGAGTAACAGGGAGCCGGCAAAGGTGAAAATAAGAGATTCTGAATACATTGTGCCCCATGACATTCATCTCAGGAAGCTTTTGAGAGGAGGCGAGGTTTAGCAGCACCAGCTTTTATACTTGGTAATGCCAAATTTCAAAACTATTTGGAGATAAATGCAATTCCAAGACACGTGGGTCTAAATTCTCTGGTTAGAAATAAAGCATTTCTGACAACGCTAAATAAAGAGCTACCTGGGTACAGAGAACAAGGGAAGGCATTAACTATAAAACAGCCAACAGCAACAATGGCCTGGGATGGATAAATGGCCCAGAAGGGGCTTGTGCAGGCTGCATCCTGCACAACAGGGAAGCCTGAGGTCATTATCTTACCATTAACCTTTCACCAAGCACTGTCCCCGCAGTGGGAGGCCAGGTGGCTTGGACCCAAGAAGCATGGCCTGAAGCCCAAGAAGAACAGCACAGGGAAGGCAGGAGGGTGGAATGTGCATCCTCGGATGCAGCTCCTCCCCCAGGACAGGTCAAGTCCCAGGAGGCTAGCTGTGGAAGGGCACTTCATGCCCCTGTTTCCTTCATCTCCTTAACTTCCACTCCTGCTGCCTGGAAGAAGCCTCCCTTGATCCTGGAGTCTTGGCCTCCATGTTGACTCTGAAGCTCACTCTATTAAGTCACCCCTTTTCTTAACTTCCTTCCCCTCCTCCAGGAAGGAAGGGCTTTGGTCCTACTTTCTGTCAACTCCATGCCTACCCACTGGCCTAAGGTAGTCACTAAGAAGAGACACTAAGTGGTTGAAAGTTATTAGTGTGCACCAATACACCTTTTGCTGTATAAAGGGCCATTGAAGCAAGAAGGAGGAAAAGATTCAAGCCCCTGATCACAACAATCTCAACCCCAGCTAGTAATCACATTCCAACTCTTGATCATGCTATGCCAGGCCTGCCTAGATTTTCACTTTCATATTTAGGTGGAAACCAACTTACTTACAGGCTTTATTTCTAAAGGCCTAGCGACTTGGTAAAATATTTCATCTTCTCTCTGTATAATGACAAGGGTGGAAAATTTGTGTTTCACCAGGTCTGATAAATAGCTTTATTTGTGAATTGAGCTGAATGCATGCAGAGCTGTGTTCACACCTTCCATGACCAGGCTGAAAAAAAAATATGCATAGGACGTCCTCCATGGCTTATCCAATGACAAACACTTCTTGGTCCAGAAGCAATGACTTTCAATCCACAGAAAACCCTGAGCTCAACCCAGTGTTCCAACCACTTCCCTTCTTGATCCAAGACACATTTTCCTCAGAGGTCAACCTTAATCAGTCCCCAGATTAGGAGGATACTTGGAATTCCTGCTGAGCTGTTTCTCGTAACCAGGGAAGGCCCTGTGCAGACAGAGGCTGTCTGGTGCCCTGAATTCTTTGTCAGTGCTTAAGCCTTTTGTCTGGTCCCCGAACTTAAGCGATTATGAAAATACCTTGAGAATCCAATGACTGTTCATGAAATGGTGCTGGTTCTGCTAACCCCACCTTCCCTTCTCCTCTCCCACAATTCCCATCACGGGGTTCTTCCACTCTGTGGCTTTTGATGATCAGGGCCAGCTCCTTCCTGGGCCTTTTGCACTGAACATGCTGTATCCTCAAGAAATTCTAGACTAGCAACATGATATGAAATTTTCATGAAGCAAGTTTTCAATGGAAAGTTTGTCTTATCTGGGTATGTGAATGTAGAAACATAGATGCAAGGGGGTGTGGGTGACCCTAGGACATAAAAACTTGTGTTATGGCGAAAGGTCTGATGGCACCTATTGATTGGCCAGATCAACCTTGCACAAGAATTGAATTCTTAGGGATTGGGGAGGTCCAGGAGTCTTGATCCTGTCCTATCCTTTGGCAGAAGCTCAACAGCTCCCTGGGGAAGACAGTCTATGAAGTGAGTCACCCCTCCCTCCTCTTCCAGCCGGCCGTACCTTCCCACAGTCCCCTTGAGAAGCAGCGAAGGAGCTAGCCATTTCCTAGGTGGCCTCCTTCTGGAAAGAGGTTGTGGGACAGAGAGAAAATTAAAGCACCTGAAATGGGGAGCAGTAGACCAGAGGCCCTGACCTGAGATGGCTCTCTCTTTCACACACACACACACACACACACGTGTATATATATTATGGGCCTTGATATTTGCTCACTGACTGACCCTTAGAAAAATATTCACACCCCTCACCTTGGCTGAAGGGGCCCATGAAAACTGCCCCACCTGCCCACAGCTGATGGCCCCTGTCCTCGCTTGCCACCTGCGGCTCTCCATTTCTCAACATAGCACACTCTCTTCCACCTCCTGCGCTTGCTGTGCCCTCTGCCTAGAACATGCTTCTCCCAGACCCAGATGTCCATGGGTGTTCAACCGCCTCTCTCAGAGAGGCTCACAGAGTGGTCTGGGTGCTGGGCACTCCCTTCCCACTGTGCCGTCTCATCTCTGGCCTGACATCGAATGCTGTCTGAAGTCATGCATGAGAGTGTTTTGCTGGCTTCCTGTTTTTCTCCCCAACACACCTGGCTCTTTTTCATTGCTCTGGCCCTAGAACCCAGGACTGTGCCTGGCCTAGAGTGATCTTTGAAGAAATCTTTGTTGATGGATGTCAGATCCTTCTACCCTCAGCCTGTTCCTCGGGGGTTGATAAGGCCTATGAGGTCATGAAGTGTCCAGACTGCTGCAATATTCACAAGGAAAATTCACATGACAAGTTTCTAAGGATGTGGAGAAGTTTCCTTCATCTTTGTGGCATGCAATGCTAGCCTTATTTCTCTAATTAATGTTAAGATTCATCAACTTCTCTAAAAGCCATATGCTATAGAAGCAAGAGCCCATGAAAAATGTCTTCAGAAAAAAAGAAATTAAAAACAAAAGAATGTCTTTATAAGTGTTTATGTAGAGTGATACAATGAAACCTGCCCAAATTCATATTCAGAATATAGAGTTCCTGATCTTGATTTTGTCATTAACAGATTTAAACAAGCAACTTAGGCTACGAGTCCACGCTTATTCTATTTACAAAATGAGATATCATTCTAGTCTTGCCTACCTAAGGATCCATCCAGGGAGGCACTGTACATGAAAGTATATGCAAACTCAGAGGACTTACGGATATTAGGAGGGATGAAGTTAAACTTTTCTTGGAATGGTTTTTGTACATATGAGGCATCATGTCGAAGATGTCAAAGGCCTGGCATTGTTTATTTATTTATTATTTTTCATCTTCTATGAATCCCAAATTGCTATGGCATATACCCAAAAATCCAGCTTCAGCTTCAGAAGTACAGATCATTTTCCAAAAGAAGCATCTGGAACAGCTGATTTGTTACCAAAGCTGATGATGAAACACACCATACTGTGAGTATGGCCAGCCATGATTCCCAGTTTTCCCTTGTATTAGGTTTCAGCTATTAACCAATCAGTCTGTTTTCAGGGTATGAATTTGTAATGAAGATGGCTCTGAACTCTTGGCTAGGGGGCCCTCAAAGAGAAAGCAAACCTGTCACATGGACCATCTTGTTGCCTGGTTTCCCTTCAGGTATCTTGGCTTTTAAATAACTGTCAAGTAAAACTTGGCATCAAAACACAAAGTGAGGAACTTGCTTTGTAGAGGGGCTGACAGCTCCGCTGTGTGTCAGATAGATAGCTGCTGAGAGTCCGCTCCAAAGGAGACTGTGTCCCCTTTATTAGGCTGCTGCTACCACAAACCACCTTTCTTGGGATTAAGTCTAAACAAAATTCAGGAATGATCTTTATGGAAAGTTAACCCAGCAACGGCTGATCAACCATATCCCTCTCCACTAGTGTTGGTTTTGGAATTAGAAAAGTTTTGGAGGTGCGAAAACATAATTGGAAAACTTTTTTTCCCTGCTTAAAGGGCTAATTGATTTCACAGGTGTTTAATTATCATTTGCTGTGAGATAATACCTTGTAGTGCCATAAAAAATGGATTTAATTTTCGAGTGCTTGCAAAACCATTGCCAAAGCCAAGTTAGAGCTAAAGCTAGATAATTATTCTATAAATCAAACACACTGCCTCCTTTCTTTGAAATTTTTAATACTTGGGGATAATGATATCTGACAACCTTGAAACCGACATGAAAAGGATTTGCCCACCAAGTGCCAAAAGGCAACCATTGGAACATTTCAGGCAGTTTGGTCATTAATGGGAACTCAGGCAGCCTTGGGACCCTGCCTGCATGCTTCCAAAATAGGCCAACAGTCAAACCACTGGTGTGTATCCAGGCACAGTATTCTCTGAGGTCAAATGGCCACACATCTAGTAAGGTCTATGGTAAAGCAGACATGAAGCCCAAATGCCCTTAAAAAGAAAAGAAAGAAAAAGAATGGAGGTGGCGAGGGGGAGACAACTATAAACTCTAAGTGTCCCAGAACATGGAAAGTACAGTTTTTGCAACTTGATCAATGAATACTTTTCTATCTTATGCTTAAGGCACAACACTTGTGATTTCAGTAATAACAAGGGAGGGAAATCATGAAATAAAAAAAAAAAATGTTAACAGCTGGAAGGCACCACAAAGAGCATCCTGTCCAGACATCTCAGAGGATCAGCAAAGTCAGAAACCTGCCCAAGAGATCACCAGGGACCTGACAAGATAAAAAGGGTAGTTCTGAGGGAGTAGAGAAAGGAAGAGATAGCTTGAAAATGCATTTGGAGTTCCATCGTGCCCAAGATCTAAAATAAAAGAGGGAAGTTTTTAAAAGAGACAGGGGAAAATGTTAAGCTCATTCCATTAGAGTGCCTAATCTTCACCAGAGCCTAGTTTCCACAGAAGTGCTTGAGCAGCCTTAAATAACTGCACGGGCAGTTTAGTTGGTGCCACATATGGGATTTTTTTTTCCCTTCAAAATTTTATTCAGAAGCTGCTGAAGTCATAACAAGTTGCATTAGAATAAGTGTGCTTAAATGATTTACGAAGACAGGACAATCTGGCTGGGTGCGCACACACACTGTCGGCATTATTTATTTCATGCCTGTGTACACAGCAGGCACGTGCCCAAACCACTGTATGATATGTATTTTCAGATGGATCAAATTGGCCTTTACACTTCTGGCTCAAATCTCATAAGGCAAGATGCAATACAATCAGTGCCATTCCTAGACAATGTATTTGGGCCTGCTATTAAGAGCTTCGTCCAAAGGCATGTGGGCTGATAGGGCAGGGGAAACCCCAGCTTTACTACAGACTGAAAGACTACAATGGAAAACCATTCATAGAGATTAGATCAGGGTTGCAGTAGAAACTCCCATAATGACTGGGAACAGTGGGGAAAATTAAAGCTAAAATATATTGAGAACTTACTGCATTCCCAACCCTCTGCAGGGCACTTTATGTCCACTTGCCTGTTTTATCTTTCAGAATCCTAAAATGCAGGTAGTGATATGCCTCCCCTATTTTATGGAAGAGGAAATTAGGGATCAGTCTAATTTGTCTAAATTCACTTACTAAGCAGGCAGGTGATCTTTGAACTGAGGATTTTGGAAGACAGAGCCCAAGTTATTATATACAATGCACAGAGTTTCCCTTGCTTAATGCTTTTGGAAATGTGCCATGAACTAGCTAAACGACCTCTATCTTGAAGGACACCATGAGGATCATTATGGAATCTACTGGATTAATTTACGGTCTTCTAACCATAGATGTGTGTGGCATAGGGACGGGGCTCCTATGCAGCCCCAGTCAGATAGGGTTTCCTATCTATCACATCACTCTCAAGTGATGGTGAATAGATAGTGAAGATATGAAACAAATGTCCATTCTTCTGCTATACTTTATTCTAGCCAGGCCCACTTTTAGAAGATGAAAATCTCAAGACCTCTTTCTAAGACTTCATGTTATTTTTATTCTCCCAACTTGTCATGAGGCTTTGGTGTGAGGATCTACAAGCTGCCTTTTAATTCGCCTATAAGCTTGTGTGGAGTCCCTGCTGTGTGTGCAAATACTTGAGGCCATGCAGGCAGACTAGAGGACATCAAGCCTGTAGAAGACGATGCTGTTTCATTCATTCATCCATTCCTCCATCTGCCAACGGTACTTACACTGAAACCCTATGTATTACCAGGAGCAGATAATACAGTGGTGAACAAACAAACAAACAAACAATAAAATCATGTTCATTTACCCTACAGAATCCACTACTTTGTTTGGGGAAACTGAGAGGAAATAACTAAGCACATAATAAAATCAACAGCTTGGAGTGAATGGATCAAGGAGAGAGAGGACATGGGAAAGAAGTCTGACCCAGTCAGGAGTTGGGGATTAAACAGAGACCTAAAGGAGAAGTGTCAAACAGGACTGGGGTTGGGGATGCAGGGGTGACAGTAGTTGCAAAGGCCATTTACGACATTTAAAATACATCCTGGAAAGCAGAACATACCTGCCACAGCCAGTTATCTTGACAAGTCAAAAAAAAATCTTGCTGTGACATAAACTAAATCCACAGGATGTTATACAAAACAAAGGCTGGGACTTCTTACTGCCTGGAAAAATGAGTGCTCCTAGGCTGGAGGTCTGGAGAGTAGAGAACTTTCCATTGACAAATTGATGGTAATCGAGCATTCCAGATTCTGCAGCCCCCTGAGCAACAGCTGAGGGGCTAGAATTAACCCATGTTACAGAGAGGAAAGCTATGGCAGAATGGGCCTTAGCAACTTGGCTAAGGACATTAATGAAACACACTTAGGCCTGGGGCAGTCCATTTTACTTGCTCTGTCCCCTAGGACCTACCAACTCACCTATGGACCACTTATTTATGAACCCCTTTTCCTGTTGCCTCAGAATCCTACAGATTCTGTAGAGATGATGCTGAGTCCCTAAATAATCACATTTTCACAGTAATTAAAAGCTCAATTCCCTAATTCCCTAAATACACGAGCAGCTTGAATGCCTGTATTTTTGCCCTAACGTTGCACATCTCTAGGGTGAAGGAAAACTATGACTTAATTGCACAAAAAGGCAGCCTTCCAATAAAGTAGCATTGGACTGGGAGGAAAAGGAAACCTGAGCCTGTTGGAATGGGTGCCCAGGGAAAGAGGCTGCTCGCAGCATGGGCACCCAGGAGTCTGGCTTCTGCCGTTCCTCAAGTACGAACTGCTTGTGGGGAGAAGCCAGGTGAAGACATCTTTCTGCTCCAGTGACAAGTCCTTCCTGCTGCCTCTAATCATTAAGGTGAGAGAGGTGGACCAGGGAATTTCAGTTATTAAGGCATTAGCTTGGATTGGAGCCAAGAGCCAAAGAAAAGCCACAACTGGGCTTCACCCCAACAAAGATGCCGTTTCCATCCATTTTCCTCTTAGACTAATTTAGGGATTACGGGACCTCCCCAAGAACTTCCGATGCTACAAAATAAAGATCATGTTATGAGGCCGGATCAGGTCACAGCACTGCCACCTGTATCTTCAAGGATGCTAATCCTTTAAGAAAAAACTAGGAAGAGTTGAAAAATACATACATGCATACAGATGCTAGATCACAAAATACATTTTCTGTTCTTCAAATCAAAATCCTACTTAGAATAAGAAAGCTGCTAGAAAGAGTTCAAGGAAAGACTTATAAATAATACAAAACATGTTTAAAAATAATACCTTAATAGGTAGAAATAATAACAATGTAATGACCATGACAATGGACAGCACCCCCGGTTGCTCAGCAATGTGCCAGCAGCTTTACATTACAGTGTCCTGCTCCAAGTGTCACGACCTCTGAGGTTCATACACACCATGATGCCCATTTCACAACTGAACTCAGAGCTGACAAGCTGAAAGAGATCCAATAATTTGCTCAGTTATTTTCACAGCCAGTGAAAGAGTTACAACCTGAACGTGGCCCCTGAGCGTGAAGTGTGAGATGCTGCTGAACTTCACTGGCACTCCACATTGGCAACTCTGATGTCATGAGGAGAAATGTTATAAATGAGATCCTGCGAAGCATTTCGTATGGAAAAGATTTTGGTGCTCATTCCCATATGTACCATGAAATGTAAAACATAGAACTACATGTATGCTGACCTTAAAGAGGCTTATCTCTAGGTTTTCTGATAGCTGCATTTTGGATAAGTCAATGCATTCAGTTAGTTTTTCTCTCTCTGTCTCTGTCTGTCTGTCTGTCTCTCTCTCTCTATCCCCCCCCCCTCTCTCTCACACACACACACACATCTCTTCTCTGATAGGGTTCTAGGCACATGTTCAGTTGTCTAAAATGATCAACAACAACAAATATATATATCAGCAGCAGGTGCTTTCAATTCACCTGCCACGTGAGATCCTCTTGTAAATTACTCAGTGATCAAAGGTATGGGCACCAAACTCAGCCACTGCTTTAAAACCTTTTGAAGGCTGAGTGGAGATGAGGAAGAAAAAGTCAGAAACTGCTCAATAGTTTTGTGGGGGGGAAAAAAAGGAAGAAAATAATGAAGTAATTGAGAGTAAGTAAACTCAGCAAACTGAAACCAAATTAGAACAGCTTCATGGTCTTCTCGCTACTTCTGATGTAGAAATTTGGAGGATATACATGAGGGGAAACTCTTTTGAATGGGTTTTGGATGAATCTTTACAAAGTAACCTAAGTTAATGACATAAAATACCTACTTGGATTCAGGTCTAGGGTTTACATGCATATGCTGTCTCTGGACTATTCTATCAGAAGCAAGAACCAAAAAGATAAACATTCATCAATGAAATGTGTTCAGTAACCTTATTCTGAGATGCTACTGTTTATTACTTTCGTGGTGTTTTAAACATACATCTAGATCACAAACTTACATGCATATATGTATTTAACATGTTTTCAACACCATAAGCTGGTGACTTTCAGTAATGTTCTTTGTAAAGGAAAGAGAAGAACATATTCCACAGAGTAATCTGTTCCAGGGACTCTATAGTGAACAGTTAGAGAAAATTACCAGCATGATCCTGCTCACAGATAGATTCAATTTCACCCATACTGAATCTACATATTTCTTCAAGTAATTGCCCATTTCCTAATCATGAGATTTCAAGTCAAAAGTCTATATTTCAGGTTACTCATGGAAAAAAAAAAAGGAGGAGGGAAGATCCCACAAGACTAGCTACACTCCCTTGGGGCAAATTGGAAGGTGCTGCTCTCATTTGTGATGTCACTTACCTGGCCCCAGGAGGCATTTGAGCCAGTAACCTAGGTCGACAGGTAAAGTGGCTGGAGGTCAGAAATAACTTGCCTCAGAAGGAGGGAGCCCAGCTAGAAGCAGCTGTCCTATCCGGTAAGGATTAGTGATGTCACTGCAATATGAAATGCTTTATGTGGGCTATAAAATTATCCAAACTCAACGCAGGACATTTTGAGCTTCTTTCCAAATGAGTCTGGCCTCTCTCTACCCATCCAAACCATGTCCTCTTCCCTCCTGGGAACGTACTTTATGGCCCCAAACATGAAACCACAGACATCTACACCCCCTCATGCAACATTAGCAGACTAGCCACTGCACACCATCAGTGCTACCCACTTAGCCCCCAATTGACAGACCCTGATGGGCATCCTCTGCGAAGTCTGCTTACAAGCTGATTCATAATTTACACAAGGTATTCAGGCATGGAAGCTAAGACATAAAACATTTATTGACAAAGGGAACAGTCTGTCATTTTAAAACAATCATGTTTCTTTAAGAAACTGACAAATTCCATCTTCTTCAATTTATTTATTGAGCCTTATAGGCAAGCTAATTTCTGAATTTGTGGGTGTAAAAGGAAAGCAAAAAATTCTGTGTGCTCCCGGAAATTTTTATGTTGGAATTCATGATTCCTTGAGGACCAAAAAAATTGGGTGCAGTGGCCATACCTCCTGAGCTCTCTTGTGGAGACAGCACTTGGTATATGCTAAAAACCTGGTCAACATAATGTATACAAGGGACAGCTAAACAGTGAACATTGGTATTTAGGTATGGATTTTAGCCCCTGGACAGGAGTGTGAAACTTTGCAGCTTCCAATTTATAGAGCCCACAGAATAGAATTTGTGCCCCACTGATGAGTATTTATACACCAGAGATGCGGAAATGTGTGCTGTACAAGCAAACCATGCTTCATGGTTAATTTTGTTGCCAGCAGGATAACAATGTATGCTTCAAACTCCAGCACAGTCTCCCTTGCTTTTAAAGAGACCGCATGGCCAGGAAGCATTAACTGCACACGGCATTACCATCCATTAAGAATGTAGCCACTCACTTCAACCAGTAGATGGGGTACATCCACATGGCAAGTGTTGCCACTGAACTGGCCTGGGGAGAAGGAGACTAGATCCTGCTTCCTCCTTCATAACCCCCTCCCACATAGTCAAAAACTACCAAGTGGAGAGGGCGAGGATTCAACTTACGTCTAAAAAACACATTTGATAATTTCCTGACTTCTCTCTCATTCCAATTACAGTATAGATCGACAGGGGTAGAGACTAGTGGATGACCAGTCTAAGAGGGAAATACCTTATGCACACCACATGGATGACACACTATAAACACACACACTCAGTCAATCACTTTCTTGTTCTTGCTCTGGGCCAATATGTACTAAGTACTCACTCCATCATGATACTTCTGCAAGTGGACAATTATTGTGGGCTTCAGACACTGAGGACACACAAATGTACATTGTGTGCAGTTAGAATTGTGAGAGGGGTTAAGAACAGACAGGCAGTGGAGGGATTATAGGTGGGGATGGCCAGGGGAGCCTGGCCTGAAGAAGCAATATTGACCCTCAGGTCTGAGGGCTGAGGAGAAGCCCACATCCACAAAGGGCTGTAGGAAGTACAATTCAGAAAGTGGAAACCATAGGTTTCTTGTGCTGGAACACTCTTTTCACACTCAAGGAACAATGGAGACAAAGCCAGTGTGAGTGGGCAGGATGGGTTGGCAGAGGAAGGAATGCAAGTGACAAGGCCAAAGTACCTGTCTAACAGGGCAGTGGGTGTCCCTGGCTCTGATGCATGCTCATGGACTTCAGTGAAAACACACACACACACACTGAGTGTTTCATTTTCCAGTTGCTACCTTAAATTCCACATAGCAACTTCATTGACTTCTCAAAATAGCCCTAAAAGGTAAGTACTATCATGATCATCCTCTTTTTTTATAGAGAAGGTAACAAAGACACAGAAGGTTCGGTCATTTGCCCTTCTTGACACAGCTAATGTCAGAGCCCTGATTAAAACTCTAGCAGTGTGACTCCAAGGTGCATGCTTTTAACTTCCACATTCTGAGAAACATCATTTGATTTAAATGCTACTCTCTATATTTTGATGAAAGTATGTTAAGTCTAGGCTACACACACACACACACACACACACACACACACACACATACACATTTGGTATTGCTTTGGTTTGGTGGCAGAGAGGACCAGTGTGACCCAAATAAGAAATCTTCAATTTGGCAATGAAAGTGAGACTAAGCGGACTGATAATCAGTCCCTACTCTTGCCAGACACCAACTTCCTCATGAGTCTGCCTTCTGTACACTGGTCTCCAAAGGACAGTAAATCAGAGTGCTAGATATCTCTGTAAAGTTTCAAACAGAGAAGCATCCTCTGCTTACTCTCCCAGGCTCCAGATGGCTCCAAAGCCTGGCTCCTTTCTCCTGCAGGTACTTCAGACCTTCCAGCAATGCAATTTGAGGGGGGAGACGGAAGGTCCAGAGCTGGTGTGATCTTTTAAGAAGCCTCAGAGAACCCAGCAGAATTTCTTCCATGCACATAAGGCAGCATAAATCACTGCCCACTTTTTCTACCTGGATCCAATTTTCCAAAAGATGAAGTTGTTTTATATATTGCAGAAAAGGTTTCTGCTGCCAGTTAACAAGTTGCCTGCCACAATTTATCCCAACCTCTTCCATGAGCAAGAAGGTGCACAGAATTTTAGCAAACTCACATATAGACCAGACAATTCTATAACTACCCCACTCTCTCAAAAGGAAGAAGAGTAATGGTGAGAAATGGTTTCCAGCAAGATGTTTAAAAAAAGATAATCCTTAAAGTGCATATTTCAAACCAATTGGAAAAAAAATCAGGTCTTTACAAAAAAAAAAAAAAAAACAACAAAACTCCCAGACCAAGGAACATTTTAACAGGTTTACACATCTTTCTTTATACCTAAATTATAAGTATCCTTGACTTCGTACAGTAATTTATGCACATGTATAAGAAGCCCCAGCTGGGAGTGGTGGCATATGCCTATAATCCCAGAGGTGCTTGGGAGGCTAAGGCAGGAGGATTGCAAGTTCAAAGCCATCCTCAGCAAAAGCAAGGTGCTAAGCCACTCAGTGAGACCCTGTCTCTAAATAAAATACAAAATAGGATTGGGGATGTGGCTTAGGAGTTGAGTGTCCCTTAGTGTCCCTTATCAATTCCTGATACCAAAAAAAAAAAAAAAAATTAAAAAAAGAAGCCCCACAGGACAGATCATGGTTACTAAGCCTGGCACACTGTCAGGATGGGCTAGATATCCCCTACTTTCCTTCCTCTTCTCCAAAAATACACGGATTTTTCAAAAAGTAGAAGCTGTGGTATTTCCTGAAGAGTTCACAGACCTAGCATTCACTCATCTGCATAAAAGATGAATTTCCATGATGGAAGCCCAAAGATCTCAGGGCCAGAAGGAGTGCTGGAGATGAGCTAGCCACGCTGCGCAAAAGCTTTGTCTCCCACTTATTGGATTTTTCATGGAGGCCAGAAGGCTCACATCAAACCTCCATTACTTCAACCTCCAGGAAAGAGGGCCCTCTTGCATCATCCTCTATTCAGTGTTATCCAGGCCTGCTGGTCACAGAGGGAGGAAAACATCCACAGTTGCCTTAGAAATGACTTCCTTTTGTCTTTTCTTGGTGACAGCTTTCTCTATTTCCCTCATTCCTCGGGGGCCCTTGGAGCTGGAGTATTCCATCCCCATTGTTTCTGCCGGGGTCATTCTACAGGCAGAGAGAGTTATGGGGTAAGAGTGTTCGTTTCTGACATCAGGACTCACCAATCCCAGTCCTGTCTGGAGATGATGATGCTGATCTATAAATTGCTGTTAAGGAACCAGGTGGTGGCATGCACTGAGTGTCCCAGAATGGAGTTAAGAGTACTTTAAGCTACTCTCAGCTGATGGGGAGAAGGACAATATTACACTAATAAAGGAAATGGGCATTATGGTTACTTGTTACACAGAACTTTTCCTTCCTCGTATAAATCCTAAAAGTACGGAGATTTAGACTGCCGAAATCTGGGGCTCAAGATGTACCTCAGGGTAGAGCACTTGCTTTGATCCCCAGCACCATAAAACAAAAACAAAACCAAAAGGCAAGTAAATAAAACCCATAAGCTATCAGAGAATCATTAAAAAGACATTTTTAAATTGTAAAATGTAATTTTTCAATTCAGCAGAAATTTCATCTCAAGGATGACTGATAAAAACAGGGCTAAGTGGCTACCTGAAGTAACACAGCCAGTGGCTACCTGAAGAGAGCCAGGATTCAGCCCAGCTCTGAAGCACAAATATATCTGCTGCAGTGTGGAACTGTCTGTCTGCTAGTGAACTAAGGTAAGCACTGCCCACCACACCTTCCTCCTAGAATTGCCCAGAGAATCAGCTGAGCTTGCACATGGGAAGGATGGTTCAGAACCAGCTGTGCAGGTGGAAAGTATAATTATTTCATCAGGAAGCAGCATCTGTTAAAATTACAGAAACCTAGACTTTTATCCCTTTTTGGTTATTTCCCAGTAGTACATGATTAGCCATTCTTGGAGATGATTCTATGAGCTGGTAAGAAGTTTTTGCGGGTTGGTAAATCTTTCCAAAACTATTTCCAGGCTGTATGAATCTTTGTCTAGGAATCTTGTTTCCCTGGCCTTTCAAAAAATGAAGGGCATTTTCCTTTGTTCATAGATAGCTTCCCTTCTTACCACCCTTGGCAATAAAACCAAATCTAAGAATATAAACGACCCTGAAAACGTCCCAAGGACATCTAGTTTGCTTCCCTTACATATAATCTACCCCTTCTTTCAAAAAGAAAGCTTCGAAATTTATAGTCCAGGAAGATGGGTGGAAAAAAAAAAACTGATGTTATTTGAATGCAAAATCACTGAAGTGTGGATTTTTTTTTTCAGGGGTGGGGGGCAGGGAGGTAATCAGTGGTGGGAGCAGACACAGAAGAGGAGGAGGAGGAAGAAAGGGGTGGGTGGAAGGAAAAGCCCACCTCTGTGGTAATTCAATTTTTAGCTGTTCCATGGAGACAAACCAATTAGTGTGGATTGTCGAGGTGGTTTGTATGAATTGGCTACCTGCCCATTATGAATTGGATGGGGATTAACTAGCTCATTCCAAGCTCTCCACCAAATAGCAAATGGCCATATGAAAATGATTTTCAGTCAGTGAAAAATTGGCTGGATTAAAGACTTGGGGGTAAAATCCTTGATAACGTTCCACCACTCTTCAAAGAGAGTTTGACTGTTTCAGATCTACCCACTCCCCCTGAATATCTCCCTACTCCTGTGTTTTTCCTCTTTAAAAGTTCTCTTGCCCCCACGAGGAAACCAACCAATGAACCCAACCATGGCTCATCTGTACTAACAAGACCATTTATGTGCTCCAGCATAAAGCTGGTCAGTTCCTAGCCCTGCACTTCTCAAAACCTCTTGGTGAAACGCATGACCATCTAATTTGTGGGTCTCATTCAACCCACAGTTCTAGAACTGGTCCACCTCTAAAGTGAAACCTGGGCTCCATATGGAAGGATTCAGCCCAGAAGGTTGTTAGCCCTTTTAATCACTTGTAACTGGACTTTTCCCTTATTCCGGGAACCAAGTCCTTACTTCATATTCAGGCTCAGGAACTGAGACCCAGTGACCACTGCTGGCCAAGAGCATGTTTATTGGCTTTTCTCCAAGTAAAAGATCCCTCCACCAGGGTGAACACCTGATGAGAAAAGCCCAGGCAGTTGTCAGAGGCAGCCATCTGTGGCATCCCATGGGTTTAGAGGGCATCCCTGTGGGTTTCCCCATGAGAAGATCACTGCCTTTCTTCCTGCCATCCAGTCCCCTCTGGGGAGCCACCTGATCTTTTGGCTTAGGTGAGACTGATCACCCTAGCCGCAGCACATGATCAATGTGTGAGCCAACAGCACATGGTCACATTCCCCAGCCACAGAGGGTGCTGGGAATCATTTAGGAGACATGGCTGCTCCTCTGGCAAGCTCTCAGTCAATGTTGGTGCCTGCACTAGGGGTAGGAAGGGGTTATGTGTGTGTGTGTGTGTGTGTGTGTGTGTGTATCCTTCCACATGTCCTCGCCACCAAGTGGTATACTGCAATGAAAACATATCTCAGAACAAATTTTGAAGTTTTGTCAAAATCACATCCCAGGAAGCAGGGTCTGTTACCCATGCAGACTCTGAGCAGCCATGTGGACAAGAGGTCACTCCTTCGACTTCCTCCACTGACCTCCCCACTACCCCCAAATCTCACTTTTGCACAACTTCGTATTCCCGGGCACATGTGTTCTTCCTGGAGCGCTGGTCCTCTTGCCAACACCCACAGGCCCCCTCCCAGTGTCTCCCCCACTCCAGCAGGTAAGGCTTCCCTCCAGACCCCAATTAATGTTGGCCTCCACATCCAAATGGGGAAGAATGGAATGGAAACCAATTTGCCGATATAGAGTATTAGAACAGGAATTCCAATGAGTAAAGAAACTTGACTTTTCCATGAAGTAGAGGTTTGTTTCTTCAGCCCACAGGATTAGAAGGACAAACTTCTACACATATTCCACCCTAACTCAGATCCCAGTCAGAGCTGGCTAAGGGGCTGGTGGGCAGTTCAAGTTCCTGAATATTGGATGCTTGAGAATGTTCTGGTCTCAAATGCATGATGAAATCAATTAGAAAAAACTTCTCAAATCCTCCAAAACATCAACCTCCTCATCATAAAACATCAAATAAACTTAGTAAATTTATTTTATTCTAGCCACATTGGCCCTTACTGAAGGATGGCATACTGGGAACAAAGCCCATTTTTCAATGTAATGGTTCATTTTATAGTATCATATTCTAATGTCAAACATAAAAACCACCAGCATATAGGTTCCTGACTTAAAACAATCCTATTTGATTAAGCTACATTTTAGTGGATTCTTTTTGGAAAGAAAGAGTACTTCAAATTCTTTAGCCATAAATATTCATATTCCCTTGCTCTAGCATAGACTTCCCCCTCTTGGGAATACTCTTATGCTAGGTGAGTAGTGAGTGCTTTCAATATGTAGTTGAGAAAATGACATCAAACATAATTGTCTTTTAGATCATGAATTACCTTTTAAGATTTAGAGAAAAATGCATTTTACCATGAGAGATTAAGCAAGAAAATAGCATGAGGTGATATTACCACCCCTAACACAAGAAACAATGGACTCCAAGCTTGAACACTGCTGAAAGTCAATCATGAAATGATTCAATGCCATTTCTATACTTCTAAGGCTTTGCTCCTTACTTCACAAAAACTGGATTTAGGAAAATGAAAAAAACTTCATCTAAAGATGACCAAATTATTCATCGGCTATTACCACGAGGGCTCATTTTTCTGAATACATAGCAAAACTAAAACTGAATTGATCAAATGTGGTAACAACATGTTCCTGAAATTGCAGGGTAAAAGGGGAGGCACAGAGGCATTCACACATGTCCTGTACCCTAACTTCTCCCATGATTTTAAGAAATGGGTCGCCTTTATTCAAGCACTTGAGCACTGCTATGCCTGGATATCCACCCACATTCAATATCTGCTGCCTGCTAAGGACTTGCTGGCACAGGGGACACAAAGGTGATCTGAGAGCTGATACTGAAATGATATAATGATGGGCATCAAGTAGAAAGAGCAAGGAGGGGTCTGTGTTGATCTTGGGTGTACCATGTGTTTCCAAATTCAAGCAAATTGTCCAAAAGTCTACACTATTTGCCATACAGTGGCTCTGCTCACAGTGAATTCATAATCATGCCCAGGCAGCTCATTCATAACCAGTCCTTGGTCCACATTTAATTTATTGTTATGCAACTTGCTCTGGAGTAGGAGGCCTCTACCCACTGCAAGTGCTAGGAAATAGAAGGCAATTTTACCACTGCATGAAGCATAGAGAGATTGGGAGCCTACTGAAAACAGGCCTTTGCCACTCTTAAAGAAAAATCATTAAAAGCAGCATTTGGAGGAATTCGTGAAGTGAGTTTTCATTCCAAGAAGGCTAAAGCTATAGAGGGGAGGAAAAAGCAGAAGGGTAAATACTAACTAACTAGGACAGCTAACTTCAAGGTCAGAGCTCAGGTTTTGACATTTATAAGGAATTTCCATATGAGTAGTATCTAACACAGATATTTTAAAAATATACCCTAACATGCTTTCCTTTTCTTTTTTTCTTTCTTTCTTTTTTTTTTAAGGTTTTTTTTTTTTTTTTTTTTTTTTTTTTTTTAGCAGTGCTGCGTGTTGAACCCAGGGCCTCATGCAAGGCAAACACATGCTAGGCAAACACTCTACCCCTGAGCTACACCTCCAGCCTTGCCTTTCTTTAGTTTGAACTTTATCCCCATATGGTTTCCTAAAGTAATTGAGAAAGAATCAACCCTAAAAGCCCTTTGATTACTTCATTGTACAATTATGTAGATAGTAGGGCACTTTTTAAGCATGTCCCTCTAAAAATGAATGGCAAGGCAGAAATGCATATACCAGAATATCTGGCACCAACCACAGGCTTAAGTATTAGAGCCTTTCCTTCAGAAAGCTCTATAAGAAGCTCTCAGGCCCAGCTCTGTGAGGGGCTTTTGCACACATCTGTTTCAGCTCAGTCCCCCAGAGATGTCTAAAATCTAATTAACCAATTAATTTGCAAATATATTCTAATTTATTCAAGGCAGATTTTCTTGGTTGTTAAATTATCTGACAGTGAACCATATGCAGTACACACTCACTGAAATACCACAGGTTGGTTGTCCTGTTGCAAGAATGGATATGTGCATTCTGGTCCACACATATTTCTATCTCCCAATGAGAAAATGAGTTGGCATTTCCTCCATCGTCATTAGGTAGTGCATGCTTTGGGGGAAGCATTGCACAGTGTATTTGTGACATCAAAGGATGATCTTGCACACTCAAGTATAGTTTCCTAAATGTGTTCCCATAGTATCCCCTTGGCAGGGCTGGAGTGGGTGTGGTTGCTTAGGAGCAAGGAACTAGAGATGACAGTGTGTCTTGTCTTAATCTGCTTTTCTGGGTTGGAAGAGGGAAGTTTAAATTATAATAGAAGAATATACTGTCATACTGGGAATTACAAACTGCTGTTAATTTGCATGCAGAACTCTGTTCTACAACAAGGCAGCCACAGCAGGTAATATTGTTTACTCAGACAATCAAGTAGTAATTTACTGAACTTGTGGATTAAAAAAAAATAAGAAGGGATAGGATGTTCTTAATTGCTACATTGCAACATTTTATCCAGCTCAATGACTGTATAGCTACAGATAAGAACTGAGAATAACACTATCAAATGTTAGGGGATTGCCTAATTTACAAAATGAAGAGTATCTGGATGCACAGAGTTACCTAAAATTATGAAGCGTGGATTTTAATGTTTTCTGTGGCATGTTTGGATAACTGCTAATTGTGTATCACTAAAAGAAAGGCTAAATTTTTAAAAAAAAATATTGTATTTTATTCAAATTTGTATTTTATTATTTTAATATGGAAAAGAAATGTCAATAATGTACTATGTGTCTAACATAAATTCTACTATTTCATTAATTTCTAAGACCTTCAAATACATAAATCAAATACTGAGGTAGCAGGAGAATTCATGTCCAATTCAGGGCTGAGGAGACCAAGATGGGATTTGACATAATAGAGTCTGAATTTTCTCCAAAGATGAGGAAGAAATGAGAGAAAAAGTCATAGAGTTTGCTGTCATCTTAAGGTCTGTGTCTCCTACAAAATTCATGTTGAAATCCTAAGAGTGATGGTATTTGGAGGTGAGCCTTTACGTGGTGATTTGGTCATGAGTGTGGAGATCTCATGAGCCCCCAAAAGAGTGCTTACGTCAGTCAGGTAAGGATACCATGAGAAGCTGGCAGGTTGCAACCAGTAAGAGGATCCTCAACAGAATCTGGCCATACTGGACGGGCACCTAGATCTCAGAATGCTAATGTCCAGAAATTAATTTCTGTTGTCTATAAGCCATCCAGTTTTTGGTATTTTGTTCTGAAACTCAAACAACTAGGAGCACAGTAAATACTTTGGTCAGTTCAAAGTAGTCCACCATAGAATAATCTACAATTGCAAATTTTTCCTGACAATAAAATTACAATTTCCTCTGAAATAGGGAAGCAATAAGAAAACGATTAAGCATGACTAAGACCAACATGGACTTCTCTCTCATTTGTAAGAAGATAACTAAAATGTTATCAGAAGGTAAGCACCCCTATGGGATTGGGGCGATTTTCAAACTTCACATAAATAAAAACAGCTAATCAATATCCAGAGGAGATTCATTTGGCATCTCTGTTTTGTGTTTCTGGTTGTTTGTTAAAATGCCATCAAAACATAACATACTATGACTCCCTTTACCAGGAAAGACAAGCTGTGTGGCTTATGAGAGGCTATAAGTAGCCTAGGAGAGTTTCTTAGCTATCTTCTTTGCCAAGACATTGATCCTCTTCACCCCTGTAAACCTCAGTATTAGTATAAACCAAAAGATAAGCAAATTTGGGCATAATGGGTCAGTCTTATAGTAAGAAACTCCTAAGTTTAAATAACCATTTCTTTTTAACATCCATGTCATAATGCTAGACTGTGTCATAATGCAGGATGATGAATGGATATATATTCAATGTCTTTCTATGACTTTTTAAAACTATAAGTAATAACCCTATCTTCTTTCTTCTAATTATCCATAGTAATTGGCTGATTAGCTATGTATGATATAATCCCAACAACTGTCTGCTAAACTCTCTTAATCATGGGCCATAAAAATGTAGGTAGCACTCTACTGACAATATGAACTTAAAAGTTCTCTCAACCAAATGGAGTCCAATATTGATGACAGCTGAAACTAACAAACACATCCCTTTTCTATCTTCCTCACTGTCAAATCCCAGATACAGGTGATTGCATTTTAAACACTGCCAGTTTTAAAACACCATTTTAATTTCTGAATTACTTCTTTCTAACCAGCCCTAAGGGGATCCTATAAAAGGGTCAGGCAGTTATTTTCCTTTCCATCTATGTGTCAGAGAAAAATGTAAGAGTTTAAATTGCAGGTCAAAGGAAAAAACTATTGTTAAGTGTTGGTCAGGTTTTCTATGAAGGAGGCATCTAAAGATACTGCCAACACAAAAGGAGGTGCTCTTCTCCAGGCTTTCATATTATGGCTGGGAATCACCTGCTAAAGGATAGAGAAGGGAAAAAAAAGTCAGGATGAAAAGCAGAACTGTGGTTCAGAGTCCTGGGTGCTAACTGCACACGTCAAACTGTTTCAGGCGATGCCTTTACTATGTGAGAGTTGCTCTTTTATTTGCCTTTATTTCCAGAGCCTTGTAGTTTCTAAGGGAGCAAAATAATCAGTTATCAAGTCCCTCTGTTGGGGGAGGAGGATAGGGGGGGCGGGGAAAGACAGGGAAGAATACGATGGAAAACTGAAAAAAACCCACACCAAGACCTGGAATTCCAGATTTCCAGCTCAACAAATGTATGTCTGGCCTTTCTTCCCATGTAGGCAATGGACAGAGGTCATGGGGGCTGCTGCAGCAGGTGGAACCAGGCTGTAAATTCAAACCTTCCAGGGAGTGAAGGGGGCAACTGCCTACTGGGAATTTGGATGCTACTTATACTCTAAGCCTAACTGTTTTCTGTATGTACTTTCTTTAGCACGTACAGAAAACAAGGGAATTCGTGCAACAAATATTCTGAGCACCTATTGGTGCCAAGAAACTACATGAGATGCCCACCGTGCAGAGATGAGTAATATCCAGGTCTTGGCCTAGAGGTGCTAAGAATCTAATCATCTTACCGTGGATCAAACAGCAACAATAAAGAGTGATGAATAAGATGTGCTGCAAGAGTACTCCAAGTGCATCAGGGTGCAGTAAGATAGAGAAGCATCTAATTCGTGAGGGGTGTATCCAGAGGAAATGACACTTGAAATGAATTTTAAAGAATGATAGGATTTAGAGACGGGGGAAGGAGGAGTATGTGTGTGTGAGCAGAAATTGCAAAAGAGCACACAAAATTGAGAACTTCATAACAGAAACAGGCAGAAGCAAGAGCAGTTTATTTCAGAAACACTCAAATTTATTTTAAAACACACTAGACTCCAGACCTAGAGACTAAGGATGGATCTTATAAAACTGCTTTTTAAAAATGCCCTCACACATGTGGTCCAATGGGATTTTGGAGAAATGCATTGCATTCCTTGTCTACAAAACAGATTTTGAATTATTTGCTATTTCTAAAAGACATTTTGACCTGTTAATAAAAGTAAAGACACAGGATGATGATGGTGATGATGATGATGATGATGATGATAATAATAATAAAAGATGTGGGCCATAGTGTTACATCTATTTGCAAAAGATCTTAACGTGGATTTTCTCTCCATCTGAGCCTTTTTCATGACAAAGTACAGAACTGACAATAAAGTAGAAAGATGACATGAAATTAAACAATTACTCTTCACTAGTGATTGGAGGTTTGCCTGTTTACTATTCATTTTTCATTCAATGAATAATTATTAAGCATATATTAAGTCTTAGGCACTTTTCTTCATACTTGGGATTGAACACAGGATTACTTTACCACTGAGCTGCATCCCCAGCCCTTTTTAAAAAATTGTTTAATTTTGTTAAACTTACTTGCTGAGGGTCTTGCTAAATTGTCAAAGTTGGTCTCAAACTTACAATCCTCCTGCCTCAGCCTCCTGAGTCGCTGGCATTCCATGACTTGGGCACTTTTCTAAGGTATTAAAAACTACAACAATAAACAACCACAACAAAATCATGTAAAGAAATGTCATACGCAAATACTTATCTTGGTCTGTGGGAAAGAAGATGAAATTTAAAATAAGAAAACTATATGGCCAATTCGAACCTACTTTTCTATATATAGTCCTTGGGTGAATCTCAAAGCTGACCATGGCTGAGTGTGCGACAGAGGGGGCATTTAGCCTTAATGACTGAGGGTCTTGAAGACCTTGGATGGTGATCCTAGTCTCTTTTGCACAGGGCTCTTCCTCCAGCTGGCTCAGCTTCGTCCAGCATGAACTTCAGCATCTGCAATAACTAGAGACCAGTACAGCTGAAATGGCCAGCCCTTCCCTGCCCTCACAAGGGAGGGTCACCAAATTAATAAAGAATCAGACGTAGGGTGTCATAGTTGGAGCTGCTGCCCCCGGAGAAGCCCTGGAGAGGGGGAGGGAAGCCAAAGCCCAACTCCACGTAGAACCCCCTGGGGGGCAGGGGGTGGAGGGTGCTGGCTGGCCAGACTCTATGAGACTCTAGTGTCACTACTGTGAAGCTGAGGTGGGAAAAAATAATTAGGTCCCAAATCTGCATTAAAACATTTTTGCAGGATTTTGTTCTTGAAGTGGAAAACTGTTCCCACCGGGTCTATTTTTAACAGTTTTATTTTAAAGAGATCAGAAAACCTCCTTGTGTTGAAATTTCTCAGCAGGAAATTTTACAGTAATGCTAACTTAAATGCAGACTGAAGGTGACAAAGCAGAGGAGCGAGTGAATGGCTTCGCTGTGGAGATGCGACAGCTCCCCACCCCCCCCACCCCCCACCCCCTCCGCCTGAGCCGGCATCTGGGCTCAGAAAGGCCCAGGACACAGCAAGGTGGTCAGATTCCATTCATTCATCAGGATCCTGACAGCAAGCAGAATCTCAAACTTGGGCAAGGAAGGAGAACATAACCAGCTCTGTTGTTGTTGTTGTTAAAATGAAAGTTTTAATACCCCCCACCTGAAGTGAGGCAGAGGCACTATTTGAAGTGAATGGCGACACTTGCCTGTAGTACACTGAGTCCACATGGTGACAGAACCTGTGGTAGCAACTAATTTACTATGAGAAACACTCAGCCTATCACCTAGAGTCAGATTTCTACTACAGATTCAGATTCAGTTGTTAAAGAAGGGCGATTATTCTGACTACCCACTTCACTAAAATCGAATCAAAGGGGAAACTCATCGGAAATCAGTGAAACGGCTCATTCATTTGCCAGATATTTGGTGAGTGGCTGACTATGTGCAGGACACTTGAGATACATCATCAAAAGCAAACCCCCACATTCATGGAGAATTTATTCTAATAGACCTGTAAATATACAAGCCATGTTCTAGAAAGTAGGTGTCCTGGCCAAGTCACTTGCAATCCATTTAAAATTCTCTCAAACTGCTAATCTGAAGAGAATTAAGGCAGGAGAAAGAAGATTTTTAAAACAACAGACAGGAAAAAAAGCCATCATTTTAAATGCCATCGGCCCTCCCCGTTTCCCTAACACATTGGTCTAGGTTTACAATCTTCCTAGGATTCTACTCTGGAACATGAGAACTATGAAAAGGCACTGTAGTGACCAAGGTGGCACACCAGTCAACTTGGGCTGTTACGTTGCTGCAGTTACAAATGACCCAGTTCTCAGTGGCTTTCAGCATATCTACTGAGGGTTGGCTGTGGGCCACAGTCCACATCGTCATAGGGGGCCCAGGCTCCAGGGCAGCCATGCCTTTGTGACATTACTGCTTTCATGGCAGAAGGAGCAGAGGGAATGGAGGAGCCACTCAGCAGGTCTCCAAGCTTTCGCTCCTACGAGGGGCAGGTGACTGCAGCTCACATGGCATTGGCCAAAGCAGGTTAACACAGCCAGAGGTCAACAGTGGAAGAATATAATATTATCCCTCAGCCAGGAGTGGGGAACAAAACAATCGATGATGAGTGTGTTGTAGCATTTATCAGAGTGCAGCCAACTACCAAAAAAA
This sequence comes from Urocitellus parryii, assembly GCF_045843805.1. NCBI lineage: Eukaryota > Metazoa > Chordata > Mammalia > Rodentia > Sciuridae > Urocitellus > Urocitellus parryii. Next base: position 21,564,049 of record NC_135537.1, on the reverse strand, counting down.
GATAGAAAATATTTCCAACCCTTTCATTTTCCCAGACTTGTGATTACTATTAAATTGTGACCAAATCTTCAGAAGGGAAATAACTCCCTTTCACATCATCATTCTTCACCAGACCAGATGCACACAGGATGGAGAATGAAACAAAAACAGCCTGGAGAAGAAGTTTGAGGAGAAGAATTTTTCCTTCTGTGGTTAGATGTCAAACGATTTCTTTTCCCCGCTCAATCATTCCTTTCAACACGAAGGTAAAGAAACTCAAGAAATGATAGCCTGGAAGCCTACATTTTCCTCTGCAGCTAGGAAATTCTTTCTGAGGTTCACACGATACCTTATACTGGCAAGTGAAAGCAGGTAATGTAAGTCTCCTGAATTTTTCGACATAGCCATTAAGTGGAATTAGACTACTAGAAAGACACACCGCAGCCAGCTGTAAAAATCATCTCAGGGCTTGTTTCTTAGCAACATCCTGAAGAATAAACTTTAGTATTCAGTCACACCAGTTCAGACCCAGCCTTACAATTATTGATACTCATTTCCTTTACTGTAAGCCTTAGCCATGATGATTCTACGACACCAAAGAAACTTAACAGATAATTTTTTTTCCTCTTTAAAACAAAAACAACAACAACGAAAAATCTTTGAAAGTGAGAGTGAGTATAAGGGTATGCACAATAATCTAGAGCAAATACATATTTTATGGGTTTTCCCAAATCAACAAAAGTGCTGGTGGCTGTGTGCACACCTGTAGTCCCAGCTACTAGGGAGAGAGGAGCCAGAGGATCACTTGAGCCCAGGACTCAAGAACAGCACAGAGAGACCCTGTCTCAAAAGAAAAAAGGAAGAATAAAAGAGAATTAGAAATTGTTCAGTACAGTCTCTGGTCAATCCTAAAAAGATCTGAGTTGGTATTCTTTGTGCCACTTTGGGAACAGAGGGCCAACCACTTAGGACATTCCTGAACCATGTGTTTGTTGGGCAATTCTTTGCATATGTAGAATATGCTACCATGCAACCCATTATTCTGTATGATTAAAAATGTTCTGTTAAAATTCATAACTAAAGAATTCAAGTTTTATACATGTTTGAAATTTTATATTAATTTATAAATAAGATTTTAGGGAAAATTGCATGTAAGCCTAGAACTGAATTAGTCTTGCAACCCCAGGAGCAATGACTGTCTACATATAATCATGAATGAAAGTCCTGTTCCATGTAGGAATTTTTGAGAGTGTGTATAACATAAACAACTAATACCATTCCACTAGCAAGTCTGGTCCCATGCGTGGACTCAGCCATTTATCCAAAGGACATTTTGAGTCACAACATGGACCTTATAACTTCACTTATCCATTCAGCTTCATTTGCTAAAGATCAAGATGTCAGGCTACCAAAGCAATGAACGGCCAATTCTCCAAATATGCATGCTGATTGACCAACTAGCTGAATTTACCAAATTTATAAACATTTTTCTTTAAATTATTTATGGAGTTTGCAGTTGTTTAATGTGATGGGAAGGAGCATTCTGGTAGTATCAGGTTTTCATGCTACCTTCAAAGCATCTTGGGGATGGTCAAGTCATCAAAAGCTAAAGACGATGTAGTTTTCTTCTGAATGTTTAAGATCTAGAAAAGTATTTTCCTTAATTAGTAACCAATGAGTCAGCAGGAAGCTTAAAAATACATAAGTTTGTTTGCACTCTTTTGACTCTGTTTGGCCTTACAGACATTTTAACCTTTTCAGGATTCTTTTACCTTATGAACCCAAGTTTCCAACAGTTTTGAATGAGGTACAGTATTTAGGGACATATCTTTTCTATAACATATAATCACTGAATAAAAATCAAGGGCCTGTGACTAGAATATATGCTCAACAAGGGCAGCTATGGTCTAGGGCAGGTATGATCTTGTTTGGAGGTGATCAAGTCCACGTGTTGCCTGTCTTTATAAATCAAGTTTTAATGGAACACAGTCAACATTTGTTTTATTACTTCTGTGGCTGCTATTGTGCAAAAATATGGCATAGTTGAGAGGCTACAATGCAACAATAAAACCTAGAGCCTAGAAGAGTTATTATTTGGCACCTCAAAGAAAAAGTCTATGACCTTTTCTATGAGGTGCCAAATAATAACTCTATGGATCCAGTTCATTACCATATCCACAACTCCTGATGCCATGCCTGGCTCACTTGGGAGGCTCCCGAAATGCAAGTTGAATGAATAAACTTGAGAGTGGCCCTTGGTTTCTGATGCAGGGCTGAAGAATTACCACCCATTTCAAAGCTCACTCCCTTGTGAGCTCCCGGGTGGAGAGGCCTGTTGGTTCTACATGGTGACACACAAGTGAGGTAACTTGAGTCAATGGGTAGATTCAACCACTTCTGTGGTTCCAGGAAGTTGGCCAACCCTGAGGCAGACGATCAGTTCACAGCAATGTGGAAACCAACCCACATTTTTACAGACTATATTGGGAAACACAACTAAGCTCGCCAGTCTCTAAAAACCCCAGTCACTCTTTATCTCTAAAAAGAAAAAGAAATCATAGGCTGGCCAATATGTCTAACGCCTTCCGAAGGCTGACAGTGGTTGAGGTGATGAGCTTCTCCAAAAGAAGGAAGGAAACTGCAAAACCCATGCCCAGGGCTCTTCCCAAAGTGCAAACCACTGCACACATCAAAATGTGCATCTTCTTCCAGAGAGCACAGCACTCTCCTGGCATAACACAGCTTCCATAAACTTGGCTTGATGAAAAATACTATTTATAAGTCAAGCAAGGGGCTTCGGCTGGGGCTCAGTGGTAGAGAGCTCACCTAGCACCTGTGAGGCACTGGGTTCAATCCTAAGCACCACACAAACATAAATAAATAAATAAAATAAAGGTATGGTATCCATCTACAACTAAAAAAATATTTTTTTTAAAAAAGTCAAGCAGGATTAAATCTAGTAGGGATTTTCTGCCATTTAATGCTTAGGTCAAACTGATGCCTATTAAAGAAACCAAACCAAACCAAGTGCCTCATATTTTTGTTCGTTCATTTATTTCAAATGGTAAGCGATAAGGGTTTGCTTGCTTGTTGCAAGGGGGTGTTCAGTAGCTTGCTTTAATTTCCTATTGTGGACTAACTCCTCCAGCCCCACCCCACACTCCAATTCGCAATTAGCCTCAGTTAAAATGCCCAGGGTAGGATACAGACATCCATGATGACTGTGAAGCTTCAGAGGTGCCCTGAGTCCACTCATTTTCTTCAAAGCAGGGCCACCTAGTCCTCGATGTCAATCACTGTGCTCTGGGTATGAAAATATAGTATGACATTATACTTTTGTGCAAAGATATTTTATTGTCTGCCAAGAAAAGGGACTAAATCCACACAATACCAAGGGCTGAACAAATAATAAGGAGAAGAAACTAGCCAGGTGTGGTGGTGCACACCTGTAATCAGGAGGCCGAGGCAGGAGGATCAGAGGCTCAAAGCCAGCATCACCAACTTATAGCAAGACCCTGTCTCAAAATAAAAAAAGGGCTGGGGGTGTGGCTCAATGGTTAAGCACTTCTGAGTTCCATCCCTGGCACCAAGAAGAAGACGAAGAAGAGAGAAGAAACCAAGAATACTACAGCCATATCCCATATTCAAAGAAGTGCTCTCACCCAGCGAACCCACCCCAGAGGTATACATCTTGTCCTCCATCACCAGTAAATAAAGCATCCATGGATGTGATTTAAATTTTCTTTTAAGTACTGGAACATCTAACAGTGGGTCCTGGGCACCCAGCATTATGGGAGGAAATCAGCTCTTAAGGTTCCATTTGTCTCACATCATCTACTGGTCAACTTCTACTTCCATTTTAAACTTCCTTTGGCCTCTGTGCTACATTTCTTGAGATTACAACCCATTTCCAAGTAATTTCAGAAACTTCTCTTCAGCAAACAATGCTTAGCCTTATTGCCCTGGATGGTGCTGCCTGGGAAAGCAACAATAAAAGCCCATCAAAATCATCACAGCTCTGAAGCACACATTGGTGAGGCGGAAAGGCTGGGGCTAATGCTTGGGCCCACTCAGGCAGTCTCCTAAAGGCACATCTATTGATACCACTTCTCTTTCTGGCTTTTGGAGGGTCCTTATAGCCTTCATAGTAAGCAAACTGACAAATTTAAAGTTGAGCTATCCTCCATAATGCCACAAAATCAGCACTGGTCACTGGCATGCACCTGGAAAGAGGACTTTTGGCAGGTAAGGAGCTGTGCAGGTGGCTTTGGGGGTCTTTGCAGAGACCATAGATCTGCTAGAGTAAAAAGTTAGATAGCATTCTAACAGCATGAACAGGAAAATTGCCATCAGACTTGAATGTACATCTAAAATTTTGAATTATACAAAATAGTTCATCTGTGAGAACACTTCAAAGTTTTCCCACCAGAAAAGTGCAAATCTGCTTTTGCCTTCGCTTCCGTGAGGTTTTCACCCTCTCAACCACCTTATAAGTGGCATTTGGGGATTTGCAGAGGGTCAAAGGGAGGAAGGAAATCTTTTCTGCCTGCCTCTTCAAAGAGACTGGAGTTTCTGCTTATGTAAGTAGAGGTTAATAAGTGACTCTGATCAGAAAATGGCCTTATACTTGAAACAAGATTCTGCTCTGGAAATTCCTTAACTCTGTTGGAGATAAAAAGAATAAAACTAAATATTATCATACCTCCTTCTCTTTTCTCCACCCCCATTTCTTGGCATCTGCTGCTCCATGTTAGGCAGCAGAAAGAAAAAGAGGGATCTTTTATTCTGAACAGCCACCAAAGAAAACTGGGGAAGAGATTGACAAGTGGGCCTCGGTATCAATGCTTGGTAAAGGGTGAAAGTCAAGTCTACCCTCAGCGTGCCCAGCTGTTGAAATCTGCACCCACTTAGACATGGTGAAGGTGAGGTTCTCTTAAATGCAATCATCAGTGCCAAAGGTACAACGTGAGCATCCAGCTCCATACCACCAAGGAAGAACAGCTACTGATTACAGCAAACACACAGCAAATACATCCCACTTCAAATTACAGTGGTGTCATTAATGTGCAAAGATCCATACACTTTTCTTAACAGCATGCTGGAGATAGCCCCCATCCCATAAATTCTCATCTCTGCTGTCGATTGCACTGAAATGAAACTGAATCCCACTAACACCTAAATGTTCACCTGCTGCGTTGCTTTATTAAACAAGCACTTAGGAGAGCGGGTTTGTTGGGGGAAGGGGGTGGGTATGGAACCAAGCTATATGCTAAATGATTAATAAAAAGGAAACTTGCCATTACATCCATTTCTTTCTCCAGCTTTCTGTAGTAACAACATGGCTCAATTGCCCTTGATTACCACAAGGATTTAGATTTGCTTTTCAAAAAGTGCTAATCAGTTTAGGTTTAATGGAAATGCAGCACAAAAGTGGTCACTCTGTTAATACAGGTCTGCTGACCCACCCATCCATCCACCCGCAGAGTGCTACATTAGGGACTAATTTAAAAACACGGCTACAAATAGTTGTTTATTTTGAAAATACTCAGTTACCATATACTACTAAAACACAGAAGATGGTATCAAAACACAGCCTACCATCAATATAGCCTTCAGGATGAAGGGTAGCCAATATAATGACCCCCTTTCAACCCATTTCCACACAGATGGCATTATCTACTCAAGAACTGAGCAAATAAATCAACACTCATCTTAAATGCATTCCTACAAAGAGCTGTGTATATGTGTGAATGCAAATATTTTAAGTAAATATTAAAAGATGGGAACTTGCCTAGAGATTCACATGTAAATTTAACAGCAAAACCAAATTATTGTATTAAGTCAATGTTTCTTAATATCTAAAATTTGAAACTGTTCTGGCAATATTGACATTAGTCTTGGCACAGGAGGAGAAAGGAACCCTATAATAGATTCTTTTATTCCCCTGAGAATGAAAAGTAACAGAAGAAAAAAAGGAGGGGAGATCTAGAATGTTAGTTTTAAGATATAGTGATGGAGACACAGGTCAGTCAGTACCTCCTACAGGTACAAAATGAGGAGGGGCTCAAAGTATATGCTGAAATTCTTGAAGGTACTCCCACCAGTTGATACCATTGACAGTTTCCTTCCTGCCCTGCTTCTAGGTTTCTGATAGCATTCCTGTATTTGGAGGAAATTCAGAACTCTTTTAATGGCTACCCTATGAAAAGAATTAATTCATTTTTTCCTCCTTGTCTCATATTTTGCTCTAACCCAGGTGCATCCTTGGAGCCCTCCCCAATCCACTGTCTCTGTGAAATCCAGAATTTCTGTGGCCTTTTCCAGTGGACATTGGCATTTTGGTTTTTTGTTTTTTTGTTTTTTTTTGTTTTTGTTTTTTTTTTTGGTATTGGGGATAGAACCCAGGGGCGCTAAACCACTGAGCTACATCCCCCATATCCCCAGTCCTTTTTTATTTGAAGACATGGTCTTGATGAGTTGCTGAGTTTGGCTTTGAACTTGCGATCCTCCTGCCTCAGCCTCCTGAGCCCCTGGGATTACAGGTGTGCCTCACTGTACCCAACTGGCCCTTTGATTTTTAATCAAGGGTTGATAGATACTAGGGATCAGCAAAAGGAACTTAGAATTTTGAACCCATAGAACTTGGTTTCAAAACCTGTTATAAGTCATGTGACTGTGTATAAGTTCAACTGCACAGCATCTCTCTGTATCCTCAGTTTTCATGTTTATGTGATGCATCTAATAATACACCTCTCATGAGGTTGCAACAAGCCATGAATGAGATGATGTGTTTTTAAATACCTGGCACATACTAGAGAAATCAAAAATGGCAACTGTGTTGTATGTAAAATTATACTTTATTAAGTCAGTTGGCCTGAGAATAAACTTCCCTGGGTATATCTGGAATTAAATATTCCTGGATGTATTTCAAAATGCGCCACCTTCTACCGACTGAACTCAGTGCCCTGGTGAATACTATTCATGAGGGCTCCAGTGTCTGTTAGTTCCTTTCCATCCCACGGGGAGCTCTAGTAGAAACACTACACAAGTGACTTGTCAATCAATTCAATTCCACAAATAGTTGGTGGCTACTCAATGTTCCCATGTAACAATGACTGTGAATGTTCCTACGCTCAAAGACAAAGCAGCTAAACTGTCGACTTGGTAAACACTAAGATGAATTGCCAGCACTATTTGACATATGTGACTGATTCACTGCAAATTGAGCACAAAAAATATATATCAAATTTTCCAAAGGAAAACTACACTTTGGATATTGAAACTAGATATTTATCTAATCATCTGCCACCCCTGGGAAAAACCCTGCAGAAGTTCCCACATCTCTGCAATCTACCCCATCATCTTGCTCTATACCTAAGCTAATTAATTAATTACATTCATCCCATTTATCAATTTCAGAAGGCAGCCTTGCTACCTGCTAAGATGGGGTGACCAAAATGGGCAAAATTATTCAAGGGTCTCAATCTTCCTATCTGGAAAACCCAGGTAAAAACAACAATGAAAAACAGGAGAGATGTAAAAGCTTAAGACCACCACTACCAAAACCAAAAAAGCTTAGGATCTGAGCAACAAAACAGAAGGGTTGGATCCCTGACCATCATCCCTGACCATTGCCAGAGTTTGATCCCCAAATTTGCAATTCACTACCTTTATGACTTTGGGCATGATAATCTCACTGAGTCTCAATTATGCATCCGTAAAATAGTAACAATAAATCACAGGGAGCCTATCATTGATAAAGCAAACTTTGCTTAACAGTTCAAAGAAAGCTTTCTTTTCATGAGATGTAATCACCTTTGTCTTTTGTTTGTAATCTATAACAAATATTACTATGTTTTTGTTCTAGGCCATACCTTAACTAAGACATCTATCAGCTACTTATTTTATAAGTAGGTCTTTTAGTTCATTCAGAACAATATTTATAAAGCCCTGTGACATTTCTTTATCTTTTCTCTATTAAGAATGCCATATTCAGTCTTCCAAAAAAATATCATAAGGACTTAGTACCAAACAGAACATTTCCAATCCATTTATTATTCTTCTCATTCCGTAGTTTCTTTCTTATTGCTTATCTGACTTCTCCCTTTGATTAAATATCTACAATGTAAAGGATTGTTGTCCCCAAACTGATAAGAGTAAGAGTATTCTATTCAAATATAATGTCACTTCTCAGAGTAATTATTTTTAAAAGCACATTGAAAGCAAAAATTCAGCAGACTTGCGGCACTGAGACAAACAAATGAAGTTAGTAGAGATACATGTAGTCATTTTCATGGAGACCATCATTTTATACTATAATGAACTGTCTCAAGATTATGGTGATAATAAAAATAATAGATGATATAATAATAGATTAAATAATACAATTACATTCATATAGATTCATGGTCCTTGTAGATGGAGACAGCATGAGTTTCAGACCTTCAAATTTGGTTGCTTAACAGCTCGGGAAATAGCTGAATAAAGTAATATGAGATTTCTCATTCTGCAAAATCCCAAGGCCATTGTCACATACAGTTACAGACACATCACTATGTGTGTGATTGTGTGTGTGTGTGTGTGTGTGTGCGTGCACGCGCATGCACATGCACACACATTGCCTTAAAGAATGATATGGATTAGTGCAATGTCCTGTAGATGGTCTAGAGAAACTGAATGCTTGCTAGACCCTGAGGAAGCTGAGCGTTTTCTACTCTCAGATCTCAGCTAAATGGCCTTGAACCCTGGCTTCTAAGAGGCCAGAAGCTGGGTTTCTCTTTCAAACTGACTCTGTTGAGTTCTCTGTTATCCAGGCTCTACCTTTCTATCAAGACCTATTCAAATCTCAACTCCTCTCCCTTGCATTTTTCCACTGCCTCCAGGCCCTGATGTCACCCTTTGCTGTCATTTAGCCCTTACCACTCCTCCCTCAACTAGTAAGCTGAGCAGTCTGTATTCAAACCTCGACCTGTCCAGTCCTGTGCTCTTTCCACTTCTGATGACCCACTCTTCCTCCAAGGCAAAAACCACCTTGATGATGTTCATGTGGTCAATCCAAACACATCCCTAACCCTGATGGTGGCTCACTGGGAATTCCTGCAGCCACCTGAGGGTGGTAGAGAGTGAAATTCCCAAGAAATGTTCATGGGCTGGGGGCTGGGGGTTGATGGGTTCTGTATTCCTTTTCTATGAGATAAAATAGTTGAGACAGCTGGAGCAGGGGCAGCTATATTGGATCCAAGGTGGAAGCTACATGCTTTAATTGTTGGAGCAACAAAACAGAAGGGTTGGATCCTGGACGATCATGCAGCCTCCTTAGTAGCCCTGGGCTCCTACACTTCAGAGAGTAAGAAATGAACTGTCTCATTTGAGCCACCGTTTCCTTGAATTTTGTTTTTTAATCACTCCTGGCTATTTTTTAATCTCTCCAACACTATAACTAATGCAAGTTTTAAAAATATATGCTTTGAGTTAGGTAACAGGTGTGAGCAACAGATCTGGGACTGGGACACGCTGCTCTGTAGCTTGTATAGGTATTAACATTTAAAAAAAAATAAATAACCATTAGACCTTAATTTCCTTAAAGAGCTGGGATTGTTTTGTATGGGAATGCATATCCCAGGGGACTTATAAGGGTCTGGCTTGGAGGACCTCCAGTAAATGTCTGACTGAATATGGAAGGACGTATATTTTTATCTTCACAAGGATATGCAGGTTTCTAAAAGCTGACTATCGCTTTTAATCCCTAATACCATGAGCACACACAGAAAAGGGGCCTCATATACCTTTTGATATCTCTGGCCGATTAGATATGTTCAGCTTCCCCTTTCATCCTCAGAAAACAGTATCTAAAAATAACCGCATCCAATGGTCCTACATCATGGGAGGAGAGCAATGTGCCAAGTTACGAAGTCGTCATGAGGTCTAGCTGCACAGGAAAGGTCAACATCCCCTTTGTTCTGCTCACAGCACCTAAAGCCAACTCTCAACCACCTATAGCTGCATTCTGGCACATAATTACAGTTTCTACATGAATAAAGCAATTATTTCCCTTACAAACTTGCCTTAAATAACTTTCAAAAACATATGATGAAAATCTGAAAAAAACTGTCCAATCCTCCCTTCCAATTCAGTATGATTTGGGGGATATATCATTGACATCAACAATGTACGATATGCTGGCACAAAATAAGCATATTATTACCTTATTTTGGTACCTTCCACACTGATTTTTATACAGTGGATATTTACTAAATATTTGTTACAAGTACAACAAAGGACATATATTTCAAAAAGGTACATGAATAACATCTAAAACTTATCTGCCATCGATAATGTGAAGTTTGAATCACTCAGTAGTAAAGTTCCAAAAAAAAAAAAAAAAGGTAGAGGTCCTCAACTGTGGGTGATTTTGCCTCCCAGGGACCTTTTGCAATGTCTAGAGAGGTTTTTGGTTGTTGCATTTGGGATATGGGCAGGTGTTTTAGCATCTAAAGTAGAGGCCATGTTTAAACATCCTCCAGTGCATAACACGTTCCTCACAATAAGAATTTTCAGGCCTAAAATGTCAGTAGTGCCAAGGTTTAGAAACTCTGGTTTTACATTGGCTTGAGGTCATGGGTATTAAACTCTTGAGATTAAACTCATAGGAGGCAGGACCATGTTGACTTTCCGATTGATGCAGCACCCTAAGAGCTTGATAAAATAATAAATGGAGTCTGTAATTATCAATGAAGGCCAGATAGCAAAGGAAGCTTAGAATAAACAGGGTATCCCCAGGTTCAAGCCTTCTGATTATTCAGTTAATAACAACAGTTCCTCAGTGAAATTGAAGGCATGGACAAGTTTAAGGTGACAGGTCCTCCAAAATCTCAAGAGTCTATCTAAGGACTTAAGTTTTTCTTTTCTTTTTTTTAGGATAATTCTTTTCGTTTCAATGCAAACACCACTACAATAAACTTATGCCCTTAGATTGAAGGTAAAACATAAGGCAGTGATTTTTTCCTCTCACCCACAGCTCTCCTTCCTCAATGCCAAGCTGTACACCACATTCTGCCCTCAGGCTCGCAACCCCTTCAAAGGACACTGACTATCAAGTTTCTCAGGGAACTTATAGTCACTTGGCACTAATTTGCATACAACTTACAAGGACCAACCCAAGTGAAACGAAAATTCGATAAGTCCCATTTTTCCTAAGCCTTGGTCATTGGCACACTCAAAAGCCCTACTTCCTTTTGAAAACCCATTGCTTCTCCTAATTAGAGTCAGTTTTGCTAATGAAGATTATAGCATGGCTTTACACGCAACCCCAAAGAGGCAGCATTTGTGCAGGTGAGTAGCAGTTTCCCTAAACATTTTGATTATGGCTTTAAATGCTCTAAAATACATGTAAAAGTCCTATCATTAAATTTAAACAGCTTGATGATATGCGGAACAAGACTATGAGAACGGCAAATAAATTGCTGTAATCTGCCATACTGTCACTTACCCTGCTCCTGAGCAGCTATAATTGGCTAATAGGATAATAAGGTGGCAGTTTACAAATCTGAAAGCTATACTCCTTTGTTGGAAATGCCCTTGAGGAAAAAAAAGCCTCCGAGTCAAGAAGGCAGAGTAGGTATGATCAAAATCATCACCCTGGATTCAAAATATATTTAAATGTTTGTCATATAAACTCAAAAGGAGTCACCCAGCACTGCTGTAGGTAAGGGCAGTCACAATGTCAAGTGTAACAGTGTTAATTTAGCCTTTAATTTTTCCTGACGTAGCAAATGCTCATTTCAGAAGAGCTTCCCCCTTGCAGAAGGCATGCAGGTTAAAGAGGATCAGGATGAGGCCACCCTGTACTGAAAGACTGAGGGCAAGAAAAGCCTCCTTAGCACCAGGCCCTGGACAGCGGCTTCCGTTTCCAGTGGACACTTCTCCTGAGCAGCTTCCAACCCTCTTCTCAGGCCTGCTGCCCCTTCTACTCCCACAGACTGTATCAAGTTCCTCGGGGAATTGACAGTTACTTGATATTTACCCGCACGCAATTTGTCTACATGGGCCAATCCAAGTAAAACATTTCCATTAGCCCCATGTGTCCAGAGCTTTGGACACAAGCCTTGTCCGCTAACACTCAAAGGAAGATTCCTGCAACACTAAAACCACAATTCCTAGAGCTAGGCATTGCCTCAACTCCTATCAGCCAGGTCCCAAGTGTGCCCAAAGGAGAATGCCCAAAGTAAGTGCTCTCGTAAGACTTGGGATGTGAGGATTCTTACCAGAAAAGACCAGATTAAATCTGGCAAGAAAACTGTTTTTCCTCCTACAGGTTGAGCATCCCTAATCCAAAATTTCAAAATGCTTCAAAATCGGATTTTTGGATTAGGAATGCTCAACTAGTAAAATCTGCAAATATTCCCAAATCTGAAAAACTCCAAAATTCTAAAATGCTTCTGGTCCCAAGTACTGTGGGAAATGCAACATTCAACCTGAACGACTACTGTTTAGAGAAACCTGTCAACTGGGAGACCAGAGAAGAAGAGATGCAGTGCTATGAGATGGCATCGAAATATAGGACCATGAAGGTCATAGTAAGTGGATGTTGCTGTCACTGCGATGGAACATCATTGAGGATTTGGAGCAGAGGTGAGGTAGGGGCTGAGGATTTGTTGGGTGGAGTAGAATTAGTGGTGGAGGAAGATGGGATGTGGAAGCTGTAAGGATGGTGAGAAGGCTGTTGCCATGATCAGGTGAGGGGTGACTGTGGCTGAAACTACAGAGGTAGCAGCAGAGGTGGTAACTAAGGCTGAACTCTAGACATACCCATAGCTGCAACAAACATCATGTGCAAATGTGGCCGATGTGGTCCATGAGGGGAAGAAGGGTGTCAAGGACAACACCAAGGCTTCTGGCCTGAGCAACTGAGAGAAAGGACTTGTTTTGACTGAGATGAGACAACTGCGGAAGAAGGATCACATTTGGGGGCGTCGTCAGAGGGAGAAATCAACAGCTTGGTTTTGGACATGTTATTCCAAAATATCATCATGATCTTCTATATTTAAAATCATGCTCTCTGCTTCACTTCTAGACATTCCTGACTATTTATGGCTACATTTATATATGTGCACATATGTATGTGTATATATGTACAAATATGTATTTATATAGGACCGTGTGTGTATTGAAAGTGAGAACAGATCGATGGATGGCTGGATGGCAGACTCTTTTCTTGAGCTGGCCATTTCTTTCAGAACCAAAAATGTCTGATATGCCATCCTCTCTCTTTCTGAAGTGAACTTTCTACTGAATAAACAAAGAGTATAAGTACAATGAAGTAAAAGAAAAAAAAAACATTAATCTATTAACAGATGAGGCACAGAAAAGACATTTGGACAGAAGCAAAGGTCTCCAAGAACAAGTAAAGCCATGCTGTTAATACCACCAGGCTACATAAACCTGTTCCATGCCAACGCCATATGGGAAGCTTACGGGAGAATTGCACGGAGAATTGAAAGGTCCCTGCACCCCTCTGAGGATTGCAGAGTGAAAATGGAATTTGGGCAGTGAGGCAAGAAGTATCCAGGTTGACCCCCATGGGGTACAGCACCAGCAACTCAAGATATCTGCACTCGAGCAGGCTCCTAAACCCCTAGTGCAGCCCGACATCTCTGCTCACCCTGAATCCCTGTCTACACGGGCCCTCCTTTTCTCAGCCCAGCTGGGAGGAACCAAGGGACAAGTAACAGTCGCTGTACTTCTGGCTTACATTTGTTGAGGTTTGACAGTGATGAGACTCCCATCCTGACTGAACTTTAATCAGGCTCCTCAGAGCCTGCTGCCCAGGCCTGCATCACCTGGTTTGAGCACAATCCACTGAGTTGGTTTAGAAAGAACCACCCACCCTGGATATCTGGCCCAATTCCTCATATCCCACTGTCCCCCAAGGGACATTTCAGCACCTGGCTTGCCTTCTGCAGGACTCCAGGCAGGTTTATTTAGCAGTATCCCCCTCAGCCCTGCTGGATTCCCCAGGAGTCATCCATTGACCACTCCAACCCTGCTTCTTGGTCATCAATCATGACTTATCCCTGCAGCATCCAAATTTGGTCCCAGTTCCAGGGAAGGTCTCTTTCCCCCCATTGCAATAGTTCCTGACTAAAATCTGTTTTTATTGCTTTAACTACTGTCCAGCTCTGGTTTTTCTTTGACACCAGCAGAGTAAATAGCCCTTAGAATATTTCTGTCCCTGGAGGTCCTGTTGTTGCTATTTATGAGGCTGCTGGTAAGATGGGCAAGGCAACTGAGTGCAGCACGGGATCCTGATTTCATCTCTATTTAAAATCGTGTTCTCTGTTTCATTTCTGGACATTCCTGACACTTCATAGCTACATTTATAGATATGCATGTGTGTATCACTAAATATATATATATATACACACACGCATATATATGTACCTACATATATACGTATGTATGTGTGTGTATATATAGCTCACAAGGTTTCTGATTCCATCTTTATTTCACAATGTTGTTAAAATTAACAGAATCAGTCCAGAAAGAATACAAGACAGCTCTATCTGTAGTTATATTCATAGTGCTGCTGCCCACCCCCTACTGCTCCCTGTTCTTTTATTCCTTTTTAAGTAATCCAGGAAAAACAAAAAGTCCCTCTTGGGAATGAATTTAAAGTGATCATGAATTAGTTATGCCACTTCCTTCCCACCACGACCATGATGAAGGAAATGTTTCACAGTAGAGAGTGGACAGCGTAGGTTCCTCTTCCCAAGACTGTCACCTCTGCTACCTGGAATTAGAGAGACCTCAGCTGATCCTGACTGTGGCGAATTAGCTGCATTATGGGAAACATGTGCTCCATGATGCTGCCTCCTTTATCACAGTGTCCAGCGTGATCCTGGCCCCTCATCTGCAGAGGTGAGGAGACAGCAGAGGAAAACGATGAGAAATGGCAAAGGAGCTAAAAATAAATGTGGAAGTGTGTGTAAAGGAGAGTTTAGCTGAATGTAAACAGACTGACTAGCCTAGCCTCGACCAGTGGACACAATATCTATAAGCTTGGTGGGCATGCTCTGTTAAAACCTCCGATGGACACACTAACCCTCTGTCAACAGAAAATCTTAGACAACGGAATCAAAATGGCTATCAATCAGGGAAGGCTTCCAAGTTAGGGATGTGGTCACATCCTGACTTGGTGGGCTCAGTTTTAATAGCATCTCTGTGGGGCTTGTCTATGATCAGGGAAAAAGGATTCTACAATGCAGAAATGTCAGATGTTGTCTATGGACATCTACCAGTCCTGACCAGGAGAGTTATCAAGGGACTTTAATATTTTAGTTACAAATAATGTAATACCTGCTAACCATTTATTGGGTGCATACACTAGCTAGGTATTAGGCTAGGTTGTAAAGAATGAAGACAATCTAACAAGCTTGATCAATGCAATTATATTATAAAACATAGCAGGGCCTGCAGAGTCTATTCACAGTCAGAACCCTAAGTAGTTTCAAGCATTCAAAAATCAAACAGTAAACAACTTCACGCAAGATTGAAGGCAAGTCATTAAGACCCATCCAGGTCTGAGTGTTATATAAAAATGTTAGTGCCGTTAATTACCTTCCAATAATAATGCAAATTACAGAAAATAATGAGACTGTTTACCCAGCAAACTAATAGGGACTGGCATTTCAAAGTCTACCAAAATAACCTAGCCAACAAGAAACGTTTTTCTTCTCCCAAGTGTGGCAGCTTGCCTTTTTCCTACTTTCCTGCTGACCCACTTCAAAGGTTTCATGCTGGAAACACTAATCCTGTCCTCCTTTGCTGGAGTAAGTCATATCCTTTTGCTTCCTGCCTAGTGTCTCCATTCACACCCAGAGTAATGCTCATTACTAAACAGTCAAACCTGCAGCAGCCCACACACGCATCCCAGCACACAGGGCCTACTTCCACACCAGTCCACTGCTTGTGCAGGTCACGTGGTTTTCTCAAAGTTAAGAAAGGGGCATTTGAGGAAAGAAAGCAGCAATACTTTAAAATGCAATCAGGGCTATGCACTTTTATTTTATCTGGAACATCCAAGAATTGATAGTGTGTTGGATTTTATTGCTACATATACAAAAAATACATATTCCAAGGATTTAAACTTGGAAAATCATACACAGGCATGCTCCTATGTGTGCTTGCATATGTACACAGGCTTGCGCGAGTGCATGTGAACTCACACACACACACTCACACACACAAATTGAAGAATTTCTATTTAAAGAAATAATGTAACCCACTTTATAGTGCAAATAATGATCTCTTCTATTTTATCACAAAGGCTTCCAGGTCATATATTGACTCCTAACCAGCTTAAATGCATAATCGATCATACACAGACAAGTCTCTCTCACGCACTACTTTGGTAATAAAATTCAGATTCAGGAGTTAAAAATCAGTCAAAAAGAAAACAAACAGTAATGGGGATATGGGAAGGAGTGAACTTGGAGCAAGAGGAAGCCAGCTGGTTACCTGGCCTTTTAAAAGGTATCAGGGAATCAGGCCTAAGGCCATTAATCCCACAGTTTGCGCTCCTTTGCCAACTCTCAGGGCTTACAATTCGGAGCCATCATTCAGATTAAAAATGGGTTCCCATAAGGACTTCTGCTTCCCCAGGAACCCTCCTCTCTCCCGTCCCCACCTGCTGCCCCTTCACAGAGCAGCAGAATGAAATCCAAAAGGAAAATATTAAAATTGAGAGAGGCTTTAGGGATTTGGGGAAGTAGATGGAGAGAGGTTCTTATCTAGGCTTTCACACGGTATTCCTTGTACAAAGTCTTCTTAATTACATGGAGAGGAAGAACAGGGACCGACAGAATAGCTGCTTCTAAATCCACTGCCCTTCAGTGAAGAGTTCACCTTCACAGGTTTCCACCCTGAGGGGCCGTGGACTCCCTGCTCTAAGGGTGCCTCACTTGTTATTCTGTCCACAGAATCTCCCTGCTGGGCAACCACATCATATTTTTCAACTGCAAAGAATACAAGGCAAGGCTGTGTTTCTATAATGCCAAAGCAGCAGACAGTTAAAAACGGAATGATTCCACCTGAGTAATTCCAACTGAATAGTTCTGGTCGTGCTGTCCGTACAGGCTGCATGGGGCTTTCTCACCTGCAATCCACAGCCTCTTGGAAACCCAGTATCTGAGCGAGAAAATTAAACTGCATCCAGCAGGGCACAGAGCATGCATCCTGCCCGCCTCCAGAGGAGGTGATTTCAAAAGTGGCTGGCAGTCATGTCACAGGGCTGTGGGAATCTCACTGCCAACGGGCAGACGAAAAGCCTGACTGCTTCTCAGTAAATGGAAGTGCCAAGGGGAGCTCGGCATTGCTGCAGGGCTACCCTGGGCCAGAACCCTTGCTTGGCACCTTCCTGTGTTGTTTCAACTAATGCTACAACAATCTCCAAGGTCAAGTGGGCTAAGGACCTGAGCCCTGGATCCAACCAAAGCAGGCCTCTGTTTCAATCCCAGGCCCACCTTTCCCAGAGGGTCTTTCTGCCCCCACACTTCACATTTTTAAGCCTCAAATTCGCTCCTCTGAATGCAAGAACCTATCTCAAGGATGAGACTGTTACTGAACAAAGGGCTTTGGCACAAAGACATGCTTTCTAAGTGGTTATTGTTCTTCTTATTATTGTTATTATACCCATTTTATAGATGAAAAGAAGTCCTTTGTGTACGAAGCAAAGCCAAGAATTAAGGAGCCCTCCTTAATTCGTTTGACCCATGTGTATTCTTCCTACTGCATCTGTTGTCTCCCCATGGATCCAACCTGCAGGGACAAAGCCCAGTAACAGAGGTGTCAGGGCCCTTTAAACCATCAAAGCTTCACTTACCAAGCAACCCTTGGCTGCCATGATCCCACAGGACTTTGTAATCTGATGTCCTTCTTTTCAGAAGTACAGTTGAGGAGCTAGGTACAGTGGTGCATGTGTAATCCCAGCTACTCCAGGAGGCTGATGCAGAAGGATCACAAATTGGAGGCCAGCCTCAGCGACAGAGCAAGAACTTGTCCACAAATAAATGAATTAATTACTTGAAGTAAGCAATGGGAGACATGCCAGTTTTGGAGGGAGGAAGTAGTTCTGTCTGGTATCCCAAGCACAGGAAGGCAAGGCCCTCCTGGGGAAGGTTAGACACTCACCCTTTTCTAGTTTCAATATTACACATTTGGTGTCTAGAAGGAGTGAGGGACTTCAAAGCCACAGAAATGCTGGATTCAATGGCAGTCCCTCAGCAAGGCAGCCTGTTGAGTGGTCAGGTGCCTCAGATTGTCAAGGCTCCCGGCAGCCACTGTCTAACTCTCCCCCTATGACAAGCTGCAGTCTAACTTCCATCCCCACCATGAAGTGGGCTGCCAGGGCTTTCCCTGTCAGGACAGGAAACATCCTCAAGAAGGGACCACCTGCCTGACCAAGCAGAGCAGGATGTGAGAAAAACCAAAGCCCGGGTGAAGGTGAGCAGGGACTCCAGGTGTGTTTGATACCTTGCAGCAATGCATTGATGGAAGATGGTTTCCACAGGACCTACTAAATCCAGTTTGCAGAAGAAAAATTAAAGTGAGTGAACACGCCCAGGCTAGGAAATGATATCAGGTCGGTAAAGAACTTGGAAACTACAGTTCTGCCAATTTTTGATTTGTTTTGATTAAAACAATAAAAATAAAAACCTGCCCCCTCCGCCCCCTCGCCAAGCTTCCTTTCTGCTCTCCAAATTTAAAGCTGGAGGAAAATGAAGTGATTTGAGTTTTATTGTCTGGGGTGTGGAGGGTTTGAATAAAGGGCCATTTACTCTCCTATATTTTGAATACATTTATTCCATTCTGATAAACACACATTCACACTGGAGAGAAGATGGTCTTCAGAATAGGCACTTACTAGGATTAAATTTACATTCTCTGTCCAAACACAGACATACACATTTTTAAACTGACAGTGGTACATGTTGAGCTCACATCTGCAAACACTAGAAAGGCCAGGTTTGTTTTTTTTTTTTAATCAGTTTACAACTTTAACTATTAGAAATACTCTTTTCTACTATTCACTAAGATTTGAGAAAACATAATAGAAAAGTGACCTATTTTAATAGCAACACATTCATAACATTTCTTGCTGTACCCAAGAGCCAGCTCAGTCTCAGTCCATCACCGAGAGAGAAATCTGTGCGCATAAATAATTAGGCAATCTCAAAATGAGTCTGCAGATGCTCTGAGATGAGCCTGCTGACAGTCACAATGACAGCTTGCTAACGTGTTCACAGGACACCAGCTTCTCTTAAAAGATGCTTTCGAAAGGATCAGCTGGGTTCCTACTGGGTTAAAACACAAGCATTTGAGGCAGTTGGTGTTCAATAGCTACAAAAATCTATTCATCCTATCTAGAGAGTACGGGAGACCAAAGATTGTGTCTCAAAGGTACTCGAGGCCTGTGTTTCGAAGAAGCAGCAAGATAAATGTGACCCACATAAAATCAAAGCTTATCAGCTGTCAGCGTTTTTTAGATGATGCCACCTTTTGGGCTGGGGAGTCAAGAAAGTACATATTTGAGTAAAATGTCTCTCTACGACAACTTGAGCAAAGAACACTCTGTGTCAAAATGCACTTTATGTGTGCTTCTAAGAGTTGATCTAAATCCAACCTGGAGCTACACAGGCAAGTGTCTCCTGATGAACGGGAGAGGTTTAGATTAACTGCAGCAAAACAGATCAGGCCTCCACTCCACGCCAGATGTGGACTAGGAGGGGATTCACCAAGACGGCTATAGGGAGGTTCTTGCCTTCCAGGGGCATGAGGCTCAGTGGGGTGAACCAAAGCGTGAACAGTTCATGTGCACACAGTATGGAGGGTGCTCATCGAGAAGTGCTCTGTGGGAGCACAGAGGAGAGGGAAGTCCTGCTGGAGCTTGAGTGGATGGTCCGCAGTCAACATCTGGGCTAAGTCGTGGTCTAGCAGTACCCAGGTAAGCAGAGCCAATAATGTTTGCTAAGGCAACGTAGGCATTGCTTCTCCACAAAGGCGTGCTTTTTGTATACACTGTGTGCCTTTCACATATAAAACTCATGGGGAAGTTCCTCATACATTGTATTTAAAAACAAGTTAAAAATGGTTTTATTGTATTATTATTGTCTGCCAAAGAATGCCTGGGCATGGTTGCTCAGTGAGTCAGTTCCAATTCAAGATCAAGAATGGGTAGAGACAGGGCAG
The DNA here is from genome assembly GCF_045843805.1 of Urocitellus parryii. Lineage (NCBI taxonomy): Eukaryota > Metazoa > Chordata > Mammalia > Rodentia > Sciuridae > Urocitellus > Urocitellus parryii. The sequence continues at coordinate 21,543,826 of NC_135537.1, read as the reverse complement.
AAAAACCAGGGCTGAAGTCAGGACATGAATTCACTGTTAGTGGCTGTTGTTCATCACAAGTCTAATTCTGGGGTAGGAATCCATTCCACCCTGCGATTCTTCCTACCAACGATAAATGGGGAAAACTACCACATTTTGCCAAGACATAGCTACCAAGTTGAGTGAACTCAAAAACCCTTTGATTTGGAATCAGCAGATTCCTAGAAGATTCCTGGAGACTTCCTCATCATGGTCTGCTCTAAGTCCCCTGGTTTCCCCAAGCCTGGTGTGTTTTACTTTTATCGATCACCTATTTCGTGGCTACTGAATCTAGGAGTAAGAAAAGGCAGAAGAAAAAACAGTGAAGCAGTAAACTTCTAGCTACTTTTTATAGGTGTGTTACTATGTGTTCTCAAGTAATCAGCACAGGTAGGGATTAAGCTCAGGTCACCTGCCTTAAGGGCATTAAGAGCATCCTCTGCTTCCTACTGAGGTAGACACTTGGGTAAACCCAGTGCTAAGATTCAGTCCTATATGAAGCAGAAAGGACTTGTAAGAAGTCCCACTGAAGCTAGAATTCTGGTCTGCAAGAAATGAAACCTAGAGTGTTAAATTTAGCATTTTTCAGGAAACTACTTGGCAAAATCAGAGTAATGACTTCTAGAAGATTTGGCCATGTACTGTTATAATTTTTTTTTCCAGCACTTGTATGGCTTCCCAGGCAAATAAGGGGGTAATGGTAAAACATCAGGAAAACAATACAGAGACCCGCCACAGCCCGCAGGAACCCTGGTCCAACAGCACATTTGGCATCTTCTTCCACTCATTTTATGTTTCCTTCCTCCTCCATTACCGCCAAGGAGCAGCTCAGGCTCTTGATTTAGCACACATATCCTTAAATAGAATCCTCGTCATTGTTGTACAGGGTAGGGACATTGCAAATACACTCAGCAATCTGGACACAAGGTTTATCTTTCTTTAGCCCACAAGGTAGTTCTTGATTCTCCCATCAAGTTCCTCATCGTACATAGATGAGCTTGTTTTTTATTGCACAAAGACATGATTTCAGGATGTGTGAGTATTACCACCAAACTAAACAAGCTTCATTGTCATGAATCATTCATTCATCTGTATTTATTAAGCTCTTAATATGCATGCAACACTGAGTTTGTCTAAACCTGTGCCCGACACAAAGGAGGCATGAAATTGTATCTGTCACCTATGGAAGAAGGGTTCTGTTACTTTCAGCCACATCTGAAGGCTCACACCAAGGAAAAGAGGGAACAGGAAGTTGCAAACGCAGAACCTCAACATCCTTAAAGACACTGGGGAAGGAACAGAGCAGGGGAGGGTGCTACTTGATTCTAATGCCTTATTAGCTGCACGGATGGCCCAGACGCTACAAAATGCACTCCCTCGGTGAACCAAAACTCCCTATGCATGAATGATGGGAAGAAAGAAAATAGCCTCTTTTCTACTTTAAAACCTCTATGTCTATTATCAATATATTAGGACATTTTATAAACTTCCTAATGTTGTCAGATCACCCATGAGTTACAACTGACAAAGTAAACAAATATTTAATGATTTATCATGGAGTCAACTAAACATGAATCAAAATGGCATTCCTGAAAGCAGTCAGACAGTGTTAAAAATTATTTTCCATCTCAATGACCTATACTTAAACCCCATTTCCTCCTTTTTGTTCCAACTCTTGCTTGCCTAGAGAAATTAGTCTTATAACAACTTGACACAGACAGTCTTTATCAAAATATCAAATTAAATGGCGCCTCTAATCAGAATCTAAGGACAGGCTCAATCCCAGCATGACCATATTCCCAGGTTCCCAAAGGCATGAGAAAGAACTGAAAATAATGAAATGGGTCCTCAGCCAAAGAATTCAACTGTAAAAGTTATACTAATGACAGCTGTTGGAAATGTTGAATTCTTAGGGACACTTTTCTCTAAGTTCATTTGTACCAATTCAGAGTATAGAAAATATTTCCCAGGAACTTGGGCCATTCGAGCAACAGTAAATACCTTAAGTTTTTATAATCTGTTAGAAAGCTGACTTAACTCTCAGTATCTCTTCAGGATCTTCTGATTGTGCTAAGAAAACCAGTTGCTACCATTTCCATCTGACAATGATACTAAGCAAGCCTGCAAAGACCAGCTTGAAGGAGAATTGGAGATGTGAGAACAGCCTCTCAAATATGAGACTTTGTCCTATTTCCAGGACTGCAATTATCTGGAATCAGAGTTCTTACTCTAAAAAAGAAAGGGAAGAAAAAAAAAAAAAAAAGCAGTTCCTGTAACAAACCTGGTATGCCCAGGCCTTTCTTGCTTAATTTAGTTTTAAGTATGCAAACTTATGTTTAGCAAGGAATGACGGTAAAAGAAGGCAGCTATGGTATTATTTTAAGGAAAAATGGATAATTGTAAAGAAATCTACCATTTGGGGTGTGTATATGATCTTGAGCAAATCATTAAAACGTCTTTGGATTTCAGCTTCTTCATATGAAAAACAGTGTATTTGGGAAGAATGAAACAGGTATGAAGCTGGCCCAGTCTAGGTCTATGGTGAACATTGGCAAGACTTGAGGTAGAATTAGACCTGCACACATGATGCCTGTCATTCTTCCACTTATTATCAGGACTCCCAGAAGAGGGGTACCTCAGCGCACCCCCTGCCAGGTATCTTCATGGATATTCTTGTTACAAAGTTCCCTGAGCAAGAAGTCCAAGGGACCATATCAGCCTGAAGAAAATGGGAGGTGGGGGTGGAGGCAAGAGAGAGGGGAATAGGTGAGAAAGAAAGAAAAAAAGTGTGCAGAAAAATTACCCTATGGTTACATTTCATTCACTTTAAGTGAGATAAAACTGAGTTTCTCTATGGAATAGTTACAAGATGTGTGGTCTCTCTGGGAAACTACTCAAGCTGAACACATAAGTTTTGTGGACTTTTGGTATGTGTGTGGTGCTTCAATTAAAAACTTATTTAAATGTATCTTTAAAAAAAACTGAACAAACTAAAAGAGCATTCCATTTTTATCTCTGGGTAAAGGAAAATTTAACTCAAAAAGGTCCATAAACATACCACTTAATCAAATTTACTTATTAGAAACTGGTGAAAAGTCAGAATCCCAAGTGGAAGAGACACAGGTTCAAATCCAGGGCTGCCGTCTGACCTGGGGCAAGTTAACATGTTGGGGCCTTGGGGTTCACAGTGAGTCTCTTCAGGAGGCATGTGGGTATTACAGTGCGATTCCCCTTTCTTATTGCCACTCTACTTTGAAAAGCCCTTGAAGTCAGAGTCCCTACCAAGTCCCACCATCTTGATATGGTGTCTGACACATCCCGAGCAGCTTGATAAATCCGTGCTGAATGAAAGCTGATGGATATAACCAGTTTCTTGCCTTCTAGGGACCTACCACCTACAACAAAGTGACAAGAAGAAGACTGTGAAAAATCTCATCATTTTCAAGGTCCTCTACTAGCTGGTGGCTCCCATTTTTTTTTTCCTAAATCACAATCAACCTCTCCCATTGGCTGTGGTCCTCACATTTCTTAGAAAAGGCTACACTTCCTGCCACTGGCCTTCCCTTACCCCAAATCAACTTTCCGTGGCCGTTCTTTAGTCTTAACCTGGGATTCTCTGCTGGCGAACCATTCTTCTCCCTTGGGAGTCTCCTCATACCTCCTTTTATCACTGCTATTTATTTCTTGCATAGCATCTAGCACACAGTAAGTAATCATCACATATTAAATCTCGATTAATTTACTTCTTGGGCTTGATTTAATTCTTGGAACACTAACTTAGAACCTATCTAAAAAACAATTTATATTAAGTCTCCAATCAACTAGTTTTGTGTAAGAAGATTGAACATACCAGGAGGAGCAAACAAACAAGAAAACAAAAAGACAAGATGGATGCCCAGGCAGACATAAGTAATAGATTTCTTATCCATTGAATTCTGAGGAGCATTCAGAATCCTTCTAATGCAGCAGTCTAGGAAGCCACTATCAATCAATCTGACCTGTCATCAGTTGAAATCTGTTAGTCATTCCAAGGGATATATATCCTCTCGAATGGCAGCCCTCCAAGACCTCATAATCTCAGAGAATGTATCTGAAATCTGCCCTAATATATTCAATGTTTCCTACATAATTCCTGAGAGGCACAGAACATTCATGCTTTGTGTGTTAAACCCCTTACACACAACTGGTAGGTGTCAAAACCAAAACATCATCTTATACACATAGGCACCTGAAAATGAACGAATGAAAAATATCCTACGGGGGAAATACTTGTCTCCCTGGGAAAGAACAATGTACAATGTGCATCTTGTCTAAGGAGAACAACGGCAGCACAAGCAGGTGTCCCTTGTGAGAGAGCAGAAGACACACACAGGTCATGTCACTCGGACCCCACCCCCACCCCCAAACTCCATCCTATATGATTTGACAAATTCAAAATTGAGAGAATCACAATTCTGAGCGCAGAGAGCAAACAAGAAAAGAGAGATGGTCTGCTTTGGCACATCTCTCTGGGTATGAAGATGGCCCAGACCACGTGCTAGCCTGTGTGCTCACCCACAAGCCACCTGAGTTCTCTGTGGAAGACCACATCCCTTAACGAATTTTCTCCTCTCCAGGGCCCAAACACTTCTAAGATCAGACAAGACGACTGCCTCAGCAAAGATGCTTTCACAGAAGCAAGTCAGATAGCTGCTGGAACATCAGCAGGTGGCAAGGAGTTAGTCCCCAGCATTTCAATAGCTAATGCAATCAGCCCATCTCCCAGGGTGGCCATTTTCCTGTCTCCACATCTCTCTCCGCTCTCACCCCTATTTTTCCTGAGCTTACTGTAAAATGCTGGCTCTAGATACCTAGCCTCAGAGCCCTGTGCAGAGGGTTGGGGGAAACATTCCACAGGCCTCTGTCTGCCTGAGTCAGGACAATGCCCCTCTCTGCAGTGTGTTTCCTCTCAGCTTCAGACTTTTGTTATTGGTGGGAACATCATTACCTTCAAATAACATCCTGAACTCACACGCTTACTGCTGAGCACACTGGCACTTTCCGTGGTGACACTTAAAAATGAAGAGCTCTATTAATTATTAATAATGGAAAATGAGATACTCTGAATGGGAAATCAGCTCTCACTCTGCTGATTTTAGTCGCCACAAGTTCTGTGGTCCTGTGTATGAATCCATGAAATATGGGGTGACTGTCACAGCATACTTGGCAAAAATCTATTCTAGGTCTTCCTGATTAAATTCACATTTTTTAAAAACAAATTAACTTTTAAGTTTTTACCCACTATTAGGAAGCTCTCACTTTTTAAAGCAATCGATAAAGTTTGGTAATCAGCCTGTTAGTAAGTTCAGGTGTTTATAAGCCTGTAAAACACACCTGCTGCATGTGGGCCATTTTACACTTGAACACAGCACAGGTTCTGTAACATTTCGAAAGAAGGCAAAAACCTCCTTCCACATCACTTGTAATATCAGAGGGCCATCGACCAACATGGCTCACATTTCTCTTTCCCAAATAGGATCTAAACTTTAAAGAAATGGCTTCCTGGCTTATTTTAATCAAATATTAAAGCTTTTCTAATTTGGACTATATTTGTCTGGTATTCAGAAATTAGCCTTAATACTGTATACTAAAAAAAAAAAATAAAACAAAGAAATATTGTCAATAATGGAGAATTAAGGGGAATGATATTTGTTCCCTTAGGAAAACTATTTTCCAAAACTAGATTTACAAAATTAAGTAAAAGTTAAGATCGCTCTTTATATCCTAAGAATTACTCTCTTTCATCATTGATGAAAGACCTGATGAAAATCAGAACTTGCCAGGTAAGGAAAAGTGTGGTTAAAAGAGAAGGTTCCTGCCCCTGATTCACAGAAAATTGGCAACAACCTAAGTTTGGTTGTTTTGTGAATGTGAAATAAATATAGAACAAAATGGTAACAACAACCAAATGAGTCTTTTTAGAGTATATTTATCATTCACCTAAGTCACTAGATCAAGTGAGTATAATCCCTACCCGTCCATAAATAGGAACAAATACACTGATGTTCCTAATTTTTTAAAGACTTTAGTTCACCCTTTATTACGCACTCCCTTGAACTATGGTGCTGTGCTGTCATCTGTAAATTGGATTATAAAGAGAACATGCTGGAAGTTGTCACTAATGATCTTCCGTTATAAATGAAAAGGATACTTGTATATTTCCAATGGCGACTAAATGCCCTGATTTGGTATTCCTCACCCTCTCAATCTTCGTTCAGAATAGGTCACAATTACATATGTTTTGTTCTTTTCTAGTCCTGTCAGCAGACTTATCTACAGCAGCCTTCTGTAAATCATGCCAAATAAGCTGGCTAAGTAAACGCTATAAAAAAATGTATTAAGCAATGAAAGGCTGCCCAGCCACTCACATAAAACAGGGCGCCATCCAGCTCTAACAATGCAAAGTGTCCCCTGGGCTGGGGCACATGCCCAAGAAAGGAAGCCACTGCCCTTGTGCTTCTGGCTGGTGCATCCTCAGGGCCTACAGCACTTCCCTTCTTTTGATCTGCTGGTAAAGGCCCTTTCACAGCCCCTCAATTGCCACTCTTACACAATGGAGCTGTCAGAACTGTGTTTAAACCACGGCATTTATTATCCTTTAAGAAATCTAATTCACCTCCAAAAGGTCTGGGAAAGAGGTATCCCACTGTAACACCTTTAATGGACGGGGGTTAGGTTTCTCAATAAAGCAGACACACTAGAGGCCTACTGGCAGAGCTGACATTAATTTAAATGCCTCTGAAATGCTCATCTCATTTTGCTATCTGTCCCTTACACTATTCAAGTTAAACAGAAAAAAAAAAAGGAGGTGGGCCGATTTAACAAAAAACTACCGTGATGCCAAGCATTATAAAGACTTCAATAAATTCTTGTTGAGGAGATGACCCAGGAAAGATTTCTCAAGTGCTCCAGAAAAAGAGTAAAGAGTGCTTTCTGTCTCCTGGAATCACCTCTCAGAAAAGGGATGCAGTCAAACAGATATTTATTGAGCTACTTCTCTGGTGTCAGGTACAGTCTTGTCCTAAGGGCTACACACATGGGCAAAACAAGAGCCATATTCTCATGGGGCTTAAATTTTAGGGGTAGGAGAGACAAGCAAGAGGAAGCTGAGAAAATAAAGCAGGTTGCAGCAAGTGAAAATGATGTGGAGATGCCCACACTAGATGTGATGGTCAAGGCAGGTCTGCCAGGTTGAGGCCAAAATAGCCAGAAGGATGAAAGTAACCCTGAAGATCAGGCAGAAAGTAACGGAGGTAGAGAGAAAGACAGGAGCAAGGACCCAGGGGTGGGGTGGGGTGGGGGTGGGCAGGAGGGAAAAGGCCAGCATGGGCAGGAACAGCAAGAGAAGCAGAACATTCTGGAGACAAGGTGCTGGTGGGAGCCGGCCCAGGCTGGACCTCTCAGGGCCTTGTGAGATGAACAGGCTTCATTTCAACTGCAATGGGAAAAACGGTGGAGGTTTAAACCAAGGCTTTTAACCAAACTAACCAAACCCTGAAATATGCCTCAGATGGAACTTCTAGCCACTGACACAGCTTACATCAGAAATTTCATTCAGCGGGATGCTCAGCCAATAAAATAAAACGACAGTACAATAATGATGACCATTAAGCACAAATAAGGGTTGAATGGAGCTTCCAAATCAGTAATTAGTGTCAATGTCGTGGGAGATAAGCAAAGCCTGATGCTGTCACAGAGCCACAGAAGGCTAAGAAGACCTGAAGAGTATAAATGCAATAGCTCTGGATGCTGGAACAGAAAGGAGAGTTGTGAAAAAATGCTGGTGGGTTTCTAACAGGGTCTAAGGCTTAATGAAGAGCACCACACCAATGCTAATTCTCAGTATGACAGATACTGAGAGGTGAGCATTTCAAAGGCCAACTTTAGGGGAAGCTGGGTGAAGGATATAAGGAACTCTATGCTAATTTGGTATCTTTTTTGTAAGTATAAAATGGTTGCAAAATCAAAAGCAAAGACAATGAAAAGCTGGTTTGCAATCATATGATTGCTGGTGATCTAAAACTCAAACACATTTTCATTTCTTGTGTTTTTAGCTCTATGTTATTAAGACTTTGAAAAGAAAAATACCATGGTTGGATGCTAAATGTATTTGCCACCATTCACTCACTATCACCATTCTCTGCCTCCATTTCTAAGATTGGTTCCCTAGAAATCCTGCTGGGGGGAAGTATGTCAATCATCTAGACATTGGCCAGGAAGATGGGGCCCAGTGTTTTCCTTATGGTGAGCACTATCTGCATTCTTCTCTTCCATAAAAGGGTGTCCCCAGAGTAGATTAAATTCCTCAGCCAGATGCCCACAGAAGTTCTCATTCCACAAGTCCCAGTTAGACCACACCAGAAAAGGCAAAGAGGTGGCGATGGATTGCTGCCCATCAAATCACTCCCACAAGAAAAGGAAATCAGAAATGTTTCCACTCGTCAGCCACCTCACAGGTACTGTGACACATCTGTCTACTGGCTGAACAATCCTTGCTCTCCAGAACTTCTGGGGAAATGGTCCCCTGGTGTAGATGTGACCACAGCTGACAAGCACAAGGAACGGCCCCCTGAGAGCTCACGGCTGCTGCAAACACATCCAGTCTGCTTTCTTGCACTTGGAGTGACACTGGGCAAGAGACATGCTGAGTTATTGTGACAGTAAGAGAGAAAATTCAAGAAGTACAAGGAGAGATGAAGAAGTGTCCGTAGGGAAAAGGGGAAAGAAATAAACCGAAAGCCAATTCCATGTGAGTCTGCCTCTGTTCCATAGGTTAGCAATTTAAACACTATGACAATCTGGTCAAGGGTCATTGTTCTCACTTTACAGACAAGTTCATAGGACTGAGTGTTTTGAGACTACCTTGAGGATTCTTTTTATAAGATCATGGCAGGATCCACAAGACTCTGGACTAACAAAACAATACAGTCAACTGGTGCTCTCCAAGGTCCAGCCTCTTTAGCTCAAAATGGATAAGGTAACAGCGCTTGACTCAGGTGTAACTGCATATTTAGCCCAGGTTCAGGCACATGGTAAATTTTTTAGAACTACTAAGTACTTCCAGGAATAAATTTCCCCAGTTGTACAATTATGCCAGTGTAAGAAAAGATCACAGATGATTAGATGATCCCTCAATTAGCCTTTGGTGCAGGCAGGCGCCTCCTGCCTCCCAGCCCACCTACCTCTCCAGTAGGTGATTCTCCAACCAGGACAACCTGAGGGATAAAACTCCCTCAGACTGAATGGCCTGTTCAGATTCTCTATGGAATGGCTGGTTGAGCCTGAACATTAAAACTAAAACACCCAAAGGTGTCTGCAACTGACCATCACAGCCCACTCAAGCTCAGAGAACTGCTCTGGTCACCAACAAAAAAACAAATGGAGAGCCAAGAGCAAATGGGAACCTTCTCTGCGCCTTGGGGAAATACAAATCGTGGATCCAAATTTTGAATTTCTCACATGCTTTTTCTTGAAGATCGTAAAAAGCATTCAACATCTGTGTCTTCTGAAAGCAGCAAAATGTGCCAGGTCCATCTCTCATCTTTCACTCCAAACTGGACTGGCCAGCTGCATAAATATGCTGTTAATTCCACATGATCACATCTTCTTCTAGTTCTCAGCTCAATGTCTTCTACAGAGCAAGGCTCAGTCACTATTTTCTAAGAGCACCATTTACATTTTTAAAAAACACTGACAGTCAACCTGAGTTATCAATTGTCTTTCTTATAGGGAACCACAAGTATTTGTTTATTTTTAGAGTACCCCTGTGAAAATGCAATAAAGAGGAAAAAGCAAAAAAGAAGAAAGAGTATAAAGAAGAGAAGATGAAAGAGAAGAGACAGAGGTGAAGAGACAAAGAGCTGCTGACTGATGTGGTATTCAGCAGGAAGCATGAAGGATTTGTGATGGGAGTGGGGTGGGGGTGGGGGAGGGTGGCTGGAGGGGGGAGGCCACGTTGCAAGTGAGAGACAAACCCCAAACAAGCGCTCCCTTCTTGCAAGTGGCTTTGCCAACTGCGGAGCTCAGGAGGGATTCTTCATAGGAAACTTCCAGGGCTGTGTATTACCATCAAGATCACCCAATAATGTTCAAATCCTGAGACTTTCTCTTTAAAATTTTATATTTGGGGACTTAGGGAAGGGGCATGAGCACTCTCATTTTGCTCTTTTCCTTCTTATTTTATTTATTTATTACAAAAAGCAAATACACATTTGCATCTAAAAAAATATAATGATCTCCCTTCACATCTAGAAGATATGTGGAAAAGAAGCTATTTCAGGGGTGTGACTCATTGGAGAGACAACTCGGGTAAAAGAGAAGGAAGACCCAGTCTGGCTGGGGTGCAGGCCTCCTGATTTGGGGCCAGTCATTTTCAGCTTCCTATACTATACCAGCACTCTCAGGGCACTGGGTGGCAGATGCCAGGGAGGAGCAACAAGAAATAATCGGTTTATTCTGCTAGACTGGATCCTGACCCCTGTGAGTGAGTCATCCATGATTATACAACATGACTTCCAGAAGGCATATAAATATAATGTCCTGAAGTCAAGACCCATCTGAAGAAAAATTCTTTCCTGGAATTTATGAAAATATCTGGAAACCTTGTCTCTGACAACATTGGCAGATGATCATGCAGAAGCTCTGAAATGGGCTCCAGATCATTCCAGCTGCAGCCTAAGAATTAAAAACAATGGTAGGTGATAGAGCTGACAAGGGGACAACAGGGAGTTGTTAAAAGATTTCAAGGAGTTCAAGGAAACCTCAGGCCACTCGGGGGTCCTGGTCCGCCTTGCTCATCTGACTCCTCACCGCAAATTAACATCAAACTAGGGAGAGAACAGAGTATGCTTCAGTAGTTGCAGCCTGGACTCAATAGTAATTCATTCTGTCTGTCTCAGATGTTTCCACCATTCTTTTAGGGACACCAGGGTATACTCTCCCTTTCTTAAATCATTTAGAGGATCCCTTCATTGTTGATGCTAGTCGAGTATCAAATCAAGAGTGGAGACACCCGTCACCCCACACAGCCCCTTTCCCAGAGAATGCCAAGGAGATCCCAACCTCTCTTTGCCCTAAACTGGTTCCCTGTCCCGTGACTCATGCCATTAACGTCATCTTCAGCAAAGACAGAATCGCATGTCTGCTACTCTTAGCTTCTTAGCTGGATTTCAGCTGAAGGAGTGGGAAAAAATAACTCCTTGGATTTACTTCATCAACGATTCTATAATAATAGAAGTAGCTTGCAAAATAATTCCATAAACATTATCTCATTTGTTCTGTACAATAATATTGGAAGACAGCACAACTCACGTCATTTTTTTCTTCCCATGAGGAACTTAAGGCTCCTGGATTAAATGCAATTGATTCTAGGAAAGATTAGGTGATTTGCCCGCCTTGTGACTTGAACCTTGGTTGGTTGGCAAGTTTAATTCTAGTAGTCTTCTATATCAAAGCGACGCCAACATCAAAGCTGGGGCTGGACTTCCAACCTAAGGACAGATAGAAGACCCAGCATGTCCTATTTATCTCCCGGGGGGAGGGAGGATAAATGATTGCTTTACTTTGAACTATAATTTGTATGGTTTCTCTGGCAGGTTCTTAGACACATAAAGGGATATTCCACTATGAAATTCAGGCTATTTCAACATGGTTCTCATCCACAGACTAATCATTAGAAGCTTATCAGCAGTTTTCTGCTGTCATTGTTTGAATGTAATAATTCTACACATAATGTTTACACTGTTTTTTTTTTAACTTAATAGATGGTAAAGCTCTTTCTACACACCTAAACAAACAGCGTACATTTATATCTACCCTTGTTCTCTTAAAATTCTGGCCGGTATTCTTTCATATAAATATACTATAATTTTTAAACCAATCTGTCAATAATAGAAATTTTGGTTATTTCAGTTTTTACCAAAACCAAGAAAACATTTCTTTCTGCAATCAAATATACAAACAAATCAAATATACAATCAAATATACAAATAGTCAGCAAGTGACTACTTGAGATAAAACCTGAAAAATTCTGTTTGAGCTGGATATAAAAACCTGAAACTCTGATGCAGAGATACTATTGACTGCAAAGCTAGTTTTATCACAGGAAACCATTGTCTTTTGTGGATTTTCTTCATAGAAACTGTTGGGTTTGGGGTATTTCACTATTTTTTTTCTCATGGAAAAGATGCTATTCTGGAGGGACAGAATGATACGATGTCTTGACACAGAAAAGTTATTTATACATAAATTACAGTAACGTCACCCATGTTAACGAGGCTGTCATCCTCTTGTGTGATTTACTGTGATCTTGTAATAGAAAAGCTTCATTTCTTTGGCACCTGGGTGGTAATGGGACCGATAATTCCATGCTGCAAATGCTTCCTTCTCTCTTCTGATAGAGGGTTGTTAAAATCTTGAGTGCATTTTTAGGTCAGAGTAATTCTGATACCCGTCTCCAGGGCACCAGTGCCTGGTCTCTCTCTCCCTCCCTCATCTACCCTGTCTCTAATATACACACACACACATATACAGTTACTTCCACTACTCAGGAAACCCAGTGGACCCTCCTCTTCCTTTGAGATAAACAGTTCTCAGGATGGGGACCTACACTTGTTCTGCAACTGAGTTCTGGGAATGACAATATATGCATAATTAAAACGCAGAACAAGGTAGCATGAAGTTAAAAATGACTAGGGATTCAAGCTGGAAATTAGCACTTTAACAAAGTGTTCAGACTTCAGTTTAAATTTTAACAATACTATTTAAGCAAAGCTACATCAAAGCATGATGGATAAAGAGAAATGCAAATAATTTCAGAAAGTCTATGGAAATTAATTTCTTCTCTCTGGACATTACCAAAATAGTTACATTGGTAATAATACCATGGAGAAGAAAACCAAAGGAGACGAGAAAATGAATTTCTATAAGTTTCCATCTCTAAAGATCTTTTCATAAGTAGCCTCCTATAGCTATGCCCTTTTTTATCTCTATCTGAATGCTCATAGAAAAAATCTAAAAATCTATGGATGCTTCTTTAATATTTTCATTGTCAGTAGGCTTTCATAAGTGCTCACTAGAAAACTGTGGTCTAATACTAATTTAACTGAGTTAATGGGGGTAGCCTCTAAGATGCAAAGCTCTGGCCACACCTGAAATAATTTGCACATTTGCACCTTCTGGTTGCATGTGATACTGATGCCCCTCCAGAGAACTGCAGATGAGGGTATGCCTGGGCAAGCAAACAGACATTCCACCCCAGAGGTAATTGCCAGGTTTGAGTGTGTCCCATCAAAAAGTGTGTGCTGGAAACTTAACCCCAATACAACAGGGTTGGGAATAAGGGCTAGTGGGCAGGGTTTAGGTCTGAAAGTCACACCTTCATGAATGGCTTAACACTGATTATAAAGGACTAGAGGCTGTATATAAGTTTAGTCTCCTGCTCCCACTGGCCATGTTATGATGCTGTAAAAGGCCCTTACTAGATGTGGCCTCTTGACCTTAAACTTTTCAACATCCAAGACTATGAGCCAAATAAACAGCTATTGTCTAAAATTCTCCAGTCTAGTATACTGTTACAGAAGCACAAAATGGAGCAAGAGATTATTCGTGGGGAGTACTATTAGTGTACAGAATCAACATTCCCTTCTTTCTTGACACTTGTCCAGTAGCTCACTGTCACTCACTAGCTTAGCACTTACTGAGTGCTTAATGTGCTCTGTGCCCTTGGTGCAAGGTTCCAGAAATACACAAATGACCAAAGCTTGGTCAGCACATGTTTGAGGCTGGAAATAGGATTCTACCATAAAGAACATCAATGCAGAGAGTCCTATGCCTGTTCCAGAGATGCTGCATAAGCCCCCAGTTAGCATTAATACCTGCCAAATGGCTTTCTGTCTGAGCTTCACAGCCTCCTGTAATATAGCATTAAACAGTATGAGATGCTATAACAAAAGAGACATCCCAGCAATATTACTTATTGGAATTTATATTAGATTTAACTTGCTAATTTTAATAGCACATTCTTTCATTCAATAAGAGTGAGCTTTTGCCCTACACCTGACATGGCTCAGGCGCTATAAGAATCATTAAGAACATTATCAATGCTTTCCCAAAGGAGCTCCATAGATCATTCTCACTTGGAAATATGGCCCCAGTAGGCAGTAATGACCATGCTGCTTAGGCATAATGCAGGTACTAGTCTCCAAAGATGGTCTTCATCAATTGCTCCCTTTTCTGAATACATGTACTAATTCTTCCTTTTAGAAGTGAAGTCAGTCCCCCCTCCTCTTGAATCTGGGCTGGCCTTGGGAATTGCTTTGATCATAGGATGTTGCAGAGGTAGCACTTTGTCTGTTTGGAATGCCTACCCACCCGCTTATCAGCCCAGTACTTCTGCTTGCACTGTTTAGGATCTGCCCTCGGAACCTAGCTGCCATGTTGTGGGGAAATCAGATTCTCCTCTGGAGTGGATGCTGCATGGGAGACAGCCAAGGCTTTCCAGCTGAGCTCCTAGGTGAACACAGCCACCCAGGGACCCCAGCTCCCACCACAGGGAATGGAAGAACCATCCAGTCAATGCGCAGAATCTTCAGGTTGTTTTTCAGCCACTATTGGGGGTGGGTGTTTTATGATACGCACGAATAATCATT